>NC_088909.1:78301378-78630823 GCF_037157495.1 Lathamus discolor
AGAAAAGCAACAATTTGCTCAAAAACCCCAAACCTAAATAAAACATACACATTAAGGACAAAGTCTTACTTTCCAACTTAGTTGTTGTGCTGATGCATACACAGAGAAGTGTTAATCATAAAGCACAAAGCAATATTACAGTGCTGCATTTCACAGATATTGTGAAGTTAACTGACTGCATGTTTTCCTTAACAGACACTTTATAAGCTACTTTTTTCCTCAAATTTCTATAGTGAGATGACACATAAAGGTTATCCCCAAGGGGTTTATTTCATGTTTTTTTCCTTTTTATCTGAAACATCACAAGCTGTGATGTTATCACAGCCTATCACAAGTCAATAAAAATCTGTGTGACCTCCTATTCATCACACAAGTGAAAATACTGAAAATTCAGTCTGAAGAACTGAGGAAGTTTCCAGGTTTGACCAACTTTAGAGAGGCACAAGCTACTTCCACCCATACTGTGAGAAGATGCCGGTTTGTGACCTTTGCAACAGCATCTCAGGACCACTGAATGTCTAACATCACAACACACTTCCAGTCTCATCACTTCCACAGTAAGAACCTTTACCTAGATGAACTTTTGCCACAGTGTCAGCATAGGGCATGCATGCTTAAAACCACTGGATAAAACATGTCAGTCATTTCAGATTAAGTCACAGGGATACTATGTCTAGTACGCAATTTGTGTCGTATTTTACCTGTGTTCTTACATCTTTTAATTGTACTAATCAAGCATACTTGATGCAGATATGTCACTCTTTATACTTAAGCATTTAGAAAATACTTTCTTTTATACTTATTTTGAGCGTATTTCTTTACAAAAATGTGTGCCATTATATCTAATAAATACACATACACTGCATGCTTTTCTTCCATAGGGCACTAACATCTTAACTTCTAGATTATTAATTCAAAAAAGACAATGCGGTATATCAAATATTTGAATATCTTCAATCAATTGAGAAATAAGGAAGAAAACAATTAAAATCTGTGATGCCAGACAATAGATATTTTATGCTATTCTCCAAGTCCACAACTGTTACACAGAAATATAGCACCTGTATTGTTCATACACAATGGACTGGGATGGAATCACTATTCTCAGGAAGCAAAGACTGTACCTTGTTTTGCCGAGAGTACAATCTGGATATGGTACTTTCCATACACAAATACCATTTTCTCAATATCCTAAATTACAGTGATGCAGTAGAGTTGGTCAAAAAGCTATTTTTATGTATTTTTATTCTGTCAGATACTGCACAATATTGTACTGGCTCTAGCTGGGATGCTTCCTAGCAGCCAGTATGGTGCTATGTTCTGTATCTGTGATTAAAACAGTGTTGAGAGCATAACAGTGTTTCATCTGATGCTGAACAGTGACAGCACAGCATCAAGGCCTTTGCTGTTTTTCACTCTATACCTTCATCAAGTAGGCTGGGGCTGGGAAAGATGTTTGGAAAGGGCAAAGATGTGGAAGTAGACCAGAACTGACCAAAGGGATATTCCCTGCCATATAATGTCATGCTCAGCAATAAAATCTGTGGGCTTGGTCTTTCCAATGCAAACATTGCTCGGGGGCTGGCTGGACATCAGTCTGTTGGTGAGAGTGTGTGCTTAGTTATCGGCCAGGGTTAATGCAACACTAACACAGTGTCATAGAATTACAGAATAGTTAGGGCTGGCGTATTTCAACCTTTTCTAGCAACAGACTGACATATGCATTCCCAGTCTCCTTCCACAGTCCCCAGAATGAGTTCTGAATTCTCCTCAGTCTAGTACTACAGGATTTAACATAGCCAACCACGTACCGTGCGGAACAGCTTTACCATTCAGTTTTAACAATACTGTCCATCATTGTTTCAGATATGAGGTTCTGAAAACAGATTGACCATTTTTTAGCCCTCTTGCTCGAGCGAGTTCCTCTACTCCTATTCATAAATCACTACAAACTATTTGCTCAGCAACTAGACTGCCATGAAAGCAGTAAATTATCCAACTACTTAAATGCAACATCAGACGTCAGCAACTTGCTTATGCAAGCTCAGAGACAGCAAATTGCCCAAAAGGCTGATTAAGGAAATGTTTAACAGAGCTAGCACCAATACCCTTTTAATGAAACAGCCCCTTTTAGATAAAATAGACATCTCATATATTTCAGATTCATTTCACGAGAAGTATTTATTTTGTTCTTGTTCTAAATACACGCACAGTTTCAACATTTCTGTGCAGCAGCCTTGCTGGGAGTAAATTTTGCATTCCTGTGTACTCGAGATCTCCTCCTCCAAGCTACCATGTTGTCCCAAGTCTCACATATTAAGATTTTCCTACAGCAACATTAAAAAGTAGTCCACCAGGTGTCATCTTTCTTTAATAGGGATTACTTTATCAGCTGCTTGATAACACATAAATGCCACTGCGACATTTCTTGCCTCTTATCTGCTTTAGCCCAGACAATCACATTAGTTCATACACACTTACCTAGCTGCAACTCATGTAACTGTTGGAGTAAAGAAGTAATTTCCAAGATGGTTCAACTAAAGGGACTAACCACAATTAAATCTCATCATGTTTGACAGCTCGATTCCTTATGCACAGGCACAAGTGCCTTCCAGAAATAATCTAAACAGAATGTATCAATCATAACTAATACAGGTATTTCAGAACAGCTTCTGTTCTGAATGAAGCTGCTTTTTGAGTTAAAGGTAGAGCACCGCACCACCAAAGGGAAGGTGCGGCGTATCATGTATTAGTCCTCAGCACAAACTTGAGGTTTACAGAGTAAATGAACTGTGTTAAGAGTGAAAAACCAAATTCTGGTTACCGGAGAGCTTTTATATCTTTTTGCTTAGTTTGTACATTCCCACTAGCACAGGTCCCAGCAAGGATCATAAATGATTAACATCAGGCATTCATGGCAAGAGAAAAGAATTAAATTAAAGCAACAGCATCTTTCAATTGATGCAGTCTGGCAGCACAGGTGGACAGAACAGATTAGCATTCAGATAACACCAGATCTTCAGATATGTAACAGGCAACTGGCTTAAGTACCTCTCTGTGCCTCCCTCCCTCTCATACTGGTGGTTCTAACAAGCTATTTCTTCCTTACACAACTAGCCTATGGTCTTCCATAACAACTTGTGCAACACTAATAATTAATTCAAGAGGATTTTTATATATACAAACATATGGACACCTGTGTACATATATGTATACACAGATATATACAGATATTCATGGGGTTTTTATTTATATAAAGAGTGTTTTTCAAAAAGGACTTGACTAGGATATTGCTTTTAGAATAAAACTCTTAGTGACCTGGGCTGTTAACAAAGACAATTACCACTTCCTGGCAGTCACTCAAAATAGGGCATTAGCTGTCCCTAGCCTGGTCACTTTTATTTTTGGCTTCCAATCAGCTACAAACACAGAGGGTCCCCTTCCCCTTCAAAAATGACAAAGCTAAATATTCTGTTCAATATATCATTTTAATTTGTCAAAGATGTCTGCAACTCTAGTGCCTTTCTGCAGATTGCTTTCTTTTAGATTCCTGGGGTCACATGCTGCTGCTGCTTATTTTAACTACAAGAAGTCTGCGGGGATTTTACTGATAACCCTAAAATGTGGTCTGAGGAAAAGATACTACTAGGTTTATTTAAAATATATTAGTTTCATTTTTTTCATAGCACCTTGAAGTTGTGTACTGTAAAGAGCCCACTAGTAAAAGGAAAGGAAGTGACTGAGCCTGAATAATAAGGCATTTCCTTCCAAGGCAGAAGCACAGTGAAATAAGTCTCTACAAGATACAAAATCTTAAACTCACAAGTTAATAGATTCAAGGTACTATTTAAGTCACTCAGCTCGAAGTTCTGCTCTGCACAGGATCTTAAGCAGGACTCAAGACGCTGAGTTAGGGTTGGAAACTATAGAATCCATGTTTCGAAAGCAGTATTAATTTTAATAGATATTCCACAATAAATGGAAGTTGGATGGAAACAGTAGCAAAACACGGTACCGCACTGAAAGACACTCAGAGGTTCAGCGTATGAGCAGTATTGCAGAAGAGAATTAGCACATGAAGAGTTAGATGAAATGGACATCAGAAAGCTCTACTGCCCATTTTACAAAGAGAATTTCAACCCAGTCGAATCTTTCCCTCATCATCATCATCAGCCAAAGAGATGTTTGTGATTACTTCGGTTTAGGAATATTAACACTACTGCTGTTTTCTAGGGTGTGTCAAAGACAGCTTTCCACTTTCCCATTCAATTTCATTTATTTCCTGTGTCATTCAGGATGAACAGACTTATGGTTATTCAGTTATACCTACTTACCCTTTGTTTTATTAAAGGCAGATTTCCTCAGGTTTCCACGGAGTAATGAATTCCAGGAATTCACATGAGATGTAATAAAGCCAACCAACCAATCAACGTAACTCCTCTAACAATCAATGTCTAAATAATAATTTGGTTTGGATTCTGAGAAGCTTCTTTCTTCACAAAAGCTAACCTTATTCTACTTTCTCCAGGTGTTACTTTTGCTAATACAAACACCGAGTAATAATTTTTAAAGTGACTGAAAAAATTAATTCCCAAGGAGAAAGGTGAGAGTACGAAAAATCAAATAAACATTGGCTGGCAATGATGAATTATTTGAGTCTTATGGAGATACAAATTTGTAAGCAGATATAAAAGGATATAAAACTCATCAATAAAACCTCATAAAAAAATTCTTTAGGAGAATATACATAACATGCTAAAAAGACCATAAGCAGCCTATTCAAAATCCAAAATTCAGAATATTTTGCAAGCATTATTTAATTGGAGTCACTGAGCTACCACATTTACAACAGGGATGAGTGTGATCACACACACGGGCTTTGTTTATTAAGCAACCACCATAAGGCATGAAGCATGCTACTTGAAGGTTAGGAAGCTCAGAGTATCATTAAAATAGGTTCTTAGCACCAGTGAGTAAAATAAATGCTTTCTCTTCTATTTAACATGTCTAAAATATAACCACAAATGACAGATGAAGAACAATGTGTGCTCCTTAAACACACAGAATGATTAATAGGCTGTGCATGAGCTTCATAGTACTTTAATTAGCACATATGCATCATGTTAAACCTCTTCAAGCCTACTTCAAAATTGCCCCACTGATTGAGGATGGTTGCACTGTTTTCTTCATGTAATTAAGCCACTTTGGGCAATGTTATTTCAAGATCATGATGAAAAAGCAGAATACCTAGAATGACTTCTGAATTTGAATGTAATCTTCAGCATCACCTGCCAAAAAGCCAAGGAGCTTTTATGCTGCAGAGCATAAGAGCACAGGTTTACTACCTGTGCTGGAAGGGATCATCTACGCACAGGTGGATCTGTAACTGCTTGTGGAATGCTCCATGTCCACCTCACTCCAAAGTCAACTAGCTTGGTTTAATTCAGGCACAACGATAATTCAGTCTAACCCAATCAACTTGACACTATATGTGAGGTCTCTCATTTGTTCAATTTCTTCATATACATAAACAGTGGAGGTGGTGATCAAAGTCTGGCAGAGATGAGACTGTCAGTGACTTGAAACAGGTGCTCCAGTGTTTGTCATTATGCCATGTCTGACTGTGTTTTACCTCATTTGATGATACAGTTAAACTAAATTTCAGTCAACAGTGGTATATATATTGACCAACAGGGTTTTTAGCGTATCTGATTTCTTTCAGCATGGACTTATGGGACGTTCTGGAACACTTGCTGGAACATTTTCCCATTTCTTTCCTTATGTTTTTTAGACTTGTGGCAATTTTCAGACAAGGGAGTACATACAAAAGCTACAGATACAAAAGCTAGATTTTTGTGAGCCATGGTTGATTTGCAGTTGCAGTTTGCTGATATAGCTTATTTCTACAAGTTGAGCACGTCACACTGAACTTTCTCAGCTGTACTTCCATGATGAGTCGCAATAAAAACATTGTAGCAGGTTACAGAGGTTATCTTGATTGCTTATTTTTTGCCTCTTTTACAAAATATATTATTTATAGTCTTACTTCTGAAAGCTCCAAAACTGTTAAAACCCTCACTGTAGATTTCTAGGCAGCATTCATCACAATCACTGAAGTCCCGGCTGTTCAGAAAGTGAGCAGTTACTAAGTCTTTGGCTTCTGTCTGCACCCTTACTTAGAATCATAGAATAGTTAAGGTTGGAAAGGACATTAAGATCATCAACTTCCAACCTCCTGCCATGGGCAGGAACACCTCACACTAAACCAAGCCTCTGTCCAACCTGGACTTCCAACACCGCCAGGGATGGAGCATTCACAACCTCCCTGGGCAACCCATTCCAATGCCTCACCACCCTTACAGCAAAGACTTCCTTATATCCAATCTAAACTTCCCCTAAGTTTTAACCTGTTACCCCTTGTCCTATCACTACAGTCCCTGATGAAGAGTCCCTCCCCAGCATGCCTATAGCCCCCCCTTCAAGTACTGGAAGGCTGCTATGAGGTCTCCACGCAGCCTTCTCTTTTCCAGGCTGAACAGCCCCAACTTCCTCAGCCTATCTTCACACAGGACATGCTCCAGTCCCCTGATCATCCTCGTGGCCCTCCTCTGGACTTGTTCCATAAGTTCCATGTCCTTTTTATGTTGAGGACATCAGAACTGTTACAATACTCCAAGTGGGGTCTCATGAGAGCAGAGGGGCAGGATCACCTCCTTCGACCTGCTGGTCACGCTCCTTTTGATGCAGCCCAGGATACGATTGGCTTTCTGGGTTGCGAGCGCACACTGAAGCTGGCTCATGTCCATTTTCTCATCAACCAGCACCCCCAAGTCCTTCTCCGCAGGGCTGCTCTGAATCTCTTCTTTGCCCAAACTGTAGCTGTGCCTGGGATTGCCATAACCCAGGTGTAGGACCTTGCATATGGCATGGTCAAACTTCATAAGGTTGGCATCAGCCCACCTCACAAGTGTGTCAAGGTCCCGCTGGATGGCATGCCTTCCATCCACCGTATCAACCAAACCACACAGCTTGGTGTTATCGATAAACTTGCTGAGGGTGCACTCAATCCCACTGTCCATGTCACCAACAAGGATGTTGAACAAGACCAGTCCCAACACCGATCCCTGAGGGACACCACCTGTTACTGGTCTCCAGCTGGACATTGAGCCATTGACCACAACTCTTTGTGTGCAGCCATCCAGCCAGTTCTTTATCCACCGAGTGGTCCATCCATCAAATTGATATCTCTCCAATTTAGAGACAAGGATGTCATGCGAGACAGTGTCAAACACTTCGCACAAGTCCAGGTAGGTGACATCCACTGCTCTACCCCTGTCCATCAGTTCCGTAGCCCCATCACAGAAGGCCACCAAATTGGTCAGGCAGGATTTCCCCTTAGTGAAGCCATGCTGGCTGTCACCAAGCACCTTGTTTTTCATGTGCCTTAGCATGCCTTCCAGAAAAAAAATAATGGGAGGAAAAAAATAATGAGTCCCTTGACCTTGCTAGTTTAAAAACCTCTAGCCTACTCATGACCTTGTTTCAACCTGCTGCAGTCCCAGCACTATCCTGCAGAAAATGCTTACAATAAATATTTCTACAGGTCCTTCTGTACAATTTGGCAGGCAACATAACTTTGTGAACAGTGCTTTCTAACTGGGAAGAAGAAGAAAGTGTGATTTCACATCAGCAAGAAAAGAATTCTCCTGTAAGCAGAGCTTACCATTAGCTAAAGCAAGGAAGTGGGCAGGTCTGATGTGAGCCACCACCTGAATAGTCAGGAGGCAGAGCTCCTTTATGAGGGAACAAGTTAGCTCAGTAAGCAATGAGTGTAAATACATTAATGAATAGGTCTCAAGGAAATTTCTTGCAAGTCTATGAGCAAAATATTATGCCAGTGTGGTTATCTTCTGGTATAGGAAATTACAGTATTGGTGATTTACACTTCTCTTACAACACTCTATTTTAATACATAAATTTTATACATACTAATTAATCCCCTTCAGACTTACCAGGAAAATGCATACCACCAAGTTGTGCAATTGTTTAATTACATTATCTCCATAACAAAATAGTGCATCTCAAGGCCTTTCTCTACCTCCCTAAAATATGGATGATCCTTTTCTTTGGCATATCTGTGGTCAGCCTGCTGCTTGCATTAATACCTAGTAAAATCTCAATGATCTGGATGAATAATTCACTCAGTAGAGTACAGCTGTGGGGTTTCAGTTTGTGTTTTTTTTTCAGATCACACTATTTGAGGTCTCTTGTACGCTTAACTGTAACACAAAATTCTCATGGGGGAAATATTTTTGTTTATTTTAATTTTTTGGCCATCTCTTTATTTTACTGTGAAAAATGACAGTTTAAATACCTGCTAAGTAGATATGACAGTCATTATTGGAGAGAAACGTGCTGTACATCAGAGAGCAAGTAGCAGGAAAAAAATAAAGGTTGGTTATTTAGCTAAGTCCCTGTTTCATAACTTCCTGCCCAAATAAAAGATGCTAAATCAGCTTTTTCAATATGGATGCACCATAGAATTCAGACAGAAACATCCAGCCTCAAGAGTATGAATGAATATAAAAGGAAGGTTTATAAAAGGGTCCTGGTTATTTTAGAGCTTAGTCGAATGAACAAGAGAGTGAGCAGTGAGGAAATGCTGGGGTTTGAGAAAGGCAAAAAGGTTCTAATACGATGGGAAGTTTTTACTGCATGTTTCCAAGTATCTCATACTGCTGGCATAAAAGCAGCATCTGACCTTAGAAATGTATCTAGTATGACAGAGGTGAAAATGTCCAGAAAAATCCATAGTAGGGACTCACATATGTTGACAGACAAGATAATACCACTGCAAACATTCAGGTCAATATTCAGTGATAACAATCAGCTGTGGGTGTCAGAAAGTGTTACCACTAACGGATGATCACAGCATCGCTCTAATATGCTCTGGACACCAGCCACAGCACAGAACTGTGTCTTTCCCACCAACATGAGGCAGCACTGGGGCTCAACAGCAATATTTAGATTTATTTTTTTTCGCTGGATTTCACTCTCTGCCTTACTTATGCTTCTCTTGACCAAAACATGCTCTTCAGAATACCATGCAAAAAACCCAGAAAACATATCTGTTTATTTATGAATTAGGTTTGACTAATGGGCACTCCAGACCTGCTCATCCCTTCAAAAATTAATAGGTTTTAATAACTGCACTGTGGGAGTATGTTTAAAAGCCTAGAACTAACAAATCAAAGAAGATCCAGTTTGAAAATGTTGTTTTTACCAAGACGACAGTGTTCCTTGCCTCATTATTATTTTTAAAAGGAAAACAAATAAACAGAGAAACCCCAACCCAACCAAAACCAGAAACAAAGCAACAAAACACCAATAAACAAACCAAACCAAACAAAAAAAAAAAAAACCAACATAACCACCACCACCACAAAAAAAAAAAAAAACAAAAAACACACACAAAAAAAAAAAAACCAACTTGTTCCATTAAGTCAGAACTAAGACATGACAATATTACTACTGGGGACAAATCTGAACTTTCTTGAAATTCAAGCTTGCTTTTGCGATACCAGCTCTATGAATTGAATTCAGAATGGTCACTGTGAGCCACCTCATTGCCTATGGGGAAAACAGCAGCTGTGCCTCCACCCCATTGCTCCAGTCACAGCAGCTAGTGCTAGGAGTTAACAAAGGAGTATGCAAATTCCATGGGCAACTGAAGAAAAATTATTCTTACTTTGACATGCTGCTCTTTTCTTGCAAAGAGGCTTTCTCCTCTACTGTTGCGGTATTTAGTTTCTTCCTATAACCGCAGGAATCTGCCACAGGCCACCACTTTAGACTTAAAATATTTCAGTGTATGGCACAATTCGCCCACAACACATGGACAGTCCATTAACTGTGACAGTTGCTGAGGTGACACTGTGAAGGCAAAATGCATTTGTAGTTATGGATCAGGAAAAGTCATCTAAAAATTATCACTCCGGCTTTGTGCTCACTCCTCATAACTGTATAGTTTTGAGAAGACTAGAACAATAGTCTATATCAGAGACATTGTAAAACTTGAACAACTTCTCCACCTTGTCACATTTATTAGACCCATACAACTACTGCTAGGCAGAAAACCTCCCTGACCACAGAAAGGTTTTTTTCAGTACCAAACTACATAAAAACACTACATTGCCACTATTTTATCATTACGTACTTTATTCTCAACACACATCATTTGGCTTTGTCCAACAGCGAAAACAGTCTGTATTAGCAGCCAAACTTGCAGAACAAATTCAGGCTTGCGACATGGCTGGAACAGTCCTTCTCCAGGCATGCTTCCAAACTTACGTGTTAGTCTTATCCCAGGAAGGACGCTAGATACTCACTTCACTAGTTTCCTGGAGACAAACCAATGAAGAGCGTTCTGACATAGAAACGCTTCACAGTTTCCTCCTTGCTGTCAGAACTGTTTTTCCTAGTCATTTATAATTATTTGAAGGGTCAAAGTCGGAATCTCAAGCTTTCTAGACTAAAAAAATCTTTTCAGAAAACACTCAGTATAGAGTCTCATCCAATGTCTGCTATGTCCCATAACCACACGAGTTACAAAAAGCAGTACTACCATTTTGAATAGAATTTTTCTTTAAACTATGCCTTCCTACAGGAAAAAAAAATAATACTCAGAAAAATGGAAAGCAACAGAACTGTTCTATCTTTGCTTCCACCTTGGGAGCCTGGAAATACTCAGCACGTTTGTTACAATATAATGGGATGAGTGAGAGAAGAAGGTTTCATGGCCAATACGGCAATGCAATAAAATGACTGTCCTTCTGGAAGCATTTTAGTCATAAATGCAGCTGATATCTAATAACAGTAAACAAAATTACAAATTAAGCCAGTAGAGTGTTTATAAAATCTGAAATTCCCAGTAGTCAAAATACCAATTTAACATTGATTTACAGGCACTAAATGCTTCAGCTTCACCTGGCATTACACTCAGCAGGGCCTTACAGTATTGAGAAGAGTTTATTTTACACCGTGGCAAATGAAACATTCACATAACTTCTCCTAGCAGCTTAGCTAGTTTGTGTTTCCTGTTAATTAACAAATGTGCCATACCGTTCTCCTGACAAACCATAAGTATTAAGAAATGCCCGATTAGTTCAAAGGGAAGAGAAGGATTAGATTGCCGAGACTAGAGCTGCATAGCACATCTCCACGCTCATGAAAGCTCTGGGGGAGGTTGCATACTTTAACACCTGACATATATATATTCCTTAGTGTCCTTTCCTTATCTCCTCTTATGGAAAGAGGGAAGCCTTCTTTGGTGCAGCTTCAAGGGGAGAACCCTCAGACACATTTTATTCCACATGCTCATCCACAGCACTGGGACACAACACAGGACATTTCTAAAATAACTGACCATCCAAATATGTTTCTAGATTCGAAAACACTTGAGCTGTGTTGTTTATACTTTTCAGAGCTGTAACACAAGGTGGCTTACAGACCCTCTGGATGTATTTTGGACACTTATTTTGGTCATCCTTCAGACTAGGGTTCCTTCTAGATGGTTGTCATGCACACTTCCCTAACACAGTCAAGCATTTCTTGATGCATGCAAAACTGCTCAGGTACATAGCTGAACAGCTTTTCAGAACCCGAGCCCTTTATGTGACCACTGGTCACTTTGGACAGAACCCAGCTCTCACCAGAGACAAAGACAGACATGGTAAGACACCCACTGACACCTAAGCTGTAAATGACTGATGACAAAGAGAAAGCATGTTAAAAGCTGTGACAGGGCTTTGAGCAAAAAACAGCCCATGGCAGGGGTGTTGTATCTAGATGATCTTTAAGGTCACTTTCAACCCAAACCATTCTGTGATTCTACCCAGTGACAAGGATATTTCAAAACTGTGCTTGAAAACAACTACAGTATGTACAAGGCCACAGGACAGCATGACAGAACAGCTCAAGTGACCTGGATGTTTCCCAGCAAGAACATATAGTCTCTCGTTTTCCTGAAAGGCTGAACCAGATGATCTTTTGAGAACCCTTCCAACATGGGCTGTTCTATGAAAATCATGCTGTTTGGCTGATTTAATCAGCAAGTTTGCAACATATATGTAAGACATATGTAAGTCTTACAGAGGGTGCATATTTTCCTTTTATTTTTTTCTTTTTTTTTTTTTCTTCTTTTTGGGGTGGGGTGGGTTTGTGTTTTTTTTTTTCTTCTTTTTGGGGTGGGGTGGGTTTGTTTTGTTTTGTTTTACCTGTCTGTTCAGTAAACTAATCAGCCCAAACTGGGTAATTGTGCTCTTCAGAACTTCTGTGCTGATGGACACCCTCACACTTCAGTCCAAATTCAATTTTCTCCTGCCTCCTTCTTCAGTTGCTTTTAACAGCTGCCATTAACAGTTTCTTCAGCATTGTAAATAATGCAATAGCTTTTTGACAAGCCTGAAAAGGGCAATTTTTGTTTCAGCTATTTTAGACCAATATTTAGTCAAGCTAATTATGCATCATGACAGTGTGTAGCCATCGCTTTCCTATGTATCTCCAGTACAGGAGGTTTGCATTCGCAAAAAAACATGCTGAAGTTTCAAACACTGCCTGTTACCTGTGTTTCAGTAAGATTTAAAAAATATTTAGACAGACAGTTTTAGACTGTGTGTGGCACAGAACCTCCAATCTGAGATGGTCTTACTATTGGTGTCAAAATAGTTACAGACTTATCAAATTCAGAAACTAAATGACCCGCTGATGCCATCTCAGGCTCCAGCTAATTATGAGCTGCCTGCTCATAATTAGCAGCCCCACATATGAGAGTGATGGCTGGAAAATAAAGATTACAAGTCTGCCTTCGTAACAAAAGTTCCCCTTTTATTGCGAGATTGCCCGTAATTTTCTGTTCAGAGCTCTTTACTTTTAAAAACAGTAATCTGAGAACTCTCTTTTGACACTACTGACATTTAGGATGCCCAATTTACATGGTTATAAATGCAGATGAAAATCCGAGAGAAATTACACTCAATTTAATTAAATTCTGGTTGCTTTTCAACTGCTCAGGTCCTCTGTCTTTCTACTTCTGTAACTTCATTCTCACTTGCTCCAGATTCCTGTATCCAGCCTCTCTTCCAGGCCAGACAGAAATGAAATACGCAGGAAATAAACAAGTCCATTGCGGAAAGTTTACTGGGGTTTGAGCTTGAAGGCAGCAAACCGACAAAAGATCTTGTAACCTTTAAAAATTAACTGAAAATGTATTATTTTCCTTTTGGCTATTCACCATTGGGGTTGGGGGGAAAGTGTTGAAGAGTAGAAAGGCACTGGTTGGCCATTACCTCTTCCTCAATACACATATTTGGTATTGTTCATTTAATTTTTTCTGCTTACACAACATAAGGTAATTTTTAATTATTGTTAGCTGTAAGTATCCACAGAAAACAAAGTATCCACGCAAAATGATGATGATCAAAGTGCTGGAGAACCTGCCTTATGAGGAAAGACTGCAGAACTTAGGTCTTTTCTCCTTGGAGAAGTCTTGGGTGAAACTTCACCACGGTATTTCAGTACTTAGGGGGCTGCTACAAAGAGGACAGATACTTTACCTTCACAAGGAGCTATGTGGAGAAGAAAAGAGGCAACAGGTACAGTTCCTATTGTTTCATCTTGAGGTTTCACCCTGAGGTAAGAATTTTTTTTTAAAATGAGGACAATCAATGACTAGAACAACCTCCGCAGGGACATGGTGTAGTCCCCATCACTGAAGGTTTCCAAGACGCAGACAGGGTGCTTGACATCCTCATTCAGGGTCCCGTTTCCCTGAAAGGCTGAACCAGATGATCTTTGGCGATCCCTTCCAAACCAGGCTATCCTATGAAATCATACTGTTCTGCTGATTTCATCAGAAAGTTTGTAATCTCTTTGTTAAAAGCTATTATAAGTCACTTAACTGTAGCAGTCTCTGAAGAAGGGGTTTAGTCTTTATGCCTTTTCATTAAAAATTGTCAGCAATCAGAATTTAAAAAGCACCATCAAAGATGAAAAGCTTTCTCTTCCCTTGAAACAAAGTAAGCAGGAAAGAAACAACATCAAAGTATAATATATACTCTTTGAAATAAGGACTGGCAAGTGTCCCACCATACATGAGCAGTCTAACTGGAAATCTCGAAATATCTCTGACACTGCTGTGATGATCCATACATGAGCACTTCTATCTCACATTGATGCTGCTAGGTAAGGGATCAGCAACATTTCCACAGACTTTTGGTCCAGCAGCAGCTAATAATGTAAGCATATTCACCTGTACTTCCCAGGGACTCAAAACCCTTCAATGGCTGCTATAGCTGAATGAGAACAGCCATAAGCACTGACTGAGTACAACATAAAGATGTTCCACAATTCGAATCCTTTTGTCAGGAACTGAATGAGATTTGCCAGTCAAAAAGATACACTTAAATATGCATTAATTTAAATAACCTTGCTCACCTTGTCCTTCCAAAGATGGTCTGAAAGATGAAAAACTTGGCAAAGTTCTGGTACTATAACTGGGTTGAGATTTTTTTCTTTCTAGATTTGATCTTTTTCCCTATGGTTCAATTTACAAACCCCTTTTAACCCAAGTATCTTGCTATCACTGTCCAATCTGCATTATATGTAAAAATTACAAACTCTTCTACTACATCATGCAAATCAGAGGGTAGGAAGGAGAGAACTCATTAGCAAGATCCAAGATTACCTCCTCTTTTAGTGAACTTTCAGGAGGACTTGGAGAAATAAGTGCGTTTTTATTTCTGTATGCTGCCTTTCTACTTCCGAGAAAAGACTCATTTAGTAATTCACTGAATAACTGCTCGCTAGGAAACCAAGCTCAATCAAACTCTCCTACGTAGGCTTGAGGCTTAGCCACTAGTAATTTTATATTTAAGATTTTATCTTCAATCAAGTTTTTAAGCGAAAATTTCAATTAATCTAATAGAAAACCAGCATCTGATACACGGCTTTGCGTTGCTGACTAGACACACTGAACCGGTTCTTGGCTTCAGTTAAGTCAATTGATGTTATCATACAAAACACTGAATTTAGCGGCTTGTACCTACAGCATGTGTTAGAGACGTTTCACATTACAGCTGTTGACTTTTTCAAGAAGGTCCTTTAAAGAAACTAATAAAGGCAGACCCCCCACAATCGTGGATTTAACAAATCTAAGCAAATCTGAAGTTGTCCAAACTTTTAGAAGATGGTAGAATAGAGTCGCAGCAGCTCTGCCCTCCAGCTTGTGCCTTCATTTACATGCTAAGGGTATGTAACAAAAAAAAAAAAAAAAAAAAACAGCACAGGTTTCGCATCACAAAGATCGTATTTGCCTTCATTCCAATCAGTAAAAAGTACTTTTACTTCTGCTTCATTTTGTCAGGACTCCATGCTAATTAGCCTTTTAAAAATTGTTATGCTAAAATAGAACTAGGAGAACAAAGGGAAGAAAACTCAGCTAATGAGAGAGCACAGGAATAAGTCTCTACCCCAAATA
The DNA here is from genome assembly GCF_037157495.1 of Lathamus discolor. Lineage (NCBI taxonomy): Eukaryota > Metazoa > Chordata > Aves > Psittaciformes > Psittacidae > Lathamus > Lathamus discolor. The sequence goes on from NC_088909.1 coordinate 78,316,914, forward strand.
GCTGTAGCCTAAATCGGACACACTCAGCCTCTTGGCAATAGGATTGTTTATATATTTTTTTTATTGCTTCACCCTAAAACCTGCTACACTCATAATACCCAGTGTGGCCTTCAAACTCATGAATATTTGATCCTCAATAGTGTTCACTGGAAGGACTCTCACCTAAAGTCCCAGCACTGCCATTCACCCTTCAATTCCAGGCCACAGTTTACCTCTTCTGCCTGTAGTAGTTTTAGGCAAAGCATGCTGACTTTTTTTTTACAGCACGTAACACAGACTACCCTTGATTTGGCTTTTTTAGCTTTCAAAAAGAAAATAAAAAGTTGATCTGGGAAACTTTTGAACAAAAATGAAAAAAAGCAAGCCCACAAACTTTCTTCATGTGTTAAGGAAAATCTCCCTTTGAGTAACCCTAGAACTTGTGAGGGAGGAATGAGGCTTTTGAAGCAGTATAATTTCGGCCTGCAGAACAAACCTGATTATTTACTGCAGTGTGTAGCTGTTGAAGTCATACATATTGAGTGGTGACCTCAGCAGCATGATACACAACTGGAATAAGACTGCAGTTATAAGAGTTTACTATTAATCCCCCGATAGAAGATTCCACCTAAAATACCACAGGAGCCAAGAGTTTAACATTACTGTTGTGACAAATTTCATACTAAATCAACGGCATACTGGCTAGTATGAAGCATTCATCATATCCTAGGATGACCGGAGCTCAGTGTTTTGACCCACACTGCCAATTATGTCTTGTTTGTCCCTCTTACTTGATGGCCTTATGCCCCAAAGGTTTGCAGGATTTAATACAGTATCCATCATGGCCTTGGGGGGGAAAACAAGGTAAAGAAGGGAAAGGAGGCCTGGCCATGCAGGTATACACTTCAAGAAGGATACTCCGTGGTGCCTCGCATGTGATTCAAATGACTAACAGCAAAATCAGGCTTAAAATATCAGGCTTAATGGGAAAAGAACCATACCCTGGGAACAGCAAAAGGATCTGAAGAAGCAAGATTCAAGCCTCATTGCCACACCCACCCACCACCAATCTGTCAGGTGCTTTAACTCACAGTCAAAAACCAGCATTTCCAAGTCAAATATTGGCACAGTAATACCCTAATCTCTCAACAACCCCTGCAGCAGATGACACAGGAGAGGTAATCACTTCCACCATATCATTCACCCTCTTCCAGCCTAAGGACATGGCAACTTGCTGAAAGTTCTCAAAGCTTACACCATCTCTTCTCTTCCTCCTAAGTAATCCAGTTCAACAGATAACGCTACTTTGTTCTGAAGCAAGATAGGTACTAGCTTCTCATAAACCAGATGGGTGGAAGAACAGAAGATTGATTTATTTGGAAGGACAAAGTGTGCACTGACAGAAAAGGAGATGGCCCTCCAGTTTTAAATAAACAAAAACTTCCACCTGCTTTCACTCCTGTACATTTGAATTTACTCTGGTCACTGGAAGGATTACATGTTGCTTGAGCTAAAGCTTTGTGTCTACTTCCAAGCTTTACAAACAGGTTCAGCTGTGTTTCCCTTGTTCTTTACTGTCAGGGGACTAACAATGGGATGATGAAGGAACTCAGAGGTATTTTATAGAAGCTATGAGCTGCAAAGTGACAAGAAAACATAGTTAACAGTAAAATACATCCTTAATACAGCAAAGAAGTTTGGGATCGCCATTACTTAAACATAATGATAAGTCAAAACATACTAAGGCAGTGTCTATAAAACTACTCTGTCAGATTTAGTAGAAACTTGTCAGCACAGGCACAGTCATTGTGACAAACAATAGCTGTGGGAAAGGACAGAAGTCAAGCTGCATAATTGCACAATTTGTATAAGGCCAAGTTTAAAAAAAAAAAAAACACAAAAACTCAAAAAACTGTTCAAAATATCTTCATTAACAAAAACACGAATACAAGAAGACAATGAGACAGGACCACTCAGAGTCAAAGATCAAGGTGTCACCACAGTAACCAGCCCTGAGTATGTTACACGACTAGATCAGTGTCATAGATAAAAAAGAGCCTGAATGACCTTGTTCTATAAACACTTAGAGGTTTGTCTCAAGTCTGAAGCAAGTAAGCAAAAAAAAGCACAGACGTGCTTATCCAAAGTGCAGTGAGTAGGCTTCAGAAACTGCCATCACAGTGCAACTAGAAAAAGCGCGATGACATTTTTTTAAATTTTTAATATTTTCCCTTTGCATTTGTTTACAACTGCAGCAGCTATAAACTACTTTTCTACATGTTTAAGGCCTTTTAGACCTTGCAGTGAAGCCAAAGAATAATATGCTACAAAGATGTGAAACAAGAAGATAGAAAGTTTGGCTCTATTTTAGGAATGATGTGCAGGAGAAGGAAAAAATAAAGACACACAGGAAGAAACAGTATGATTTTTACCTGATGCTGTTCTTAAATTGATAATATCTGTACGTACAAATGTCAAAAAGAAGATGGCATAGGGGAAGGTGACAGACTAAGAACAAGAAGAATCCTTAACGATAATGGAAAATCCTTAAGTAACCAGTTTCTTTGCTCACCAGAGAGCAGAGAAAAACCCCAGGCAGGTAGTTCATTTTCATGCTCTGGATTACATGAACTGGCTGAGAGCATGGACATACACAGACCAGAAATCGAACAGGAAGAGGTATGTAGCAGAACTCCCCTTATTTAGCATGAGCAATGAGTTCAGATGTTAAAGTCAGTCTGACTAAGTGACAAAGAACTGGAGCGATCAATGATGTTAGGGCTAAAACATGGTCATGTTCAGGGTACGCAGGGAAAAGGGAAACTCTGTGGCAGGGGAAAGAAGAGGCAAACTGAAGACTGTGACATGAAACTTGCAAGTATGAAGTAGGTGAAGAGAACAACTCAAAAGGAAAAGGTGATGAGGGCAAGTCACTTTTCCTCCCCTTCATTAACAAGCCTAACTGTCATGTCTAAACAGTCATGCCAAGAACTCTGCCTACCTTATTTGTTTCCTTTTCGGTCCAACATCCTTAATAGTTTTACATGACATGCTACCTGCAGGTCACTCTACACTCCTTGTGCAGGCTTAAAATTAAAAAAAAACAAACATGACCTACGCTGATAATATAGAACTTAGCGTTCAAATTGAAATCCACAGTGATCATTAGATTAAAATACATCAATAGTTTGATTTGTGAGAATCTCTTAAACCATATGAAGCTATACAATAGCAAGTGTGATTTATAAATTATCTCTCCAGACTGACATCATTATCTTGGCTGTTAACTCTCAGAATATCCTTTCCTTATTTTCCTTTTCCCCTAGCAAGCTTATACTTTAAAAACTCTTACTAACCCACCTTTTACTTATTTATGGGCAAGGCTGTACAGCAGCTGATGGTATGGAATTATGCTTGTTCACACAGGAAGAGATTGCTTTGTTTGCTGTAAACAGCCAAGTTCCAAGATAGTTGCATAAAACCATCTGAATATATTGCCAGCAAAATCCTCATTCCAAGCAAGATCAAATTCCATACTGTTTTCAAATAAGCTTAGTGGCAAAAGCTAGGTAAAGAACTGCTACTACAAAAACTCTTTTGAGACCTCACCTAACAATTACACTCCAGTAGAAATGGAAGCCAACTATGCTCACACATCTCAAGTACTAGTTCTTGCTCACTTGATTGCAGAGGGTTGGGGTGTTTTTTGTTTTTTTTTTTTTTCTGCATTAAAAAAATAGAGCCAGCATTATCATTTTACATCATCATCAAAAAATAAGTTTATTGAAATGGTGACATACCAAGCAGGAGAAGCTCCTGGGCTAAAACAGTAAACAAGTTGTAAGTTCTGAACTAAATACAGCACAGTCCCACCACAGACCACTGGCAAAAAAAAAAAACCAAAAAAACAAAACAACAAAACCACCAAACACAAAAACAACAACAACAAAAAAAAAACGGAAAAAAAAAAACCAACCCAAAAATCCCTCTCAGCTAAATTACAAATGGTTGTTTGTGTAAGAATTACTGTGCATCTTCTGCAGCCTGTTTCGAACTAAATAAGCCTCTGAAGATCTCTGTCCAGAAACTGTGCTACTTAATACCAGGTCAAATTTTCAGCCTGAAAACATCTAGTGTCTCTTTGGGTGTAAGTCACCCGTAAGGAGCAGGTGGGATGCAGAAAGGCATTTGCAACAGAGAGATGAGAGCGCTGTTTCGTCTATTGGTACACCAGCTTTCGGTACTTCCAGCGAGCTGTCAGAGGAACAGAAGCCAACAGCGAGTCACAGCCGACCAGCTGCACGCCGTCCAGAGAGCAGTCCACCGCTCCCGCCGGGCAGCACCCAGGGTACCGCCTCCCTCCTGCCACCCTGGCTGCACATCCCCGCACCGGACCGCGGCGAGGCGGCGGCTGTTCCCCGGAGCCGGGCAGCACCACCTCTCTCCGCCGGAGCCGGCTCCAAGGGCGGGCGGAAACCTGACCCCCTCGAGAGCACTGCCGGCGGCGGGCCGGTGCCGCCGGAAGGGAGGCGGCGGGGCGGGCAGGCTGCAGTCGCCCCAGGCGGTGCGGCAAGGCCCCTCGGCCGGCTCCCGGCTACTCACCATCTCCTGCCTCAGGAGCTGAAGTTTTGTCTCCAGCCGGGCCAAGGCGGCGGCGCGGCGGCGCCGTGGCGCAGGGGCTGCACCGGCAGCGGCGGGGCGTCCCGGGAGCTCCTCCCCGCGCAGCGGCCGCGCCAGGCTCTCGGGCACTTTGCGCCCCAGCTTTTGCTCGACGTCGCGCAGATCTAGCGGAGCGCCGGGCTCCATGGCTTGCCCCGGAGGGGCCCGCGGCCGCGGCGCCGGCACTACCCGCTGCCGCCCGGCCGCGACAGGGGCGCGGAGGCGCGGTAATCCGCAACCGTGCCGGGGCCGGCGGCAGAGCCGCGCAGGTGACCCGCCGCAGGCATGGGGACTTCCTGGGCCAATCAGCCCTCGCTCGTACCGGTCTTTTACCACAGGGTGGAAATTCAAGAGCAGGCGAGTGAGGGCGACGGAGAAAAAGTCCCCCTAAAAGAAAAGGGGGCGCAGCCGCGCTCCGGCCGCGGGACCGCAGAACGCCCCGGGACCCAAGTCATCGCGCCGCCCGGCCAGCCTCCACTTTAAAGGCCGGTGGCAGGTGGAAGAGGCGCGGCGGCCCTCCTACCGTAATGCATAGAGAAGAGGAGCGACGTGGCGGCGGGGCGCCCCCGCACGGCGGGGAGTGAGGCCTCCGCCAGGGAGCCTCCGGGCAGGGCTCGCGGAGGAGCGTGTTCCTTTGGGAAATGGGAGAGGAGAGGGAGGAGTAAAAGAGAGGGAAGAAGAGAAAAGCGGACAGAGGGGAAAAGAGAAGGTAGGGAGAAAAGGGAAAAGGAAAAGGAAAGAGAAAAAAGAAAATATGGAAGAGGAAAACAAAAAAGAAAAAATAAAGGAGAAAAAAGAGAAAAAAGAAAAGAAAAAGAAAAGAAAAAGAAAAAAGAAAAAAGTGAGGAAAAAAAAGTCTCCAGAGCTCTGTGACCCTAGGTCTCTTTCTAACTGGGATGGGAGTGTACATACAGTATGGATGTTATTTCCACTTGTCAAATAGATTTTATTGCAGACAGGCTGATGCCCCCTCCTCCCTGCCTTGTAATTTTTTGTACTCCCTTCCTCCTCTTTAAAAAGCAAAGCTTGAGACTGAGCCAGTTGCTGTAATTCTGACACTGGGACATGAAGATAGCAGTGCTGGAAGTGTCCTATTGCTCTTTGGCCCCAAGCGTTGCTGTGTAAACCTCACTGCGCTGAAAAGTCTTTTATGCGTGAAACTTGGGGTATGAATAGCCCCAGCTGTGAAGCTGCAGTTGATGCATGTCGGGGGTTTGAGAGAGTGATGCCAGCCACCCTGTTTGGGTGCCAGCTGCTTTATAATGACTAGAATCACAAAAAGTGGTGTGGTGAGCTTGGGAGAACAAAATATTGTTACAACAAGCTGGATGTTCTCTGTGAAATAATTTTATCAGTACTTTAAAAGTTACTGATCAGAGAACTTTCCAAGTGTTTAGTACAGTCAAGCAAAAATGCCACAGAGACTTTTGAAAATCTTATGGCTGCATTGATTTTAGGCCAGGACCCTTATTGTATCAGTATAATCAGACCATGTTAAAATCCTTTTCTTGCAATATATGTAAAGACATTTATTGTCTCTCATATATTCCATGACTGTTTAGTTCGGATGACAGAAAAAAAAAAAAAACCAAAAAACAAACAACCCAAATATTCCTATAAGAAAGACAAAAGCAGCCTCACACACAAAATCAGAATCCTTCTTACTGCCACCACCCCAATCTGTCGTACCCCAATCTGTCGTACCCCAATGTGTCCTATGTTCTGTTTTAATCTATGGATATTTGGAGAACAGCTTTTATACAACATCAAATTAATTACGATTTGTGGCATTCTGTAAATTAGCAAGTTAAAGTTCTTACTATGTGAACAAAGAACTTCTTGTTAAGTAAAAGTTTTAAATTTGTATTATGGTTGCTGCAATATTGAACTACAAAAGGAGGATTCTTTGTTACACAAGAAGCACCTTATAAAAAAAGGTCGTAATTCAACTATATTAAAACTTACGTTTTGAAGAGACTTTTGAAAAACAAGATCTGAAAGTTTTTTTGTTGGTTTTTTTTTAAGCTTTCAGGTTACCTGAATTATCAAACTAAAAAGGTAAGAAGAAATAATTAAATGTTTCATGTTAGTTTTAAAAAAAGTGATTCTATTGATAAAAAGTTCCCCAAACCCTACCCTGAAAATAATGAAAATAAGTTCTTTCTGTTGTTCCAGATGAACAACATTCAGAAAGTAAACTATATAATGTACCATATCCATATGCATTCATGAGTTTATGCTTTACTATCTGATGATCTTTTTCTCACCTCCCACAGGCTTTTTCATTTGTATAACAACATGCAAGTCAGTGGGTTCACTCCTGAATTACAAAGATTAAAAAATATGCCTATGTTAAAGCAACTCTGTTAAATCTTAAGGGTTACCAGATTTGGTAGACTAATTTGCTTTTCAAGGAAATAGGTTTCTCTTTAAGTACACCTTACACCATTTACTGTAACTCTTTGAGCTCCAGCAGTCAACCAGTTGCTGACCTAGTGTGTTACAGACTTGTCTAGCTGTACACTGGAGATATCATCCAGAAGGACACTGTAAGACAATACCAAAAGCTTTTCTAAAATCAAAGAAACCCCACATCCACTGCTTCCCCTGGTCAACTAGATGGGTGACCTTGTCATAAAAGGAAATTAAGTTACTTGAGCAGGACTTTCCCTTCACAGACCTGTGGTGGCTGTGACCAATGCCTGTGTTGTCTCTCAGGTGACTTTCAATAACTCCCAGAATAACCTTCTCTATAATTTTACCAGTTACTGAAATGAGACTTGACAGGCCTGTAATTACCAGGGTCTCTCTTCTTACTCTTGAAAACTGGGACAATATTTGCCATGCTTCCAGTTGACTGGGACCTCTCCAGACTCCCAAGACTGTTGAAAAATAATGGAGACAGCTCCCTCCCCTGATTACATCAGCCAGCTCTTTCAGTACCCTAGGATGGATCTCACTGGGCCTCACAGGTTTTTTCACATCCAGCTGGAGCAGCAGGTATTGAACAAGTTCAGGGTGGGCTGAAACTTTTATCATTCCCCTAGTCACAGTATTCCAACAAAGGGCATTGGGGCATTGGGGTCCCAAGGCCTATCACTGGTGTTAAAGACAGAGGTAAAAAAAGCCATTACATGTCTCTGCTTTGTCTACATCCCTATTTGTGAGGTGACTGAGCTCATCAACTAAAAGACCGATGTTATCTCTGGTACTCCTTTTGCTGTTAACATATTTTAAAAAAGCATTTTTGTTGTCCTTTACAGTGCTGTCCTTCGCAGCTTGAACTCTAATGGAGCTTTGGCCACACAAATTTTCTCTCTGCAGTGGCATACAGCATCTCTGTAGTCCTCCCATGTCCCCCATGTGTTGGTTTTGGGTTTTTTTTGTGTTTGCTTTTTTTGTGTTTTGTTCAGATACCAGATAGACATATTCAGTGATTTTAATGCTTTGTATGCTTTGTTAACTCCTCTCATCAACCACTTCATTCTTTCTGTAGCTGGAAGACTTGGCAGTTCAGTCCAGCAAAGTGTGGATGCTTGACAAGAAATGAGGCTATTGAGCCTCGTGTTGGATAGGCTCAGTGTTGTCACACCATCTCATCTGCATTTCCTGCTGTCTATAAGAGTCAAGTAATAAAGGTTTCTTCACATGACTCTACTGAGCACTGCCTTAGACTTGCCTTAGGTCAAAACATTTTACATAAGAATTTGGGAGAGTGGATGTTTTGCTAAACATTTTGAAAGTACACTGGTGATCCTAAAATGACTCCGCGGTGTAGTTTTGGTTGATGCCTGAAAGCTATGGGGTCAGGAACATGGTACTGTCTTTGCCCAGAGAGGTGTGAATACTGTAAACCTAACCATAGTGCCATCATGCAACACACCTGCATTTTCCAAAGATCACATTGTCAATTTTATGAACTTCAGGTATGTAGTTTAGCTGTGTAACTGCTATTCAGCCTGTAAGGTAGGATCCTTATTTTAATGGTAGTTCTTTGCAGATTTAGCTCTTGAGTGATTGCTGAGGCTAATCAAATGGGAGATCAGAGGACATCTGAGGATGTTCTCATTAAACAGGACACAACGGGCAGCTTGAGAAGGAAGAGGCTTGTTTTCAGTTTTTGATTTCTTTTGCTTTCTGTAACAGGTGGTGCTTATTGAAGAGTGCTAGAATTAAAAAAAAATGGAATGGAAAAGCAAAACAAATTTGTTTGTATGGGTGTTACAATTCAGGGATGAGACACAGCAGCTCAGGTTATTTATAACATTGATCTGGATAATAATATATCTCTTTAAAATACATTTATTTTCAATTTTTATTAAAAAAAGTCTTCAAGATGTCTTAGAGGTCAAAAGTAGCTGTAAGATGATCCTGCGATGTAGGCATTTTCTTGAAGCCAAATCAAAATGGGACACATATAGTCAGGCTCCCCCTTGGAAAGAGGGGAGTCCAAGAAGAATTTGACTTTATGTTAGTAATAATAGCCCAATCCAGAGACTGATCAATGTTTCCACTTAACTGTGTTGGCAATCAGACATATCTCATCCTTTGGCCAACATAAAATGCTTAGCCATAGTAAGCTGAGTGCTCAGATGTAATCACCAGTTCCCCTTTATAAAAATTAATCTGGAAAAATGTCTCGGAAAGTAGCTAGTACGTACCAAGGTCCATACAATTTTTCTGTTTCCTCAATCTGTTGACAGTGTCAGACAGATTCCTGCAGTACAGCAAAGTTTGGTTGATATTTAACTAGGGAGTTATGTCATATCAGACTGTGAATGAGTAAGGGTTTTTAAAAAATGTGGGGGATATTTCATAATGTCATAAAATAGACTTTTTAATAAGGAAACTATTTCCAGTAATAAAGTATACTTCTCCATAAGTGCTGGGCAAAGGCAATACTGTATATAAAGAGGAGAAAAATATTCTTTTCATTGCTTACTCCAAGGAGCTGGGGGCTCTTATGAATAAAATGTTAAGAGGTGAGGTTTTAGTAATTTGGGTCCTGGAGGAATCCCACAGTCTCACTAAAGTAAATAAGCTTTACAGAAGTAATTGCTGGAAGAGGACCTTCCCTTAGAATTACAGTCTAGAGAAGTGGGACCTTCATCTTGTCTTCAAAGGTTGCAGGAGCATTAAAAGAGCTCCAGGTACGTGACAACACAGGGTGTGGTAGACAGGACAGGAGTCCTGCCTTTCCTGCTTTCGACTAGTTACCTCACCAATGCCAATATTCTTTGTCAGAAGCTTCTAGGAAGCAATCTTTATTTGTTTATTCAAACCAACACCCAGAGGAGGGTGAGGTGGTTTGAGCTGGACAGTCATTGGTCATGTGTCAGTGTATTATGGTGTGACTCCTACTCGAGAAGGATAATGCTGAGCTTCTTAAGTAGGTCACTTAGGAGGAATGAAGATACTCTAGAACTACTGCAAATGAGTAAGGTCAGGTAGACTAACAGACGCCATTAGTAATCATCATTGGGGTGACTGTTACTCAAACCCTCTAACAAAGTAAAGCTTCATTCATGCTTACATAGCAGAAGTTTTGGTAATACCAACCAACATCAAAACTTTCATCTGAGGCAATGTGGTGTGTCAGTATTTCACCCTGAATAGGCTTTCCCTGAATTTAAGACTGTATCCAGCTGTAAGAAAAGAACAGTGAATGTCTGAAATGGCTATCCAGGGCACCTTGCACTCCCTTGAGCAGCAGCTGGAATACCGCTCTGATCCATTGTCCTGTGCCCTATGGTCCGTGAAGAGTGGAACATGAACATGGTGGTGAACAAAGGAGCAGGGCATTTTATATCTGTCAGTTTTGATACATTGTCTCAGCAATGCCTTCTATAAGTCATTAATCCCCTTTCCTGAGCTCCTTGCCATGGGCTAGGAAAAGAGAGGAGAGAAAGGAACACAAGAACAGCATTTAGGAAAACAGATTAGTATTTTCTTGGCTTTGCTTAAAAAGAGAAGATGAGACTGCTGCACTTGCTATTTCACAGGCCTGTGCAAGTACTCAGATGAATCAGAACTGAAGGCATACGGAGGCCCAGTTTAAAATGTGTTCATAGCAGCTTGTACTAATGCACCCTGTTGACTTCAGAGGTGTTAATAATGCACGCAGAGAACATAGAAGCATATCTAAAGCATTATTATTCTTTCTCTGCTGCTTTGCCTATGTACGCACATGATTTCATTAGCCGCTGGGCAAAGATTGTAGATACTAGTTAAAAATATCTAGAACAATGAACTGCACTTATGGGGCAAGGTTATTATAAAAGCCTTAGGAGTTGGGGTAAGCATCTATTTCAGAGTTATAGTGGTAACTATACTAATTTATATAAGGCTGTAAGCAAAACTGGAGACTCTAGAATTCTGGGTAACACCAAAGAGTGTGTAGCCATCTCAGCAACCTCCAAGTCCAGTGGTCTTACCTTTGTTTACAATTGCAAGCTTAGTAATATCTGCCTGCAGGAAGACACACTGTTCAATAGCTTTAAATCTACTGACAGTAGTTTTTACTGTCTCCTTAGCGAAACAAGCCTAACAAAGAAACAGTCCATAGATCTCTCAAGGCTTGTGAGCCACTGGCTGAAAAACTTCTTCAGCAAACTGTGTTCCCATTGTGCCAATGGAAGAGCCCTTTAGCTGCTGTGAAATTCATAATGTGTATCAGATTTACAAATGAAATAAACAAGAGAACTGAAATCTAGATTGAAGCTTTTTTCTGGGGACAAAAAACCCTCCACTATCCAGTTTCCCTTAGAGTTGAGTCAAAACTCGTACATCAGGACCAAGCTTTGGGTTACATCACATCTACAGCAAAAGCAAACTGAATTTTTAGAAGTAGTTAGATCTGACACATAAGGAAGCAGAACAACATCCTATGAATCATGCTCATCCTCTGCTGTTTTGACACGTTGCGGGAGGAAATGTGAGAGTTGCCTAGGGGAATTTCTAAATCCTTCAATTGTCTTCCCTTCTAATATCACAGATGCATCATAACACAAACCTTAAGTATGTGGATTGCTTTTGCTGTGAAATTGAATGTTTTTATTTTATTGCAACACCATTTCCAGACACCATTGCTTTGCTGGAAGCCATTTTCACTTTTACTGCTGGTAGCGTTGGACATACACACAAGCACCAGTAGTTCTATTCTGTTAAACATCCCAGCCTTTGCTGTGAATTGAGAAAACAGCATCCAGCATCCACAGTGGAAATTTAAGGGGAAAGATATTTAACACACTAGCTAGAGGAAATCTGTGGGGACAATTTTTAGTCTGCCATACTGATGTAGAAATGTTACCTGAGATTCACCTGACCTGCAGAGGAGAAAAAGTCTCAATTGAAAAATCTGGGTGCATCAGCAAAGCACAAACAGCCAAGTGCTACTAAATTAGCATTCAGGAGATCTTAATTAAGTGTTCAGGCATTTTGTGGCCTTCAGAAAAATAACTTCAGGTGTATGTATTATGTCTCTATCTGTAGAGTGGATGAAACTCTAAGAAACTTTTCGGAAGGGTTTCAAAGGAGCTTTATCCTAATTATGACAGTTTTTGCTTATCTGGATGTCGAATCATGAAGTAACTTATTGTTGTACATTCCTGGTGCTTTGCCTCCAAACCATAATCTGTCTGTCCAGAAAGGGAAGGAGTTTCCATGCTACTGAAAACTCAGTCAAAGCGTCAAGTATATCCCACCCAAGTGCCAAAAATGCTCTTGTATAAATTTGACAGCAGGTGCACCAAAGCTGCTCTGTCACTCTCCTCGTTGGCTGGACAGCAGAGGAAAACATAACAAAAGGCTCATAGGTTGAGATAAGGACAGGGAGAGATCACTCAGCAGTTACTGTCACAGGCAAAACAGACTCAACTTGAGGAAATTAGTTTCATTTATTACCGATCAAATTAGAGTAGGATAATGAGGAATAAAACTAAATCTTAAAACACCTTTTCCCCTCCCCTGTCTTCTTCCTGGGCTCAGCTTCACTCCCAAATTCTCTGCCTTCTCCCCGCAGCAGTGCAGAGGACAGGGAATGGGGGTTGTGGTCAGTTCATCATATATTGTCTCTACCACTCCTTCCTTCTCAGCAAGAGAACTCCTCACACTCTTTCCTTGCTCCAACGTGGGGTCCCTCCCACAGCAGAAAGTCCTATATGAACTTCTTCAACATGAGTCCTTCCCATGGGCTGCAGTTCTTCACACACTGCTACAGTGTGGGTCCCTTCCATGGCTGCAGCCCTTCAGAAACAGGCTGCTCCAGCATGGGTCCCTTCAGTGGCTGCAGCCCTTCAGGACCAGACTGATCCAGCGTGGGTCCCTTCCATGGCTGCAGCCCTTCAGGATCAGACTGCTCCAGCGTGGGTCCCTTCCATGGCTGCAGCCCTTCAGGATCAGACTGCTCCAGCTTGGGTCCCTTCCATGGCTGCACTCCTTCAGAAACAGGCTGCTCCAGCATGGGTCCCTTCCACGGCTGCAGCCCTTCAGGATCAGACTGCTCCGGTGTGGGTACCTTCCATGGCTGCCGTCCTTCAGGAACGGACTGCTCCAGTGTAGGTACCCACAAGGTCACAAGTCCTACAGCAAACCAGCTCCGATGTGGGCTCCTCTCACCACCGGGCCACAGGTCCTGCCAGGAGCCTGCTCCAGCAATGGCTTCCCATGGGTTTACAGCCTCCTTTGTGCACCCACCTGTTTTGGAGTGGGGCCCTCCACGGCTGCAGGTGGAATCTGCTCCACCATGGACCTCCATGGGGTGCAGGGGCACAACTGCCTCACCATGGGCTGCACCACGGGCTGCAGGGGAACCTCTGCTCCTCTGCCTGGAGCACCTCCTGCCCCTCCTTCTGCACTGACCTGGGTGTCTGCAGAGCTGTTTCACCTGTTCTCACTTCTCTCTCTGATGGCAATTGCTCCTGTGCAGTAACTTTTCTCTGTTCTTGAAAACGTTACCCAGAGGCACCACCAGTGTTGCTGAAGGCCTCAGCCTCGGCCAGTGGCAGGTCATCTTGCCATCTTGCAGCGGCTGGGCATTGTCTCTATTAGGCATGGGAGAATTTTCTAGCAGCTTCTCACAGAAGCCACCCCTGTAGCCTGCCCCCACCCCCCAAAACCTTGCCACGCATACACAGTACATTACAGCAATAGTTTTTATTCCGTTTTTGTGAACACAACTCTCAGGCCTTCTAGCAAGATAGATTGTAGCAATAAAATCCATCAGGTTTCTCAGGAATTTCTTCAGCAATTTGCAAAGAAGAGGAACAGATGCCTTGGCTGGCAGTATACTAGCGCAGTCTCAGAAATACACTTTTTTGTTTACTGCATACTCTGAAACTCCAAACAAACCAGAAAAGGTACTGGAAAACCTGTCCTGAGAACTTAGGAACGTGCTGCCCTTCCACCTTCTCAGTCTTTTTCACAGTTCCTTTCTTGTCAGATGTGTGCCAGCAATGCAGTCTTTCCTACTTGAGTCTTGGCCATGTGCAGCTATGTGCTTTGCCCTGGCACAGCTGAGGAAGTGGGCCCTGGTTAGGTGGAAAATGCTGTGGTGATTCTTCTGGACCAGGATTGCAATGGTGCCTCCTGGGTGCCAAGGGCAGAATTTTCTGGAAAGTCTACAACATGTTTAATTTACTTTGTTCCATGCTTTATACTTTCTGGTCGTTTGCCAAAGTACAGGTACTTCTGTGCCTGTTGTGTATTTGCCTTTAGCTAGTACAGCCTGGGGATACTGATCAGCTGTAGAGCCCCATCCTGCTGTCTCAGCCAAGGGTATCTGCCAATGTCAGTACACGGTGCTGGGTGTGGACAGCAGCTGTCCTACAGTGTATTGTTGAACAGCTTCCTTGTGCCTGATTCGTTCACTTCTCCCCTTCATCTTCTGCCTGCCTGCTTCCTTTCCACTCAGCCTTTTCCAGTCCTTTATCTATACATCTGACTTCCAGCTGTTGTTGGCTTTGTTTCTGCCCTTCGCAGCATGTAGTACCCGTTCCATTCCCTTACTTCCTGAAGGTCAGCATGGTGGACTCAGTAAAAAATGAAGGAGAGAGTAGTTTTCTGCTTTCAGATCATGCACCTGACTCCACCAAAGTCAAACGCAAACAACAGGATCTGTACTAATAGTCAGTGACTGACTTCTATGTACCTTCTCATTGCACGTGGTTGTAAGGGTGTAAGGCAAGCCCTCTGGTCATTGAGGGAATGTGTTCCATGAGGATGCATAAATCATTGAGGGTTTAGTTTGGAGTGGAGAAAGCCAGCTGAGCAGAGCTAAGGTACCCTTTTCAATAACAGTAAGGTTTACAAGCTTTGTGGGTGTATTTACACATATTTTACATGGAAGGCAAAGAGGCACTAGAAGAGAAACAACAGTTTCTGAGAGGAAAATTAATGCATGTATCCAAATGTAAAATAATGGACTTGCAGTTTGTTGAATTTTTTTTTTTTTTTTTATTATTTAGTTGTTTTCCTAGTCCTTCCCCCATTTTCTTCTGCCTGATGAAAAGTACTGGATTGTTTATTATACCTCTTGACTGAGTTTTCACATGTCTTCTACCTCTCCTCTGTTTAACAAGGAGAAATAAACCCCAAATTCAAAACTTCCCTTATTTCAGTAGCCGCTGTAAAAATCTACTATCTTAATAGATGTCAAGCTGCATAAACTTACCTGAGGCTGAAGTTGTGCTTCTGGGATACAGTGTGTTGCTGAGAAGTTGAACCGACTAGTTTTTTAAGGAGCTAGCCATTTTTTACCATTTGTCAGTGTTTGCATATTAATTTGCAGATATTTGTATCTAGATATATAGATAATCAGGGGTGAAGACAGGCTGTATTTCAAGAAATTCTGTGCCTATCGCTACTGCTGGGCACAGAATTTGACTGCAGACAATATGAAGCTATTCAGGGCTTCAAGAATTGCTAAAAGGAGCTCATAGGCTCTGTAAACTGCTCCTGGGAGCGCAGCCATTCTAATACTGTTGAGAAACGCCAGAGGAGCTAAGTAGTATTTGTTTCAAGCAGAGGCCAGTTAGGTCCAATTTACTGGCTAAGTTATAGAAACCACACCAGTTTCCACCTGAGTGAACTGAATGGAAGTATTATATTGAAATTCTGTTTACCTGGAAAATGGAATGAAATATTTGAATCCAGCCTGGAGCAAGAGATGAAAAGAGAAAGTATGGGAAGTGAGAACACTTATGCAAAAAAAGTGCTGCAATAATTGCCCATACAGTTATGCTGTCCTTGGTTCAGCTGTAACAGTTATTCTTCTTAGCTGGTGCAGTGCTGTGTTTTGGCTTTAGGCTGAGAACAATGCTGATAATACACCGATATTTTAGTTGTTGCTAATTAGCACTTACCCTGATCAAGGACTTTTCAGTCTCTCATGCTCTGCCAGTGAGGAGGGGCACAAGAATCTGGGAGGAAGCAGAGACAGGACACCTGACCCAAACTAGCCAAAGGGATATTCCATACCACAGCACGTCATGCCCAGTGTATAAACTGGGGAGAGTCACCTGAAAGGGCGGATTACTGCTCGGGTCAGGCTTGGTACCGGTCAGTGGGTGCTGAGCAATTGTATTGTGCATCACTTGGGTTTCACAGAATCACAGAATCACAGAATCCCAAGGGTTGGAAGGGACCTAAAAAGATCATCTAGTCCAACCCCCCTGCAAGAGCAGGGTAACCTACAGTACATCACACAGTTTATTGTTTTCTTTTCCTTTTTTCCCTTTTAGTTTTATATTCTCTTCCCTTGTTATTTCCCTTATTATTGGTGGTGGCAGTAGTGATTTGTGTTATACCTTAGTTACTGGCCTATTCTTATCTCAACCCATGGGAGTTACATTCTTCCAATTATCCTCCCCAACCCTCCAGGAGCGGGATGAGGGGAAGAAGTGGGGAGAGTGAGCAAGTGGCCATGTGGTTCTAAGTTGCCGGCTGGGCTTAAACCACAGTATGTACCAATGTAACCAGTAAGTAAAAAGCAGGGTGAGATTCTGTTTATTAGACTGATTAATAAGGAACACATACCTTGCAAAGTCATTCAGATTTCTGTTTGTCTTGGCTGGGCAGAGAAAACTTTGTGACTTTGTAAGCCAATTGCGATGTTTTACTACTTTTTGGCACCTTGAAGAAGTTCAGGATCCTGAAACTTCTGTATCATATGAAACTGAGTAATGTGAAGATGCATATTTTCAGGAGTAAAGGTTGGACTCGTGATCTTAAAGGTCTTTTCCAACCTAGTTGATTCTGTGATTCTAAATAGTTTCTTGAATTTACAGGATTTCATGTTGTGCGTAAAATTATGTGACTTAGTGCAAAGACCAACCTTCATTCCTCAGAAATTTCAAGAAATAGCAAATGCATCTGTCTTCTGAACTAGGTCAGCAGTACTCTCATTGAGAGCATATTACTAGCTCTTCTATGAGTTTTGAGTTTTCTAAATAAATAGTCTCCCTGGTAGATGATAGCAACCCGAACCCAGACCTGGCACAGGTCTTCTGGGTTTTCCTAGCAAAGACACTGTATTTGCTACTCAAAGCACAAGGTTTCTCATCCTCTCCAGGCAGATAGTGGAAGAGCGTGGGAGGTCAGAAAGTGCACGCAGATGAGGTCATGATTGCTGTCCCACTTTTTATCTTGCTGTTGGAAGATTCACTTTTGACATTTTATTAAAGACAGCCTTGTGCAACCTCTCCCCTTTTTCCCTTTGCACACCACTTGATGTCAGCTAGTCATTGCGTATTAGATAGAGGGGGCAGATGTTTATTTACTACAGTAGTGGCTATGCAGACAGGCTCAAAACCTGTCACAAATAGGGTAAGGTCTGTGTTTAGCCTTGTACTGATAAAAAACATAGTGTCACAAGATAAATGTCTATGAAAGTGGTAGTGAAGGCTGATGCTATTTATTATGGGAAGTGAACAGTGTTATCAAAGCTGCCAGGTGTAGAAGAGTCATTTGGTACAGACAACTCTGATGTCTTTGAAAGGAATGAAATGAAGAGAATGTATTCAGTTATTGCCAGGAATGACTCCTTACCCTCCCCAAGACAATTATTTCAAGTGCTGGAAGGAGAGGAAATAGCTCATTATTCTAAGTGGCTTGAATTGCTTTCTATGGCTCCCAGTTCTACTGGGAAAATATTTAACATAGAACAAACAAGTGGAATCAGTAATCTGTTGTCAGGTTTTAACAGTAACTTCACTAACATTTATGGGCAGGGATGAAGGGGTAAAAAAATTCCTAAAATGATTTATTTCCTGCCTAGGTAAGTAAAGGACACCAAAAACTCTAGCACATTCCCAACTTGGTTACACACGATTATCAGCTGAAGATTTCAAGTCTGTAGCCTTGACACAAATTAATTAACAAATTAATTAACAAATTAATTAAACAAATTAATGTAAAACACCAGTATCCACTAAGGTCAACCAAAACATTCTTCTGTGTCAGTGATGCTGTTTGGCTTCATGTGAAGTGGAAATCTATTCCAACTGTAGTACACATGCAGTGCACCTCCACCCTCATTTAAGCATGCTGGCTCTGTGCCACCAGCCAGCCAGCAAGTTCAACCATGGTAGTCTTAAGGTCAGTTCCAAAGACCCCATCAACCTAATCTTACTTGTTTATCTAAACCTCAGCCCTTGGTTGACCCCCAGCCCCTGTGGCCAGCCCTAACTCCCCTCAGCCATTCTGTCTGCCATTTTGTGTTTGGGTCTAGCAGTGTAATTTTCTCTGAACCCAGACACATCCCAAACGTAGATTTAGCCCGTGATGTTTTCAGCTGCTAAACCAAATTCTACTCATGCAAATTCTGGCTGCCAAAACAGCAGATCAGTCCTTGCTGGTTTTACACCGAATCTCAGAGTAAACCAGTGACTCCTGGCAGTCCCTATGGCTTTTAGAATTTGGTTTATTCCTTTTAATATGGATTTGATTTAGTAGTTTTTCTTTAGACAGACAACCCTAATCCAGGTTCGCAAACTTGCCCCAGACATTATATGTAACCTAGCATTCACTTCCCTACAAAGTGTCCCTTAAAGGCATCCACTTTAACATATACTCAGCAATCCATGCCAATACATTTTATATTTAAATGCTTCTTGATGAGCTTAGCCACTTACCCTTCCCTAAGCACAGACCTAGTCTTGAAAACTCTTCTCTTCAAAAAAGTGGTTCTTGCTGCTTGTCTTTCCTGCCAGCATGAATGTTAATCCCAATACTATCATTGGTTTAACCCATCAACTTTCTATAATTTGAGGCAAGACCTGGAGGAAGTCTTCCAAATCAGTTATAATATCTTACACAATTACTCAGGTCTGAGTAAAGTCTCCAGTTGCAGCAGTGGCTGCAGATGTACACCAGAGGCAAGTAATTCTCATTTCTTGCAGTCCTGTGGCAGTGTCCCCCCCAATATACTGAGCAGGGCTGACCTTGCTAAATTTAGCCTGATAGCAGTAATCTGGATTTACATGTACATGCACTGTGATATCCCTTCTGCTTGCATGACCTAGACCTAGAATTATGTAGTTCACATAAGCCACTGTGAACATTAAACTAATCTAGACAGCCCCTCCATACAAAGCCTAACTTTCTAACTCCATCTGATCACCTCATACTGGATTGAATCAGTTAATCCATAGTTTTTGTTAATAAAGCAAGTAAGAAAAATAATAGCTTCTGATAGCATCAGTTGTCTAGCACGGACTGTAGCCTAAATCACCTCTTTGGATATTTCCTTGTCCTAATTAAACTCCGCCACCTTGGAGAAGAGCCAGATTGCAGCCTGAGGAGATGACCAAGTCTAAATATCAGGTGATCACATTTAGGTTTGATTTCAGGGTAAGGTTAGTTGCAGTCAGCTGACTATAACCACCACGGATATAAATTTTGCCAGGTGGCTCCAGGTGTGTCTGTGAAGTCTTAAATATAGTCAGATATCTCGAGCCTACTTTTTTTGTTCTCATGAACCCTAGCTGCAGTTCATGGAGGATTTTCTAGCACCAAACTTTCCCCTAGGTGATCTGCACCATCTTATCCTTGTTTTTTCGGATAAACTTCATCTAGCAAGGTGATGTCTGAAAGCACTAGTTTTATATGAAAAAACACCGTGCCTAGCCATAGTTGCAGAATGTGTCAGCCCAAATTTGAGCACTCGAGTAATTTAAGAATTTATATTATCTTTATGCTTTTTATAGAAATAAACCTCTACGCTTCATGAAAAGAGATCCAGAAGCATGGTCTATGCCAATCAATAGCCTGGGGTAGAGCAATGTGGAAGTTTTAAGGCTGACTCTGTGTAGTGTTTAGACATAAAGTCTTTTGACTTAGACAGTAATGGCATTTCCTTATACAATGATGAAGTCATTCAAAAAACCTGAACCTTTCAGGAAGCATCTCTTCACTTAAAAATACATGGTGTTGTCAACTAAATAGTCACACAAGTATTTGGCTTTTAAGACCACAAAGTGTTATTCTGAAATTCCGTTTTATTTTTAAAATACAGTTTTTGGTCTGTAAACCCTTTTCACTAAGTACAAGTCCAGAAGGAAATACAATACTCCATTGACTAGTTTTATGGTGTCACAGATATCCTTTCAGACTCTCTTTGCTATGGAGAAAGCAAAGCTGTAAGTCAAAATGCAATCATGATCTTGCCCTTTCCTTGCTATTGTGGTCTCATTCACCACGTGTCAAAGGAGTCATGTCGACAAATATCATCCGTAATGGTGATATGTGTAATGATGAATAGTCCCGTCTCTCAGGGATTATCAGGAAGGTATTCCCAAGGCAGCTTCCACTGAGAATTCAATGTCACCAACATCTAGTGATAGATGATAAAATTTTCCTTCCTCTCTTCCAGACTATGCATGCCTGGGACAGGAATGCAATTTTATTTGAGAGGTACTGGACTGCATTTGTTTCTCTGGGGTGGAAATGCAATACAAGCCAATTGAAAAACCAGAACACAGGATGTGAAGTTAACCTGCTTGTTAAAAGCAGAAATAAAATACTCTGCAGAAAGGGCTGGAGAGCTGCACTGGCACAAGTCAGAGGATGCCAGGCACAGGCAGCAGAGCCCTTTCCGGGAGCCGTAGCCACAGCAGTGTCCTGAAATACCACTACCTCGTGGCATGCTGGGGACAGGGCATTGTCACCAGCACCGACACCAGGCTCAGGGACTCTTAGCTCCTCCTCATTCACCCAACCTGCATTGCTGCTGGGCGGCTGGAGAGTCCCAAGCTCCAACCCTGAAGGAGACAAGAGCTGCTCTGACTACTACATCCAGTTCCTAGGGAAGACCTGTGGACATCCAGTGCTATGCTCTTTTCCTCCTGGGATATTTTCTGCAGAAAGGGTTGATTAGAACAGGCTTTTTCAGTTTGGATTTGGAACTTTTGACAGTGTTAGGAGGCATAGCACATTCTTTTATGAACAAAACACAGAGATGTCAAACAATAAATAAGATTGTTTGCTATCCTGGAAAGAATGCTGTGCTAAATGATAGATTAAGAACCACCTGTACAGGAAGACCTATGCAGGATGGAAACAACAGCTGTTTAAATACAGGCAAATATTTCCACAATGGAGTACTTAATAGTTCTTTTTTAAACAGCTTCCCAAAACTTCATGTAAACAAGCAAAATTCATTTACCTTTTAGCTCTCTTTTGCCGTTATGGCCTGCCATCCCTCAATTTTTCTTAATTTTACTGGGTTTTTTTCTTTTTTTTTTCTTTTCCTTTTTTGTTTGTAAGCAAAACAATCAATTATTCTACTTCAGATGGAAATTTTCAAGTCAAAACATTGGATGAAAATATTTTACCAAAAGGCAAAATGTCCCCTCAGGTAAGTGAAGTTCATTCACACTCAGAAGGCAGCATCATCAAGGCATGATGCCAACTATCGCAAGTCCTTTGAAAACTCAGATCTTGAGCAGACATCATGCTCAAAGATAACGTTCCCCTGAACAAATCAGCAATAATTTCTGTTCTCCTCTCTCCCCTGTTTATGGAGTTCTCCTGACCTGCCCAGCTCTCCAGCACTGACCTGCCCAGCTCTCCAGCACTGGCATCACCAGCAAGTCTTTGCAGGTTTCTAACCTGCAGGCTGATGACGTATTTGAAGAGCAAGCTGTCCCTTCTCCTGTGGTCTCATGCATCAGCTTCAGTGCTGCTGGGCTGCATCCAAGTAAGGGCTGAGAGAGGAGGTGGAACAAGAAGGGTCTTTTCAAGGTAAAGATGGTGAACTGGATATCACCCAATCAGGCTGGGGGATCTCCTACAGTCTTACATGACTCAGGCATATGTCAGAGCTGGGGCTCCTGTTCCATGGGATGTAAAACGCAACCCTTGAGGATGATACAGGACATGACTCTGAGAAGTCAAGCTTCACGGCATTCATGCCAGATATCCACTATTGGTTGATTACTAAGACCAGTGAACTTTGCTTTCCATGTCATTATTCTTTGTTGACCTGTGTTTACCTCATCTCTTCTTCCACAGCTTAGAGGATAGACTTCACTAACACATGAAGGGTAAGAGATCCTATTAACATTTATGGCTATTTGCCTCTGGATTAGAAATAGTTTCGAGGTAATCCTTTGCTGTACTTGCTGCCTGAGATGAAGCTGAAATGTGAAGTACTCTCCTCTCTGACCACAAATCTCCACTCCTAAACTAGACATTTTAAAGAACCCATTAAAGGTATTTACAAGAAGCCTCAGAGTGGGGACCGAACATGTGGAAAACATATTCAGAAAAGGAGACGCCATCAGAGAAATACTGTTTCAGTCTCCTTTCTGTAGTTCATGACCTAATTTTAGCCTGTTCCCAAATTATCATTGATTAATAACACCATACAGTTTTTCAAGAATGGGTGAACAGGCCTCTGATGTGGTGAGGCTGCAATCTCTTTTGCTCACCCTTGCAGAGAATACCATAGGGGAAAGGCGTAGTGGCGAAAGCTGAATGGTGGTCTGCAGGGGCCCTCAGCAAACAGATGCACTCCAAAGCTTTGGAGTTCCTCTAGATTACAGCCAGCACCTATACCTAAGTCAAGCTGAGGTAAAAATCCAGTCCGGACCAGGCTATTGAGTGATGGTGTCCAGCTGATAAAATCTTATCTGGCCTCTTCTTTGCCAGCTTGATTGTTACCAGCAACACTTTTCTGAATTATTAGTCACTTGAAGAGCTGGTGCTGTTTTCGCAGGCCCTGCAGCTGCTGATTTATCTACCAAGGCTGCCAGAAGAAATAAATTAGCAGTGCTAAGAGGACAAATTCACATCATAAGGTGCTAATATCAAATTGTATCAGTGTTTGGTAGGCATTCTTTGTATTCTTCTAACTTGTAGATGCAGGGATAAAGAAAGATGATATTACAATCACTTCCCTGCCCCTGCTAAAAAAAAAAAAAAAAGAAAAAAAAAGGGGGAAAAATTACCTTTCCCAATGGACAGTATTTATTATATATCATTTATTTATTTGCTGTTGTTAAACAGTAATTGCAAATACAGGACTGGCATGTATTGTTTCTGTCAAGGATTTGTTTTCAACATAACAAGCCTGCAACAGTTTAAATACTGTCCCAGAGAAAAAGAAGCGAGACTTCTTTTGGAATAGGCAGTGGGGGCACAAAAGTTACCATGCCTTTGTAGAAGACTGTGTTTAGATCCTGGAGTGACTTTTTAGTGTAGAATCGTTCTCGTCCGTGTCAGAAACCGGCCCGAGCCTTTGGCGCAGCGCCACCTGGTGGCAGGCAGCAAACCCGTCCCCTCTTCCTGCTTCCGTGTGGGCACAGTACGGGGGTTTTGTGCTGCGAGCAACCTTGAAGCCATGGGGTAAAGAAGGATACTTTTCCTCAGGAGACGAAAAACCTTATTTTAGACACTAGACTTTTGCTTTATGCTCATAGTACAAGCAGCTGCTTATAGATGTTAGCAAGGGTGACATATTTCTTGCCATATAAATTGAGATGATTAGTACAGATGATCCCCGTTGTCCAAAGTCCAGTTGAAACCAGCATCTTCACTTTTGCTTTGTGCATAACATACTAATTCAATCACTTGATACTATTTAGTTTTATTTCCATCTTTAACTTTGCTGCTCATACTGAGAATCATTTCTATATATTGATTTGTAGAAGGTGTTATAGAAAGTCAAAATTCCACTTGGAGGCCTTAGGTGCAATGATATTGTTTGGAGCTGCTCTTTTTCTGGTATATTATCTGATAGTCTAGAGGGCAGTATTGTTTTTTCTGCAAACTTCAAGCTTAATAGCCTGAGACCATTTCAGCTGCAACACAACTTTCAGCTTCTAAACAAACATTTTCTCCCCCTCTTCTCTTTTCCCTTGAGATCTTTTCTCTGGAAGAATTTTCTTCAGCATAAGGCCTTTTCTATCCGTATCAGTAGTTTTCTTTCAACCTTTCTGAACTGCAGCAAAATGAAACTCAGCACCAATAGTATAACAGACAGGTTGTGTGGACAGCTTAAAATCCTCTTAGGCAGTCATCCTATCACCAGTTCAGCCTCAAACTGAGGATGTTTATTTCTGCAGCATTGCTTCTGTCTTCCTTTGCAGCTTCTTTTGCTTTGAGCAAAGGACCACGGGTCCCTGTTGTGCTGGGATAGGTGGTCAGGTGCACTGACTTCAGCAAGATACCAGTTCTATTCCTTGGAGAGCTCTTACTAGTTACAAAATACATGTTTGTCTGATTGCCAGAGGTCTTAAAATCAGTTTCTAGGTGCATGCAACCCTAACTTACTGTAACATTACTGTTTAGATCCCCTCCTTTGACTGCAGCATTTGAGGGATGAAGGGGAAAAGAGATGCACATAATTGGAACTGGCAGTGGCTTAACTTAGAATCCTCTGAGCATTAAGGGTGGGATTGACTGAAGACAAAAAATAATGCGCAGCATGCTCTCGGTGTAAAAATCTACGCAGAAATCAGTTAACAGTTTATTTTACTTGGAACTGTGCTATTTTAAATTTCCTCCAATGAGCAGCAAGAACCAAATACTGTAAATGCCATTTTTCTTTCCCTTTACCATAAAACAGCGCCTGAACAAAAGCCAGAACTTTAATTCTAAATTGGGGGTTAAATGAGATTTCAAGTTAAAATTTAGTTTTGAGAGAAGACATCCATACATTTTGCTTCAAAATAATATTTTGAAAATAAATACCTCAGTTTTAATTAAGCTTCCTTACCAGATTATTATTTCAGTGGTCAAATGTTTAGCTGGGAGGTATTATTTTGGACAATAAAAGGTAATAAGATGACAATCTGAAAACACTTAAGCAATAAATCTTGTTTTGGGAGTTATTCCAATTCTATGCCAACATAAAACCATTATTAACCAGTGTTGCTTAGCTCTTCCACACATAGAGAGATGAAACTTCTGGGGTTAGAAATGTTCCTTAAATGTTACAAAACCAGTTCAGTTTTGCGTCCAAAGCAGATGCTCATGCAAGTTATGATTTTACTACCCCCCATTAAGAGGTAGTTAACTGGGCAGCCTAATCACCCACCAGCTTCCATTAAATTCTTCAGTTTGCTACTGAAAATCTTTTCTTTTGTGTAGAAATACCAATTTGCATGGGAAAATTTCTCCCAGGTGCTGCCTTTAGTGTAGGCAGCCAACTTACAGCATCTTTTATTAAAAAAATTATGCTTCATCATATGAACAACAGCCTTCTCTGTTTTTTTACACTAGTACCACATAGGTGTCATGAGGTTTTTTGTTATAACATTGTTGCAATGATTTTTTGTTCCTTGCTGGAAAATTTTGCATATGGGAATAGAAATTCGTGTTATCGGAATGTAGGGGAAGAGGGGAGATATCACGACTGTGCTGTTTCACTTTTTCTCACCTTTCTTTCAGTCTCAAAGTTCATAAGGTACTTCTGCAGGTTTTCGTATCTCTTAGTATGATCTCTTCCAATAATGTCCTCAGGGTGATGACTGTCTATGCACTGCAGTTTTGTGCATCGATATTTCTTGTAAAAGAACTAAATGAGGCTGATTCAGTCTTCATAATTCTGCTGATATAGAGGTACAGGGACTAGCCATATAGCCCTGGTACTTCTTTCAATGCTGTATCATCTTTCCTCTAGTTAACTCTCTTCCCAGTCTTCAGATCCCATTTCAATTCCTAACTTTTCAAGTACACATCACTTTATGAAAGGCTACAGTGTTAATATAATTCCTAAATAAAATCTTTGAGTATCAAAGACAACTATTAAGGTAGTTAGCATGGTCTAACTTTGATAAATCTGTGCTGAATTTTATTACAGTTGTATTTTCATGGTTTGCTTTGGAGACTGTCATGCTAGTGAGTCAAAATTAATAAACTTGTAGTTGCACAGGAAATTTTACTTTCCTTTCCCCATAAAATACTGCTGCTCTCAATTGCACAATACTTTGGCTGACCTGATAAAATCATTCAAACACCTTACAGATGGACTTCACATGTGATTTCTAGATGCTTGGATGGAAATCACCTGCTCTCTTGGTGCAGATACCTTGTTTAGTTTCTGTCTTATAAGGAAATTTCTGTCTGTCATTCCATAAGCCTTTAACTCTTTCTGTACAGGATAAACATAGTCCATCTTACTAAAAACAGAGGTTGACTGTCACTGACAGAAAAATGTATGTGGATCATGCTAATCTTAACTTGGCATTTATTACATTTTCATATATATTGTCAAAGAACCTTTGCAATATTTCCTTTCAGAGACCAAATGCAGCTTTGGCAGCTTTCTTTTTATTTCTAAAATTCTTGACCTTAATTCCTTTTCTCTCTTGCATATTCTCAAAACCTCTATTCATTTAATATTGTCTTGAGAGAATCTGAATTGCTGTTCCATTATTTGAATTCACCTCTGTCTAATTTGCTTTTTATAAGGGAAATACATTTCAAAAGCCAAACTTAGTTGCTGTGAGAGAACTAAGAAGGCAAACATAAAAAATCATTAGCATCCCCAGCTGTAGGAGACACTGGAAGCCTAAAAATATTTTTTTGTAATATCTTTTTTTTTAGTTATGTATTTTGTTGGCACAGTCACTGCAATCTAAGTAAAAGCAATAACAATGTGACATTTTATTAGGCCTATAACTATTTGTGAAAGAAGAGTCTATCACCAGTTACCTCCTTGGTAACCTCTTTACCACTTAGCACCATTGTCAGTATTTATTCAGCAATCTCCAAACTTTACATAAATCACACAGTTCTAATTTGCGTGAGAGTTTCTCTGCTCATACCCAATCTGAGTCTCCTTTCAGTTTTCCCTTAATGGTGCCAATCCTTTGCTACCTATGTCGCAGTTCATTTTGGCATAATCATCAGTTCAACATGAGCTTCACTTTATTTTCTCATCATTCTCAGATATTCTTTACATATGTTTTATGCAACCCTTATATAAATAAACCTTCTTGAGAAGAAGAGAGAATAGAAGTCACAGGGAGAAGTGACATCACATACTTCATAATTGCTGCACCTAGGACTTCTCAGTACTTTTTTCCAGCTTTTCAGTTCCTCGCTTCCTCATGACTTCTGCTAACTGTTCTAGCCCCCATATAACAAGTGAAAGCCTATAGTTATTGCACACTCAATTTTCTGGTGTTTATTTTTCAATTTTCTCATATGCCGGCCATTTCAGATTGCAAGCCTAAAACAGTTTTTCCCTGTCAGATTAGCTCAGGAACACCATGCAGCTTCAGTGAATGTCAGGAACTTTTTACCCACACCTAGACATAGTTCAGAGTACTTCAAATAGTGACCAGAAAAGGCAGGACTTGTGAGACTCTTAAGAATAATGGTCTCACACACACAGTTCTCCACTTTCCGTCCCTCTTTAATTCCTGTGCTTTCTGTTAATTTTCTATTTAAGCTTGTTATAGAAATCTGCCTTGCTTCCTTTATTAATATGTGGCACCTGTTTATAGCAGTCATGTTTTCTCATTCTCTGACCCACAAGACTTATAACCTGCTCAAAACATGAGTGTGTGCTTTTGCTTTGAGAATTGAATGGCTGCAATACCTCATGTCGTCTTCACAAGCTCTGATTTTGTCATGCCATTTTCCTTCTCTTATCAAACTTCTGTAAGCTTCTGTTCATCCACTGAAGTAAAAACACTTTACAAAAGAAGCTGTATTATCTTCATAAATGAGTCACAGTGGTCAAAATATGCTAACTAAGAACATTCAGCAGGTCAGTAACAGAGTTAAGAATAAAATCCAGGCCTCTTGACCTGAATTCAGAGTGCATTAGAGCACCCTACTTTAATCCACAGAATTCACTAAAGTGGATGTCTTGTTAAGTTGGTGCTCAGTACAAGCAAGAATGGCGGAGACAAATGTTTAAATTGAAATCCAAGCTGCTGCTTGTGTACCTGAAAGACTGATTGGCTAGACTGTAAGTAAAACCAAGAGTGCAACTAAAGACCTATGTCTACTTTGCCTTGGTACCTTGAGTGCCACAGGTGAAAGTTTCCTTCCTAAACATCAGTTGTGTGTGTAAATTTTTGTTGTTGTCCATGCCTCATGCTTGGTAAAATGAGTTAACATTATAACCCATCTTCCACTCACCTGGACAAGAGTACTTGTCTTCCTATTTACATCATTCTCAACCTATAAATTACTTATCTCCTTGCAACTGAGTAAGTGTGCTTTGAGCACAGCTGGTACTCACTGAAACCACTGAGCTTAACCCAGTGCATAGAAGGTATGACCCTTACTTTTGCCTGATAACTTGTGTCTAAGAGAGCTGCATTAGGTTGAAACTCTGCTCTTGTGAGACCTCACTTGGAGCATTGTGTACAGTTCTGTTGTCCTCAACATAAAAAGGACATGGAACTGCTGGAACAAGTCCAGAGGAGGGCCACAAGGATGATCATGGGACTGGAGCACCTCCCGTATGAAGATAAGCTGAGAAAGTTGGGGGCTGTTCAGCCTGGAGAAGAAGAAGGCTGCGTGGAGACCTCATAGCAGCCTTCCATTATCTGAAGGGGGCCTATAAGAATGCTGGGGAGGGACTATTCGTTAGGGACTGTAGTGACAGGACACGGGGTAATGGGTTCAAACTTAAACAGGGAAAGTTTAGACTGGATATAAGGAAGAAGTTCTTTACTGTGAGGGTGGTGAGGCACTGGAATGGGTTGCCCAAGAAAGCTGTGAATGCTCCATCCCTGGCGGTGTTCAAGGCCAGGTTGGACAGAGCCTTGGATGACATGGTTTAGTGTGAGTTGTCCCTGCCCATGGCAGGGGGTTGGAACTAGATGATCTTGAGGTCCTTTCCAACCTTAACTATTCTATGATTCTATGATTCTATGAAACCGAATTACTTGCCATGTCTGTTGAAGCTAGGGTCAGGGAAAGAGAGACAAGCAACATCTTGACCTTATAGTCTGACAATTAGAGGGTTGAGTACATGATATGGGATTCAGTAGTCTGAACTCAGAAACATCTCTGTATGTCAGCTAATAACTGCTAAATTAGATTCAATAAGCCATCATTGGAAGACAAAGAGACGATTTATTGGTACCCGATTATAATGATAGAGAGGATGTGAGTCTTGAAACCAGATTCCTCAAGCCCTACCTCAGGCTGTAAAAACATAAATGTCAGTTTGTTACTCTCCTGCTGGTTTATGCTGAATAAATACAACAGCAGTTGCATATGACTATTTTTCCAAGTCTCTTCTACAACATAATACATAAGGCCTTCTCTCAAAGTACAAGAGGTATGGGTTTAAATTCTCACAGGAGAGAATTGAAGCAAGGTCTCATTGCTGGGGAGAATGCCTTGGCGCAGGGAGAGTAGGAGAGAGGAAGGGATCAAGAGAGTGAAAAATCCCAGCTGTCCTTTCAAATGCAGCAGCTGTGTTTGAACATACAGCTAAAGTGTCCAAATGCTGGAGTGCCTTCTCAGTGGTGAATCTTTTTTCACAGATCTACCTAAAAGCAACAATAAGAACAAAACTATGTTCTGTGAATAAAGTTTGATTCCAAACATGCTGTTGCCTTCAGAATTCCTTTGTAGCTCCCTGACTGGCATGCTGGCTATTTTGAAACACATTTCCACTCTCCTAGCCAAGGTGTTTATTCGTATTTTGGATTCTGCTTCTGTCCCATTCTGGACTTGACTATTTCACAAAAGTACCTGGGTACAATGGCTAGATCAGATGACATTGGCTGTCACCAAGTTAACTAAATGTTACCAGGTTTTACAGAAATATACATGAAAAAGGCTTGCAGCCCTAAAAAGTTAGTGGAATTCTATTAAAATCAGCACAGAATTATTGAAGCCTAGGTGTGACGAAAGAGGCTGCAAAGCAAACATATCTGAAGCAAACATATCAAGACAGCAGGCAGTTTATGCTCTTTATTTTAAAGCAAATGGATGACCACTATATATGAAATACAGCAAAATAAACAGTTTCAGTCAGATGCAGAAAAGTGCTTCAAACAACAGACTGGCTTGGTGTTGGTATACCATCATAATCATCTGAGTAGTGCTGATACTGGTCAGTAAGAAGAGGCTGATGCAACTCATCCTTATTTTTCTTGACACGTATGATACACGCGGCAGCAGCAAAGATAATTGCAACAAGAACCAGTGCAGTCACTATTGCAATAGTTATCATCTCTGTGACACGGAGAGCCCGACCTACAGGCAGGAAAGCAAAAAGAAAGTTATTAAAAGTAAATGTGAAGTATATGTATAAACATCAGACCAAGCAGACCAAAGCTCTATATTTGTCATTATTTAATGAGTTGTGAAATAGAACTAGTTCAAATTTTGGTTGATAATATTTTTTTCCAAAATGTGAGAAAATTTCAGTCTCTCTTGTTAGAATTTAAAAACAGTCCTGGATATTTCTTCTGACATCTGGTTTATGAGGGATTTGCATTCTCTGTAGTGATTTAATGGAGACATAATTTATAGGAATAAGGACCTTCTGCAAGATTTAGATCCAAATGAGAACTTCTCCAAAAACTGAAGTGGATGGTGGGAGCTTCATTTAGGAACAATCTATAATCAGTAGCTATTTATCTGTACTAAATCCTAAACATAAGTGATTTGGAAAGAAAGGAAAGTAAAGAGAAATAGACCTTTACAAAAGCATCAAGTATTATTTGTGAAATTTGAAACAACTTTGTTAATATGATGCATAAACTTCAAGGGAGAATGACGTGATGAGAAAAAAAGAAACATCTAGGTTGGACAGCTTACCTGGCCACTCAACTTCATAGCTGTATCCAAGGTTTTCTGGTGCAGTGACAAACATTTCATTGTTGGTAACTGGAGGCCAGAAAGGCACCATGTTGTACTGTCGGTTATGTCCAATAGGGGCATTCTCCAGTGGGTAAGTTGAGATATCTAAAAGGAAAGTCAAATCACATTTTGGTAAATAAAATCAAAATAATTTTCCCTACTTCATGGCTTTTTTTTCAGAAAGTGGACCAGGGTTTTGAGTACCTCTTTTTGTTGGTTTTTTTTTTTTTTTCCTATCTGAAGTTAATGCAGAAGGATTGGTTTTCCAGTGTGACAGATAGAGAATGAATGGTTCTGCTTTGTCCAAAAGCAAGATCACTAATGATAATCCTGGTTTTTAACAGAAACCACCAGTAAATTGTAAAACTTTGTGCCTCTGTTTTGCTTTTCTTTTCTTCTTTCATGGAAAAGGAGAAATATGTATATATTGGAAAACCTTTTTGCTACAATCTGGCTTTGATTGTAACAGTGATGAAGAGCTCTTTCACGCAGTTGAAAGAGGGCAGCTGATTTGAACTCTACTGGAAATTTTTTTGCAATGTTATGGTAAAATTGCTCTCTGACATGGGAAAAATACATGAAGCAGGTCATAGAAGCTATACAAAGAAGTCTCAGTTGTGCAACAGAAGCCGTCTTCTGTAGAAGGAAGAGGGGCTGGGTTGTCCCAAAAGGAATACAGCTGCTTTGTGCAAACTAATGCATAGACATTAGGGTTACAGAGAATTCTCTCCCCAGTTCCCTGATGCTAATCTCCCTTATTTTTTTTTTTTTAATTTTTATTTTTTCTTTGGAGTTCCTTCCTTCTGTGACTAGGAGATTGTGAAGTTCGTTATCATGCAAGCAGAAAGTGGGGCAATAAATAAAATCACAACCCTGGATTTCAGAAGAGCTAAATTTGGCCTCTTCAGAACCTTCTTGGAAGAATCCCATGGGAACGGTTCCTGGAGGGAAGAAAGGTCCAAGAGAGCTAGTTCAAAGACCACTTCCTCCACTTCCTCCAGCCAGAGGCTCCAGAACAGTGCGTATCCGTGTGAAAGAAATCAAACAGGAGACCCAGATGGACGAACAAGGAACTCCTGTCAAAACTCTCATACAAGCAGGAGATATACAGGAGATGAAAGCAGGGACAGGCACTTGGGACTAATATAACAATGTTATCAGAATATGCAGATCATCTTTGAAAGGGCATGACAATCAGGAGAGGGGCCTGAGGACTGGAAGAAAGCAAATGTCAGCCCAGTCTTCAACAAGGGCAAGAAGGAGGACTCTGGGAACTACATGCCAGTCAGCATCCCCTCAATTCCTGGAAAGGTGGTGGAACAGCTCATCCTGAAGGCCATCTCTAAGCACGTGAAAGACAAGGAGGTGATCAAGAGTGGTCAGCATGGATTAACTAAAGGGAAATCATGCTTAACCAACCTGCTTGCCTTCTAATATGGGACAACTGGCTGGATTGATGAGGGAAAGAGCTGTGAATGTTGTCTACCTGGACTTCAAGCAAGGCTTTTTACACTGTCTTCCATGACATCCTCATAGGTAAGCTGGATAAGGTGATTGCAAACTGGCTTATGGTGAGGTGGATTGCAAACTGGCTGAATGGCTGATCTCAGAGAGCTGTGGTCATTGATACCGAGTCTAGTTTGAGATCTGTAACTAGTGTTGTTCCTGAAGGATCAATGATGGGTCCAGTATTCTTTAACTTATTCATCAGTGACTTGGATAGAGTGCCTCCTGAGCAAGATTGTTGATAATATGAAACTAGGAGTAGCTGCTGATAGCCCAGAGTGCTGTGCTGTCATTCAGAAGGGTCTGGGGAGGCTGGAGAGATGAGCAGAGAGGAGCCTTTTGAAATTGGAGACAAGTGCAGGGTCCTGCACCTGCAGAGGAGGAACCCCATGCAACAGTACAGGCTGGAGCTGACCTACTGGAAAGTAGCTCTGTGGAGAGGGACCTAGTGGGCAACAAGTTGTCCATGAGCCAGCCAGTTATTTTAGCCAAGAAGGCCAATGGTATCCTGGGCTGAATCAGGAAGAGCATTGCCAGCAGCTCAAGGGAGGCAATCCTCCCTCTCTACTCAGCTCTGGTGAGGCCTCACCTGTAGTACTGTGTCCAGCTCTGGGCTCCCCAGGACAAGAGAGACATGGAGTTACTGGAGCAAGTCCAGAGAAAGGCTACTAGAATGATTAAGGGTCTGAAGTATCTCTCATATGAGGAGAGGCTGATGAATCTGGGCCTGTTCAGCCTAGAGAACAGAGGAAATCAGGCTCAGAGGAAATCAGAGAAATATATAGAAGGCTCAGAGGCTCAGAGGAAATCAGAGAAATATATATATAAATATCTGAAGAGAGGGTGTCAAGAGGATGGGGCCAGAGTCATGTTGGTGGTGGCAGGCAACAGGGCAAGAGGCAATGGGTGGAAACTAAACCACCAGAAGTTCCACCTGAACATGAGGAAGAGCTTCTTTACTGTGAGGGTGCCCAAGCACTGGAGTAGGTTTCTCAGAGAGATTATGGAGTCTCCTTCACTGGAGGTATTCAAGAGCCATCTGGACACAATCCTGAGCAATGTGCTCCAGGTGACCCCACCTGAGCAGGGAGGTTGGACTGTATGACCTCCAGTGGTCCCTTCAAGCCTCAACCATTCTGTGATTCTGTGTGATTTTGTGGTTCTGTGTTTCCTTCCTCCTTCCCTCTCTTTCACTTCCTCACTTATTCCCTTTCACTCTCCTTTTTTGGAGTTAAAGAAGTAAGGGCAGCAACAGTAAACATCATTTGAAAGGATATGGAAATGGTTATGAAATGATGGCAGTAAATAACAAAAGTTGTCAAAATTAATTCTTGGGGTGTGCATGATGTCTGATCTTGTTTCGCAAAAACATAGGTATTTACTCAATTTTCCATTATTTACAGTAACAGAATGTCCATGAAGTAACTGGACCTTCCATTGTTATGCTGTCTTTGCTCTATAGAGATGATATATCTGCACATTTTGATTTTTTGAATTGTACCTCTTATTTCTGGCCAAGTGTCTTTAGAGACAGTGATTTGAAAATGTGTGTCAGTGGGTGAGGAAGGGAAATTGCTTGTTATTACTGTCTTTGTTAACTACACTAACTAGTTAAAATTTCAGTCCTCTCTTCTAATTTTAGGGGCATCTTTCTGCCCCACAAGAAACAGCTGAGCTTATGTGTGTACAAAGACTGACAGCCACCCATACCATCTCTGTCCATGACAGCATCTTACCTGCAGAATACCTTCTCAGCCACTCATCAAACACAGCATCTGTAAACGT
This sequence comes from Lathamus discolor, assembly GCF_037157495.1. Taxonomy (NCBI): domain Eukaryota; kingdom Metazoa; phylum Chordata; class Aves; order Psittaciformes; family Psittacidae; genus Lathamus; species Lathamus discolor. The sequence continues at coordinate 78,351,126 of NC_088909.1, forward strand.
GTGCAGGAGGACAAAAATAGGATCATTTGGTGATAAATGTGTTTGTCCTCCTGTCCCATTCAAAAATAGATGAGCCAAGTTGTGAAGACTTCGAACTGCTGGGTCATATTTCCCTGAAGGATCACTGTACCCTGAATATGCAAACAAAGAACACAAAAAATCCCAGTGAAGACTTGCAGACCATCTGGACACTTTTCTCTCTGAAAGGCTACTATGTTGTTGTGTTGCTTTGCTTAACATAAATGAGTAACAATTTCTCTATGTACTAGAATTTGAGAAATGTCCCTAGCATGCATAATTTTTAGATTTCAATAGCCTGTGCAAAAGAATGCTGAGAATGTGGAGTGCAATGGCCAAAACACCATATGAGATGTAGCATGAAAACAAAGGTATATATTTGGGACCTACATATCTTTCAACATAATTGAAATAGTTGCATGTGTTTTCTAAATGTTTTCTAATAAGGCAGCTGTTATATTTCCATACGTCATTTCCATGTTTACTGTGAACACTTCTCAGAAAGCTTCACAAACTTGCTTTTTTTCAGTGAAGATACCCTATGTAACTTTGTTGGTACCCAGCAAGTCTCAACCCTCATGTCAGATGTCAGGTTCTGAAGTGCCATGAAAACGTCTCCTGTTTTCAAGCTTTGGCCAAACTTGAAAATACGAGAAATCCCTGAAGTGTGGATATGACTTTTAGCAACCTGGTGTAGTGGAAGGTGTCCCTGCCCATGGCGGGGGTGCTGGAACCAGATCATCTTTAATGTCCCTTCTCATACAAACCATTCTGTGATTCTATGAGTATGATACTTAAATGGTTGGTTCAGACTTTTGTTTTTGTTCTCCAAGAAAAAGAAAATGAAGCAGATCCTCCCCATTTTAGGAGTTATGCCTCTTCAAAAGACCCAGAGATACAAGGGTAACTGCTCTGAGCACTTGTTTGCCTCATTTAAGGATGCATCTGCATCAATCTGCAGACAAAGGCTGTCTGTTTTCAGCAATGGGAACTTATTACTAGGTTGAAAGGACCTGATCTCAACTACATAGTACACCAATGACAAGCTATTCAGGCTTTTATGCATTTAAAGAACTGAGTAAGTTATGAAGTAAGTTACCCAGAGGTTATTTCCACTTAATACTAAGCTAATACTTAATTTTAAGAACGTGTTCTTACTATCCAGTAGACTGTTTCCAAACTCATACTTCCAACAAGGAAAACGGCAAGCCTACTTCCTTGATTTATTTGTCATTGTTCTAGTTCCTTTTATTTGCTATGTTTACCTTCTACTGTGTTACGGAAACTGTCTGTTGAATTAGAATAGAAAGGAGGTGTGTCAAATACACCAACTTCCAAACACTGAGCAACATCCTCAGGCTCTGGGAGACGCTGTACCATAGGCCGTGCAACGTTTCCAGCAGGATTTCTTCGGATGGGACCACCCTCAGTGCCTGGGGTGGAGAGAAGAGAGAAAACTACTGGTGCAAAACTGATGCAGAATGCATCCTTCTAGTGGCTGAACCGGGAAGAAGAAAAAGAAAATCCCCCACACACCCCAATGGTGTTTATAGTGTATGAATAGGTCAGTTCCTCAGGCAAAGAATCTGAATCTTCATGGGGTCCTGCATGCTGGATCCTTTGCACTAGGATTTAAAAAACCCCAAAACATCTGTAAGCCTCTCACTGAAATCTGTGGTTCTCTAAGTGCTCTGTGAAATCTTTCTATAGTTTTTCAATGTGATTTCTTGATGAGACTCAGAAAAAAAGTTTTAAGGATGTCCTGAGACAGTAGCTGAGGAAAGGACTACAGCTAATTCGTTAGGTAACTAACCAAATATCGGGGTGTTTTCCCTATCATCCCCCCCCCCCCCCCCCCCATTTCCATGAAGATGCTGAGTTGTGGCTTGCAGGTGATGAATATACAATAGTCTTGTTGCAATTTTTTAGTTGTAGCTGAAGTAAACATTTTAGGATTCAGTATTCTTCACATTGAAAATATGCTCCACATAGTTAACATGGGGATTCATTAGTTCTTCTCTTTTTAGGAGTAGAATGCCATGAAAGTGATAAATGGAGCTGTCAGAAGAAAACCCAGGCTTCAGTTAAGAAATGACACTGCCAGATTTAATTATTTATGGCAGAGGAGATGAATAGATGCTATATAAAAAGGGGAGTCAAAGCATTTAGGTCTTCTTCTGCTACAAGCTCCTGATTGCATTTTGAACTGCTTGGAGCCTCAGTGAAAGATAGATGATAGGTATGTACTATCTCAGAAGACGGATGAAACTTGGGTCTAGAATATTCAAAACCACTTTAATACTTTTTTTTTTTTTTTTTTCCTGAGAAAAGCCATTGTAAGGTAAATTATTATAGTTATTTATGATGAAAAGGATTTTCTTTCCAAATATCTGCCAGTAGTCGTACTTACTGTTACAGATGGTTCCCAAAGTTTCATAGTCTTCTACATTTTCACATATCACTCGCCACTGAGAGAAGATTGAGTTCTGGCTAATAAGAGAGACATCAAAATTGCTTCTAGCTCCCATTAAGTCATCTGAGCAGATATCACAGGTGTTTTGTCCTGTTGCAAAATTCCAGTAGGGCAGTCCAAAAGTGGGGTCCTGAAGCATGTTCTAAACCACATAAATGTGACATTTAATATATGTGTGACCCAGACAGCTATAATAATCGCTGCTAGACAGATGCTAAAAATACATCTTAGTAAGAGTCAGAGTACTGCCTCTATGGAGGAGAGGAAATCTATGGAAAACCTGTGAATTCTATTTAAAAGCTTTAGGTAGGTTTTCACATTGATGCCTGTTTTTCAAAGAACAGGTAGTTAGACTACTGCATTGAGTTATGGGTCTCCCTCATTAATAGGACAGTAATTCTTCCATGAAACCGTATCGTGATAGTAAGAAACATCAGTTAATACTGATACCCATTTTCCAACATATCGAAAGGCCTGTCGACAGCAGCAGTGCTTATAGCACACAGAATATCTAAGACAACTATGGAAAAAATGAGAAAATGGAAAAATAAGGAAAAGGGCTACTAGCCCTTCAAATTGTCATTGTTTGTTTCTAGTATTGGTTGGAGTTAAACAGTTCTGGAATCCTGGCTATGTTCAATATCCTGGCTCCCAGTATTTGTATGCCAAGATGTGTTGGTCAGCCAGAGTAGCTTAACTAATGATCAAGTTTACCTGTATAAATAGGAAAATATATTAAATCGCAGAGATCTAGAGCTCCTTAGGACTTAATGAAACATAATAAAATGCCACTAATGTCAAATATGAGTTTTGAAGGGAGTTTGTGGCTCAGCCTGAGGCAGAGCCATTGAAGCTAGTGGAAACACTTGAAGTGATTTCAAAGACTGTTTAAATATGACCTTGCAAACTTAATGCTCTCTTCTTAAGAAGGATGACGGTTCATAAAATATTGTTTTCCGTTTATAGATAGGTCTGCACAAGGAAAAGGAAACAAGAGAATCACTGGTGTGTGGAACAGAGTATAACGAAACACTGATTTTTCTAACCAGTTACACTAATTATACAAATAAAATGTGATTTTGAATCCCCAAGACATCTCTGTAGTACTTTTCTTTAAAAATTCTGCTGCTTTGATTAGCCTAACTTAGTCAAAAGCAGGGCCTTGATATTAAAAATAACACTGGCAGTAAACAATACTTGGTCCAATAAAATGCCTTTTACGGATATTTTTGGAATTTGTATCTATTTTTACAGGAGATTTTAATGTAACTTTTACATTTTTCATTACTCTGAAATATTTTTAGTATCTCTATAACAATGACAGTCTAAAACCTAAATGTACAGTTTAGTATACCAAGATAGTTAGAGAAATTGAAGCTGAATTATTTCAATGCATAGAAAGAACTGCTATAATTTTTGCCTATTGGAACGTGAGAAGTTCTTTAACTGTACAAAACAGCATGAACACATGGTTTAACATTAACATGAAATTTACCTGCATGTCTCTTTCAAGCTGCAGTAAATGGTATCTATGCCACGTGACAAAAGCTGGTCCCTCATGAGAGAAATCAACTCCTCCAAAACTCTGCTGCCCTACACCAAGGAAAGTCTTCCTGACAGAATAATAATGAGACCACACAAAGTAGTTATAAATGGAGATGTTCTCGAACTGTGGTGTGTTGCCGTCTGGTCCAAATATTTCCTCACGTCTTCGTGTGGCAATAACAATGTCAGGATGGATTGTCACCTTGGCTTGGTGTAAAGCATTGACAAAACGCCTCCTTTCTTCTGCACTCAGATCCAAAAGATTCCTCCTGACTGTAAGGATATAGAAGAAGCAGGTTACTAAAGTAACAAACATTTAAGTCTGATCTCACAGGGCTAATTACTTTTGCTTCTAATAATTCCAGGTAAGTCCTCTTTTCTTCAAGCTTTCATCCATTTTTTATTAAAGCAATTCAGAGAATATTGAGCATAAATAGAAAATGTTATTTATTATCAGAAAGGATGAGCGAAATAAAAATTAACCCCCAAAATTTGTGGGGTTAGTGCTTTTAGAAGCTTTTTTACAGATTATTTTTCCATCCTGTGAGAGAAATAACAAAGACAGGTTTTGTCATGCAAAACCTTTTAGAACTTCATCTAATATAGTGAAGGTTTCCTGTGGTAATACCTTGCAAGAAAAGAATACTATATGGCAACTTATAATAATCAGAAGCTCTGCTACATGACAGTTTGGTGAAGTATGTTGTTTATGCTTAAACCTTTGCAGGAAAAATGGCAGATTCATCAGTGAATTATAAGTTGTGAATTTTACGCAGTACAACATCTGTCTTTAGTGTCATTACCTGACATTATAAACAATAGCCATACATTAGTCCTTATTAGCAGTATATCTCAAAACCATTTAAAAATATCATTGTCTGGACAGACAGTGAAACAAGGAGGAAAATTGACTTGTTGAAATACCAGTATATCATCAAGAGGAACAGGATTCACATCACTTTGCTTCCAATCCACCACTCTTTCATCTGGACTGAGGAGATTTTTGAATAAGTTTAGACTAAGACAGAAGTAAAACTCACAGCTATTCTTCAACATACACTCATTTTCATTCAAAAAATACTGTAATATCTGTAGTTGTCCTAATGAGTGATAGACTGTGTCGATACAAGAAGCAACAAGTTTTCAGCATGAGTCGATATGAAGAATAAAACCGAATTGCATTTCACTATATGAAATTAAATCAGTGGGGGATATTTTGACTTCATTGGAGTTTATAGAAGTACTTTTATGAACCATGAATCTCATCCAGGGACTCTGTATCCTGATACATGTTTTTCTGTTTTGTAGAACTACTGAGCTGATAGGCTAGCCCTGGTCACTGAAGGGTTTTTGTTGCTGATTTTAAGCACAGCACTAAAAATATTCATCTAATTTTGGTTTACGTAGGCACCTTAACCTTTTCATTTTTCAAAATATGTGCCTGAACCACAATAAAAGAAATTGACTATTATTAAATTTAGGCATGAATTTAGAAGATACAACAATGGCACCAAATTACACTTTGCAGCTATTTTATGTGGATATGCCAACAGTAATCCAGTAATTATTTCTGAAGTCTGAGTAGCTGAGTCCAGTTCCATGGATGGGCAAAAGAAGTGACTTCTATGTGGAAACTCAAAGCATAATAAGAAGCTATTTTCCCCTGTTTAGGACTTTCATGGTTTAAGCCCAGCCACTAACTCAGAATCATGCAGCCGCTAGCTCACTTCCATGCCGCCTTCTTCCCCCTGCACCCGGAGGGATGGGGAGGAGAAGCAAAAGAATGTAACTCCCATGGGTTGAGATAAGAACAGTCCAGTAAATAAAGTATAACACAAATCACTACTGCTACCCCAATAGTAATAATGATAAGGGGGATAACAAGGGGAGAGAATATAAAACCAAAAGGGAAAAAGGAAAAGAAAACAATAAATACAAGTGACGCACAATACAGTTGCTCAGCACTCGCTGACAGATACCCAACCCAACCCAAGCGGTGGCTCTTTCTGGGTGACTGCCCATTTTATATACTGGGCATGATGTGCTGTGGTATGGAATATCCCTTTGGCTAGTTTGGGTCATGTGACCTGTCTCTACTTCCTCCTGGCTTCTTGTGCCCTTCCTCACTGTCAGAGCATGAGAAACTGAAAAGTCATCAATTGGAGTAAGCATTACTTAGCAACAACTAAAACCACCACTGTGCTATCCGCACTGTTGCCAAACAAAAGTCAAAACCACAGCACTTACACCAGCTACTAAGAAGTAGAAAAAGCTGAACCCAGGACACTCATGTTGTCATGCATGATAAATTTGATATTCTTTACATTTGACTGAGTAGTAAAGGATTTAATAAGCAAGAAAAGTTAAAAGTGCTCTTGTATGCCCTAGAAAATCAGCTAATGCTGCTTTTTGCCTATCTCCAGCTTTACTTTGCTAAGTTTGTGTATATTAACATTTATTCCTTGGTTATTTTTCTGAGTTAACAGCGCTGTTAATGAGGATGGGCCAGCACATCAGAGGGTGCAATCTGGCTTAGCAAATCCATTTCATGAGTCATACTTTTCTAGTTTGCTTCTTGGAGCTCAAAGGATGAATAAAATCCTAAGGTCTTTGCCACAGCTGTCAATAAGTTGTTTTTAAGGAATCTTATTGTTCAGGTTTTGGATAGATAAACAGTCCTTTGTTAATCCTTGCTTGAACAAGCACTCACATTCATGGAGTTTTTCCTATCTTCTGAAAATAGTGGTGGTGCTTATTTCAGTTTCTGCAAGAGACACTGTACATTTGTGTGAGGTGTCTGTTATTTCTCATGTCAACAGGACCTATCACTCATCTGGGGGATTATGGAATTTACAGGATTTCAATAACACCTTTAAACTTTCACTAATAAAGACTGAAATCTTGTCCATTCAGACAATTTTGACTTGAGAACAACAACCAGTCCCCAAGCCTGCTTGTCTTTTCCAATTTGCCGAAAATATTCAGTATTTTCCAGTCCCACAAGAATTTCATAACCATTTAAAAAAATTTAGACATCTGTTTACTGACATTCTGGACTAAACCAAAACTGAAGAACTCTCAGAAATGGCCACCAGCCCCTGTGCTGATTCATCTGAATAGCTGTTAGTCAGGAGCTAAGGTTTTAATGACATGGACAGCAGCATTTAAGTAAAAATTTACAAGGCCAAGCACATCGTTTAGAAATGCATAAAGGGATTTTGAATCAAAAGAATTAAAGTAGTCACAAGGTATTAAACATGATATCTAGAGATGTATTATTCCCAGACATGCTCACGAACACATATACACACATGTACATACACACAATATACATTGTTTTACTCTTGAATAATTCCAAAGAATACAATTTTTTCAACTTAAGTGTCCTGTTCTTTAACAGACTTGGTCCTAGTCCTGCACTGCAGTAAAGGTTTTGTGTCTTCCTTTTATCAGGCAGTAAATGTAGGTTTCAACAATTCATCTAGCAGCTGCCTAAATGACCCTTAAGGCAATGTACGTTTGCTGAATAAATATAAGGGGCATTTTTTTTATTATTATTATTTTAAAGAAAAGAAATACATCATGTGCATTCAGAAGCAAGCACTGCCAGTAGGCAATTTTAATCTCATATTTCTGATGCTCTTACCTATATTGATTCGCTGGGTACAGGTGGGCCCGGTCCAGCCAGGGCGACACGACCCACAGTTGTAACCAGAGAAGTTGCCGTTGCACTGGCAGGTTTGGTTGAAGAAGCGTATTGGCCATTGCTCACGGTCATCTCTCCCATCATGGATGTACTGTGGGCCATGGGGTCGTGAGTCGACAGTCACCTGGACGCACCGGCCCCGGCCCGTTGACACGCCACACCGGTCAGTACCTGGCCCAAACACAGGGAAATAGTCTGGGCAACACATGCCGCTCCGCAGGGACTCAACTGTAGCACACTGGCGTGGGAACTGAGCTCCAGCTTGGCCAAGCAGGCTAAGCAGTGGTGGCAGGGAGAGGAGCAGCAGCCCAGAGAGCTGCATGGTAGCAGGTCCAGCAGAGCCGGCTCCGCCTGAGAGCTGTCCGGCTGTGCACGCTGCCGTCCCCAGTCCTGCGATGGGATACCCAGCTCGCACTACAGAGAGAGAGAAAAGGCGGGGGGTGGGGGGGGGTGGGGGTATAGGATTTGGAGAGAGAGAGAATGAGTGGAGAGAGAGAAGAATTAAAACAAGTGATACAAACCTCCGGGTTGCCCCTTCCATCCCCAGAAATGCCTTGAAACCCTGCACTTCAACACTCTTAACTGGAAAAGTGAACAAATCTGGCTGCAGACACTAATATTCTTCTCTCATTATCTGCACAAAAGAGAGTAACCGTCTAGAGCTCATTGATTTCTAAGTGCTTCCCAAATGTTCACTTGCTTTGTATATATGCCAGCCAGATTTAATTCATTACCACAAAAAGCTAAAACTTGTCTAAGGCACCAGCTTTTTGAACCTTTACTTTCAACCCCTTCCCCCACTCCCATGCCTTCCTTTTCTGTGTTTAACTATTGTATCATGTTCTCTACTCAGCAGTTCCCCTCTGTGTTCCCATCTTCTCTAACAGCAGTTCCACCCAGAAAGTGAAGCTACAATACTTCATGTATTGTACCTGTTCTCTCTTTCTGGTGTCTCTCCTCTGCTGAGATTCTGTTCTATCTACAGCTGTGTCTAACTCCAATAAACACTGCTAATTTCTCTCCTGGTTCAGTCTGCTTACTAATCCTTCTTCCACCAACACTATGGCTTGGCCTCACCCTCCTTCTTCTGTTAATCCCCTTTCTACTTCAGTGCATTTCTCTGGACTTTAAGTACTTGAATAGCACATGATTTCTTTCATGCTTATCTCCTTGTGATTTTGCAAGTTTTGCAAAGGTCAGAGACAAATACTTGAATTCAAAACAGAACAACTGTGTTGTGGGTTGTTTTTTTTTTTTTTTTGTGGGCTTTTTTTTTATGGGCTTTTTTTTTTTTAATAATTATGTGTGAAGAAAGACTTGCTTGAAAACAGACAAAGAACACTGGGAAAGTTCACATTTAACAGACATTTAAAAAACCTCCTAAAAATCTTCAAATATCTTTTTTAAGATCAGACCAAAGTAAGTGACAAAAGTAAATTATTTAGAAAATTAAACACTCAAACCTTAAACTTAAAGATTTCAGATTAACTATTTATTTTGATAATCAGATGAAAAGACAGTGATCATATTGGAGTATACTAAAATGCTAAATTCTGAGCAGGTGCTACGAAGGGTAATCAAAAAAGAAAGAGAGAAAAATAGCCCCTGAAATGAACAAAACTGTCTATTGCTTGCAAGGACGATTTCAACTGAGCAGAACTTCTCTTATTCATTCTTACCCTTTTTCTGATCTGTTAGTAAGGATGGCTTTCAGTGGAGTGAGGACATCTGGTCAAGTAGCATCTTAGCTGAAACCAGAGAACTTTAGCAAGTTTTCTGGGAAATGGTTCAACCACAGGGTAACTGACATGGGGCAGAATATGGGTTACCTACTCCTTCTGCTTCTCTATATGCAAGTCAATATGTGAGAGTGCACCCAATTCTGACAGGCCAATAGTCTTTTTTGTGTGTTTTTTCTTGCCGGCCTGTCATGGAGCACAGCACAGTCTTTCCATCTGTGGCTTGTATAACCAAACATGCAATAGCTTGCTTCAGAGTGGGACCAAGGCTTTTAGTACGCTTCTATAATATATATATATATAAATATACTAATTCTGTATATATTATATATATATATATACAGGTATAATTTATAATCCTAAATAAAACTCTTTCTAGCTTTCATTTTGTTCACCATTTGAGCCCGTTTTCTCTCCTTTCCTAGCTTATTCTGTATCCTTCATCTTTCCAAGCTTAAACCTTTTCTCTTTGAACATATCTACTGGGACACAAGGCACAAATTCACTGTTACCGCATCAGAAGATAAAACAGAGCTAATAAAAAAACTCTTGAGATTTTATCTGAAAATAACTCCCAGATCAAAGAAGAAGCATCCGGGTTTTAGCTATGAATATTTAGCAAAACCATCAAATTCATAATAAGCTTAGAAGAGAGAAATCCTGCTCCTTAGACAATCACCCAGTAGAAAAGAGCAGACATACTGACTGGAGTTGCTTGGCATTATAAAACTTCCCCTTATAATGGTGAACATGATGTAGGCCTTTTGTGAGCCTCCTGTGTAGCCAGCACTTACGAATTTTGTTCAGCATACTACAAGAGCTACACAGCTGAGCATAATTTCCCTTCTTTGCACCCAGATGTTCCCTTGGGTTTCCTGATGGAAATCTTGCTGAACGGTTTGGAGGTATGCAATCCCTTTTATAGTCTTTATTTTTATATTCTTGCTCCCCTACTGTGTAGAAAAATTTGACCTTGGAATTTATCCAAATGCACAGCATCTCTCTTTCTCTGGCTTTGTGCAGAAAGGGCTTGTCTACCTAAGCCAATTAATGAGGAAGAAGTTGGGGTGTGAACCTCTGATTGCCTGCATACTAAACCCCCTGCAGAGAGTTAATTAATAGGCTAGACATTTGCATGTAGTCTGCACAATTTTCCTTGTGTTTAATGTTAGTTCTTGATGCTGGGAACAGGTCTCTATGCAGCCACATGAAGTTTAGCTGTGGCCTATAGCCTGACTGTAGAAAGTTATGAAAATATAGCCAGTCGTATTCGTGCTTGAGTGGTGATGAAAGCTGATGTGCTGATTCTGATTCACCTAATGCTCGCTATACAGTCAGTCATCAGTTCTCTGGGAGCTACTTTAGTGAATACCCAAGATGTACAAATTCTTTAAACTATTATGTACTTTGAGAGCTACTGTAGTTCACTAAGATTTTTATTCGAGACATGTAGAGCCCTAGAAAAATTAGACTTTGTCAACTTTGCCTAAGTTGCATGGGAAGTAACTTAATGTTATTACTGTTACATGTGTGTCACCTCTGGCGTGATGACACCACGGTACAGGTATTTGTAAGCTGAATATTGGAGCAGTCAAGTGAATTTGGCAGTGGGCATATGAGCATCTGAAATGAAGGTGCAACTGTGGTAGCCTTCATCATCTTAACCTTATGAAGGTTTGGAAACCAGCAGCCTCATCTTCAGCTGATGTAAACTGATCCATAATTTACATCATCTGTGGATCCTGGCTAAGTCTTACATGCCTTAGCTTGTTTTTGGTCATATTTGAGTATTTTTGTTTTTTCTTTTTCCTTGTAAGTGCCATCATTAGTCAATCTTTTCACAAAATAAGCCAGTTCCTCAGTTTACAAAGCCAGCTTTGAATTGTTTTGAATTTATTTTTCCTTCGTGGTAGAAGAAAATAACACTGCTTTTATCAAAAGAGAGGAGCTAGATATCACTTATATAGTAAGTGGGGGCTTTGAAGATAAATCAGAACCGACCTTCTGTTTCCTATATCTAAACACCTCAGCACAAAGACAAATATTCAGGTTTGGGTTCACATATGAATCCAAATGCTACATGTGATCTTTTTTTGTGAAAAGCAAGTTACCGGAGCACACTTAATCATCTTCCGTGTCTAGATGTGAAAATCTGAAAAAGATAGTTTTCCAGAATGGAATTATATGTATTCCATAAGATTTATGGAAAGTGCTTTTTAATTCATTAGATTCTAAAATAATTAAAATGAGTATGAGAAGCCAGTGTCATCTTTTCATTTGAACTGGAAAATATAATTTCAGATATTTGTATATAAATCTGACGTTTATATTCACTGAACATGATAGATAGTTCCAGTGCTTTGTAAAGAAGTTGTTACTACTGTTAACACAGATTGCTCACTTTTGCTTTGCTCTATAGCTACACATAAATAAAATAAGGTTTATTGAAACTGCAGGCAAGTTATCAGGAAAATAGTATTGGAAGAAGGATGCTTCTGTCAATCATTTTTAAAAGTAAACTTGCATTTTTCATGGGAAGGGGTTACCTGAGATGGCAGGTATGCTAGAATTTCTGCTGGATCATATAGTACTGCAAGACCTTTACCTCAACTTGAAAATGTCAGTATTTCCTGAGATGTGTCATAACCTGTGATTTATATACTGGAAATTATGAAATGACTTTTTCTGACTAAATAAGGCTTTCACATTCAAAGTTAAAGAAACAAGGCCATTTTAACAATTCCTCTTCCTCTTCCCTCAATAAAGTAGTTCCACTGAAGTTGCAGAGCTTCTCCTAAGGATATTAGCAGGCAAAAATGGAAGACCATCTCATCCAGTAAAGCTAGCAGAACCTCTGAAATGCTTGTGAAAAATTTAAGCAAGATCCCATGCTCTGTCAGCACCATGTGTACATACCCCACTCATGGGGGTCTCAATCGGATGCTCAGCAGCACATGTTAAGGTGCTCTGTAGGGCAAGTTGAAGGTCAACTACATCACTGATAAGAAGCCAGAAGCTTGGTCTGCCCTCCTTCTGTGAGGAGCTGCTTTTCAGCAGAGGCTGTCCCTCTGTGAGCCTTGTCACAGCTGCTTAGCATTTGTGTCTGTGCCCAGGCTGGCTGGCATTCACCCTGTCCTCCGTGACACCTTCACCTTCCAGCCTTGTGTCTCCATTGTTCTAAGTGTGTCACTGAGCTCTAAGCATGACTGCTGCTCTGTGCTACCCAGGGGCAGAATCTGGGACTCTGCACTGTGCTTACTCACGAGCTGTGCTTGGGCATCCCTCAGTAGCAAAGTTTGCATATTTATATGTCATTGCAGTGTAATGTTGCATTGATAAATTGATAAAGATCATGTGAGATCACACACACACACACACAAATGTTGAAGTGGTGAATGTAATGATTTGAGCTTTAACAATCCCCAAAGAGATGTTTATGTCCACAGGAAAAACATAGTATTTTAAGCCACAGATTATATTAAATGTCTTGATTATGGTACCAGTTTCAGAGACAGCCCAGCAACATTTTTCACAGGAGGTAGCATGGGTTCACTAATTTTAATATGATTTCTCATAAGATGTTTCTTTGAAAAGCATTTTCCTGTTAAAATAAATAATTACATAAATTTCAGTTTGGGGAAGAAAAGAAGGGAATTTCAGAAATGAACACATTTGAATTTATTTTTACAGTTTTAACTATAAGGCAATTCCTGTTTACATAAGTAATTTGAAGAAATCTAGGATTTTATGTGAAATGAACTAGGCAATCTTTGGACCATTGTTGCCCTGTGGATGTCAAATGGCATTAGTTTGAAACATAGGTAGGCCTTGGCAGTATATTTCCAACATCCCAAGTCTGAGCACCTGGCTATCAAAAAATAACCTGTGATAATATGCAAGGTCAGTGTACTGGTGTCCCATTCGCTGCTGGAGGGAATATACAACCACTGCCACCTCCCATTTTTTCTTCCTGTGCTCAGTGCTTAGGTGCAATGGGCTCTGAAAACATGTCCAGCAGATTTTACTCCACTTTCTTGACTATTTGTATGCTACATGGAATGGATGGGAATCTAATTCATTCCCTCTCATGACTGAGAGACATAACAAAGTTATTTTTTTTGTCAAACTGTATTTGATAGAGTATATATGTTTATCATTACTGTTTGTTGGAAAAAGACAGAAAAGCATAGGTGTGCAGCTGGTCTATGAACTTAATACTTAGCTGCACCTGGCCACCTGGGCAACACTGTCTGTGTGGACAACAGCGAGATCATGAGAAACTGCATGGCCGTACAAGTAAACAATTACTGAGCTGGCATAAAGCTGGTTGTTTTTCTAAGGGTATAAAAAGCGGGACCCTCTTGTGGCTGAATCTGAAGCCTCACCTATGGGGGGATGCAGTGCATAGGAATTTATCCAGTTAGCTGAGACTTCCAGCATCAGCAGCGACAAGGCTTCCCAGCTTGAAGTGTGGGCCTGGATGATGATTCGATGGTAATTGATGATGTATTTCTTCTTAATCTCTGTTCTTTCTATGCAGCAATGATTTGATTCATTGCTAATTTTCCTCTGTGCTTTACTTATGTCTGTCTGATTTGCTTTTGTCAGCCAAACAATATACCACTTGTGAAAATTAAGTTTTCAAGGCAGACCTTCTCCTGCTATCAGTTATAAGTTTTTAACATCTCCCTTCTTGGATATCTCCAATCATCACTTGTTCAAGTGAAGCCTAGACCTTATACTGACTGATCTGTAACATCCTACCCCCCCCCCCCCACCTTAAATTTCCCAGGTTCATAGATTTTACTGTAAAATGTAAATAGACTTCTTAAGAGTCTGCTGTTGTTTTCACTCAAATGCTTTGATCTTAGATCAGCTCAGCATTTCTCATCATAAGTGTCTGAAACCAAAAAGGCATACAGCACTGAAGAACACATAGCCATGAAGAACACACTGAATACCTCCCATTGCCAGTTAAGTGAGGTCACTTTCTCTCTGAAATAAGACTGGATGTGGAATAAAAGACATTGCTCAGATGAAAGGCTCACCTTTCCTACAGCAGCCTATTGAGAAAAGCTTTTTACTACCTTTTCGAAGTACAGAGAAAGTCTGGAGCTCGAATACATGCATCAGCTTGTTTAGAGTAGGAGAGTGCAGTGTTCATTCGTAAGATCCATTCCTGAACACGTGACAAGACATATGATTGTAATGTATTGCTTCACATACTTTTATTCCTGTGAAACAGTACCTGGAAGAATCATTAAAGTGTAGTGCCAGGATACTTATCAACCAAACTCATAGAGAATATGTAGCGGAACAAGATTGTAAACCGTCTCCATGCGCTTCTTCGGTAGCCATAGGCGCATTACATTTTGAGGTTTCTAATTTCTTCTAATTTTAGTTGGTGCATCCTAACAACACAAACCAAGGCTAAAGTAAAGCAAAGCAAAATTCACTTCTTTTTTTTTTTTTTTTTTTTTTTTCCCCTGAAAAGTAGTGGAAATAATAAAGTAAAAAGAACAGCCTATCATGTTGTTATTCTAGCACACAATAAGCAATAAGCAGTCAAAACTACTGTCTCCAGCCATCAGTAGACAGCTGCAGAGATAACACCAATTAACCAGATTTCAGGAAATGGTGCTGGACTTTCATTAACAGAACATGTGGATGCAGCAGAGTATGAATTTCTAAACAAATTATGAAATGACAGGGCAACAAGCAACACTGACATTAACTGATGTAAAGCAGATAAATTTCTGTTTAGAACTGAAAATGCAGCCAATGGGAAATTGCTGGAAATTTTTCACTCAGGCTAGCGCATGCAGTGAAATAGATACATGGTGGTCTTACTGACATTTATGATCCGAAAGTACATACTCATCAGGAACACATAAAATTCTCATTTCTCCTACCTGCATAAACTTCAGGGTTTAGCAAATGCTTTCCAACTAGAATTGGGGAGTGCAACTATAAACTTTTAAACCTTAGTGGTGTGTTAAATAACCAGTTTGCTGTCATGGTAAAAACGTGTGTCAGTCTCAGATAATGCAAATCAACATAGCTCCACTGGCTTTAATAACATATAGAATTAAAGTGAGCCTGAGGGAGCTTGACAATTTACAGTGAAGACTTTGTTAATTTGCTTAGGCTAATCTTTATTAGCTTATTTGCCAACTAAACATTACAAAAGTAATGCTACTTATTACAAGAAACTGCAGTGATTCCCAGTTACATCTCCTAGTCTATATTCTGTCCCTTTTTGCTAGAGATTGAAAGTCGTAGCAGTGGTCAACATAAAACTCACCTAGTGCAACCTTACCTAATTGTAAACAATAGAATAGAAATAAAAAGACTGTTTTGCATGGTTTGGATTATACATGAGTTTTCTACACAGTCCTTAAATTTGTTTAGTTTCTTTCTCAAGTCTTCCTTTCGTTGTGTCAGATTTTGAAAGCCCATACCTATGTAAATCTCAGAACAATATAATTATTTTTTTTCTAGAAAGTCATGTAGATACCGTATGCATACATATATATGTATTTATGTAGTTATGTATTCCACTGTAATCTTGCAATTGTGATTAATGATAATATTTTTTCATTGGGAGAAAATGTATATTAGTTTTTTTGAAAGATGGACCAACTATAAATTCATGTATAGGAAAAAATAAAGCAAAAGACAGGATTTTTCTTTGAAGTTTTGGATATCCTGATAAAAAAAAAAAAAATCAAGTCAAATAATATTTTAGACTAATTGTTACTACTTTTCTTAAAATACCAAATGTTCATAATTAGTCTCATATGGGGTATAATATACTTCAGTCATATCCACTTCATAAAATGTATTTAATACTGTTCCATTCAACTAAACAAAAGTTTTAGCCACCATACTTACATGTATGTCATAATGACACTAATGATTTCAGAAGAAGATGTCCACATCCTCTCACGTTTCTTATTTTGAAATAATGCCAACAAGCTTAAGTATGGCTGAAAGATGAAATTGGCCTGCAGTGGCTTCTGCAAAGCAAAGTGCAGAAAATGTATTCTGTGTCTGTAGTTCAAGAGTTCATCTTCAGCAGGGAAAGTTATGTAAGTGACTGAAGTCTTCATTACTTTCAACAACACAGTCTAGTGCCTAGAGAGAGATGTGCAGTTTCAAAACAACGCAATGGAGGTGACAAATGACTGCCTACCGAGAAATGAGTTAGGCCTGGAAGAGTGTTGCAGATAGATAGACATAAAATGAAAATAAGTAGCACTTGTCTAAAAGTTTGAAATAGTTCCAAAATAACACATATCACCATTGGCTCCTGAAGATATCGGTAATATTTGAAAGCAGTATTTCAGAGAAACAGTTGACTGACAAAGGCTCAAGATTGGATAGAGCTTCCAGAAAGTAGAAAAAGTGTCCTTTTTTTTCCCCCTTATGAATTCAAAGAGAGATACATGTGATGAATCTGGAGTCAGAATTTTTACTTGTACATGACTACTGATGAAATATGACTTTTTATCAGCCTAAGATGAAGTAACTAAGGGACAAACTTGATTCTATATCTAGGGACAAACTTGATATTTAAGCCGGATTTGTGTTGCAAGCTTATACAGTGAAGATGTTATTTTGACTGGCATGCTAGAATGGCAGCTGGGCAATGTAAAACTCTGAACTTTAATATAGGAAGTTGACTAACATACTTTCATATGGTCATGGAAACCAAAATGGCTGTTGATGCAGCCTAGGGATTGCCTCTGCACACAGGGATTGAGTTTACAGTAATTAAGACATCTATCACCAACAATGCTACCCTACCCTGTGCTCTCCTCTGTCTACCTGCCAGTGTGTTCAGACAGTTTCAGTGTTCAGAAAATTTCTTCTCCTCCCCCTGTTTGAGGAGCTAATTAGCAAGAGGGTTAGCATTATAGACTTTGTTTTTATTCTAAATGTCTTTTGGGCAAGATCCCAAGCTACGGAAGTAAATAGGTGTTTTGCTACTGATTTAAAAGCTAATAATATAAAAACCATAATCCAAGCAAACCTGAAGTAAAACAAGCCAAAAACAAGCTAGCTGATTCTGTTGATTTATATTATCTTCTTTCCTATGCTTTAAGATAGAATCATCTTCAAGGATGAAGATGTTTGTTTAACACATTTTATCCATTATAAAGTACCGGGAAACTGAAGGCCCAAGAGGCCAGATTGTTATTTGGAGTAAACTGTCATAGCATCAACAAATTATACTGTTGAGGATGTGACCTTCATGTCTTAGAAGCTAAAGTGATTTATATTTAGTGAGAATCAACTCCTCTGTGGTTCAAGAAACTGAATAGTATTTTCCTTTTTGCAGAAGTGTTTTATGTTGTTTGCTTATAAGAAAATCTTTCAATTTTATGAGGTGAAAGACCTGTTGGATTATGCTTACTGTCATGTTTCAGACCTTGAAAATGAAAAAAAGTATTAGCACAAGATTATTTTTCTCTTAAATTTTTGTTATTCCATTGATAGCCATATAGCTCTGGTCTGAAGCAAATAATTCATGTACTGGGTAGTAATGATCAGTATCTTAATTTTAACAGAAAAAGATACACCATAGTTATTGCACCAAACTAATATATTATTGTTTTGTAAATTATCTTTAAAGAGTGATTACTGACATATTTGCAAAGTATGTGGAAAACAGAAGCATGGTGCAAGGAAAGCCACTTAGCTATTTGTAGAGAAGACACAACTATCCAATAGCTACTGTGTCCAGTGTCCATGCTTTTCTCAGAGTCCACCAAAATTAACAGCAGTCTTTCTTTTGGCTTTGCTGGACCATCATGACTGACAGAAATTCTTAATGTGCAGTCACAAATGGCTTGCTCTAAGAAAGAGAATGTTAAATCCCCCTGCCAAACTTTCTGAGTTAGTTTAATAGCTTTGATGAAAATCGCTTAACATTTATGGGCTAAACAGGTGAAGATCTTCTTAAGTAAACTTTTTGATATTTTTGGCATGCCAACCACTTTGGAAGTGTTTTCAGTTGCTGAGTTAGAGCTTCATACAGTAGCATTAGAAATCAAAAGACATAAATGACATTGACTTAAAAAGTTATGATTAGAGGAAAAAAGAGGTGTTTGTTATTGTTTAAAAAAGCCCAAATCATCACTATAAAAAGCATTATTTTGCATCTTAATTGTTATGTTAGATCAGTTTTCACAACTTAGTCAAAATATATGGGAAAAAGCAAGGGGTCTGCTGTGAGTGATAATGTGAATGACATCCCAGTGGAAGTCTGTCCTTTAAGACTATCCTTTGACACTGCACAATGCTAACTTTTTACTTACTTGAAGAGATATCTGCAGATCCATTTTGAAACTGAAGTTATTTATGAATATCAAAGACTACTGACACTTTATTTTGCAACAAAATGCCAGAGTCCTTGATCAACACTAGTCTGAAAAACTGCATTATACCCATTTAATGTGTCTCAGTATTTTCAGTCAAATAGGATACTTCAAGATGCAGAATGTTTTATGGTGCTGTGACTGAAACATTCGTTCTGAAAATGGGGCAGTGTTTCATTCCAGTTGTGACTGCAGTTGATATATGTTAAGAATTGGTGTTAAGGAGTACTAAGTCCCATAATTCTAAAGCCCTTGGGAATTTCATTATTGAGCAGCCCTGAAAAATCTCACTAATACTTGGTAGTTTCAAGGTCACAGATGAGATCTAAACCCTTGATGTACCTGATAATCTGTAGAGGATATTCGTTGTATCACCTACTGTATGTTATGAATTACCTTAATCTGAAAAAACATTAGACACTGCAACAAAATAGAAGCTCTATACATTAAAATCGAGCAAGCTAAGAATAAAGTTTTAACTTCTCAACATACTTATTCTATTTCTTAGTATTGTCTAGGTGGCTTTAGGGTTCTGCTTTGGTTGTATTTAAAAAGAAAATCTCTCTGAGCAAACCCGAAAGAAGTGATGACTCACCTTCCATTCTGTGGGCAGTTAATAAAAGAAAACATCATAAAATATTTGTGATGGTGAAGCTGTTACCAGTTGCTCAGAAACCCTTAATTGAATGAAGATTTTAAAATGAGACAGGACATTAAAGCTAAATTCTATGGAGTCTCACTCTGCAGAAAAAATCAGCCATGAAATATGATTCCACTACTAATGGTCAAAACCATATATATGCATTTCAGGTGAGGATCATCGACTACTTCTAACTGCCATAAACATCACTGCATCCAATATGAAGAAATAGTTACTGGTATGGCACAGACATCTTTTTAAACTTTGCAATATATTCCATTGACTCAAAGGCTCTGTGTTAAATTCTGAACAAAACAACTGGCCAAAGAGCTCAACAGGATCAAACGAGCATCTAGGTCCAATATGTGTCTAATGAGGGTAGACAAATACAACATCAAACGCTGAACTATTTGCCGAAGGAAGTATTCCTAAGAAGGGTGATTACTGCAAATGCATTTGAGATTTGAGATTGAGAGCAGCCCTGAGGAGAAAGACTTGGGTGTGTTATCAGCATTTTATTCTCAGACAAAAGCCAAAACACAGCACTGCAGAAGGAAGAAAATTAACTAGGAAGAAAGTTAACTCTATCCCAGCCAAAACCAGGATGCTATCTGTATTTTTTAAGTGAAACTGTTCATACACTTGTGATAGATTTTGGAAGAAAGAAAAAATCTTTTTAAGATTGTTACATTGATATAAACTTCCCATAATTCTATTCTACTTTTTTTTTTTTTTTAATTACTTTAGTAAGTTTTCTGTATTTTTCCCCCCTTGGGCTTGATGTGAGTGTAACCAGCTTAGTCATCCTAACTTTAGTGTAATCTTTCACCGTCAGTACACTTCCAACCTGCTGGAATCCCAAGCAGAAATGATCCCTTGCAGAATTTTCAGTCTTGTTTTTAAAGGCAGTAACTATTTGGTTTTGAACCTTGCAAAGCCTTTAGGATCAGCAACATCTTGTTTCAATGAATTTCGCAATTTACATGCGTTTCGCAAAACTTTTCAGCCCATATAAAGAAATTTTCCTCTTCATCTAGGAACAGACTTGAACACAAGGAACACAATTACCTTACCTCTAAACAAAATGATGTCAATGAAAGAAATGTGAGACGTCTCCCCAAAAATTTATTCTTGTAAGAAGGCGTTTGTTCTAGTAAAAGCGATGAATAAAATTCTTTTCTAATGTTGCTATTTCTTTATACTTTCTAAGGCTTCTGGACTGCATTGCAGAGTTTTAGAAGTGCTATGTCTTTCATTTGCCAGATCATAGAATCGTACAATCAGCTAGGTTGAAAAAGACCTTTAAGATCATTAAGTTCGATCATTATCCCAGCACTGTAAAGTCCACCACTAGGCACATCAGTAAGCTCCTCATCTACACATTTTTTGAATACTTCCAGGGATGGTGATTCCACCACTTCCATGGGCAGTGTGTTCCAATACCTGATCAAGCCTCTTGGCGAAGAAATTTTTCCTAATATTAGGAAAGTTCCTCTCCTGGTTCACTGTTTAGTCTATGTTGCTTCCTCCCATAAGATTACAAGTGTATCAATCACATTTCATACTGTATTTTTAAGGCGGGGTGTGGGTAGAGCTGGGCTCATTGATGAATGGATTAGTTTTTTTTATTATTGCATTTAGAAGCCTTGCATTGGAACAAATTATATCAAACACTGTGAAAAACAAGGAAAAATATCAAACCTGACGTAAGAAACTGTAGATACACAGAAAAAACAAACAAACAAACACAGAGGAAAATATTTGTCATGCTAAAAAAGTGTAGCTTCACAAGAATGGCAGACTAGCAAGACAGCAAGGAAAATCTGAAGAAAATCAATGAAAAAATGTTAGGTGCGTATAGGTGATCCTATCAAGTCCGAATGACAACCTAAGGAAAAGCAGAATGAATTCAAGAAGGAAAATGATGTCTTACCCTGTGGGCGGATAAAGATAGTTGACAAATCCATTCTCTATAGTGAATGAAAAATGGTCAGTAGGGAGAGAAACAGGCAGGGAAGGTTCTTTCAAGGGATGAAAATTAGGTTTTGTTTAATATGACAGAGAAATCAATGAAAAGGATGAAAAAATCTTGACATTAAATTACACAAAGACCATATAGTGTTTAAATATCATTCATATCTGCAAATTTCATATATTAAAGAGAAAAATCTCCAGAACCATTACCCTGTGAAATGGCTAAAGTAGAGGTTGCAAATAATACAGAATGTGTCTATGTTCAATACAAAAGGTTTTGGTACTCAACCTGCATTAAGTATTATTCACTGTTGTCCCCAGAATAAATAGCAGTAACTACTGAGTTAATTTAGACAAATATATTTCAATATGTCCTACTGATAGAGAAATGCAGTATTTATAAGGGAGTGTACCACTGGGAATAACATTATGTAAATTAGAGAAAAATACCTGAATGTTTGAGAATACATGTCAGTTTTGACAAAGTGATTCCATTATTTGGAAAGTTGTTCAGTAATGTAAAAGCTGAATTACAATCTAAGCAAGACTCAATTCTATCACTCATCACATACTGCAGATACGTTAAAACTATAACGAATTTGCAAGACAGGGAAAACTGTTGAGACTGAGTAAAGCTAGATTTTTTTCTCATACAGGACAAAGTGTCACCATGGTCCACTGTAACACATACATGGACAATGTATTTAAAGACTGTTTGCCATTTCTAGAAAGAGAAGTAAAACATAAAAAAAGTATTAAATTAATTATTTAATTAAATTAATTTCTTATTATAAAACTAGGTTGGAGCAACCCTAGGCACAGCTATAGGCTGGGAGGGGAATGGACTGAGAGCAGCCCTGAGGAGAAGACCTTGGATATGTTGGTTGATGAGAAGCTCAACATGAGCTGACTTCAGTGTGAGCTCGCAGCCCAGAAAGCCATCTGTGTGCTGGGCTGCTTCAAAAGGAGTGTGGCCAGCAGGTTGATGGAGATGATTCTCCACATCTAATCACTCTCATGAAACCACACCTGAGTACTGCCTTCAGCTCTGGGGCCCCCAACATAATTATTAGGACAAGATATGACACTTTCAGAAAAAAAAGGTATAAATTTTCAGAAATAAAGAGTGACATGCTTTGGAGTGTTGCTCACTGGGACATTTCCAAAGGAGTGACTAGTGATCACTTCTGTGGCCACTGAGTGGTTTGAATGCAGTGACATCATTTTAACAGCAAGTGTCACATGCAGGAGTAATGTAATGAATTTAGATTGTTAGCTCAATAAATATTGAGACTGGATGATTGGATAGACTTTACAAGGGTTTTTTACAATATTTCACTGGACACTTTTTTTTTCATATCTGTCTTTATAAATGAAAGTGGTCAGAAAAAGCAAAACTAAATAAATGTAATTTATACATGTAATTTTACTGTTACTGGAGAGAGAAACAGAGGATTGATACCTATCTTTTGTATCACCTTTCAGAACAATATTTATTGAAAGAATAGGAATTTAAAGTTGTCAGAAAAAAATTAATCAACCCAACAGAGAATAAGGGCTGTTACACACGTGTCTGAAACCATGCCGTTATCTAGGGAGTAGAGGGAAAAAAAGGGAAAGATGTATGGACAGATGCATGGAATTCATGAAGACCTCTTCAATGAGATGTCCTGGAAATAGGATTGCTTGAGTGGTACAGATTTTATTCAGAGTGTCTGCCTCATTGCTCTCCTCCTTTTAAATTACAATGAACTGTATAGATAGGTTTCAACATTAGTCTTTAAGGTCATCTGGTACCAAAAGGCAATTGCATCTGTTTATCAGTGATCAGCAATTTCTGCAAGAAGGCTCTGACAATTCAGAGCTACTAGCAGACTTGAATTTTGTAGTCTCTGTATTACAGGTCAGATAGAAAAGCAATTTTCCGTTTCAAAGCATCCAAGTCTTTTGGTTTTGTGTGTTTTGCTAATATTATATATTTTTTCAAACTGTTTTTGCTCTCAGGGCTTGAATTGAGCAAGTATGAAACTTTATACGTAAGAGAACAAAAATACCTGCCAAGGCCTAACATGATGGCAAATATAGATCAGGCACCAAGGCTAGGATTTATGAAGTCTCGCTGTGGATGTCAACCTCTGAACTAGTCACTTCAAGCTCCTTTTACAGTCAGCAGAAAGAAATAGGTACTTTCAGTATGAAATATCTCATTCTAAAATGGAAGTAGTTTAGGATATCACTGGCAAATCAATGATTAAATGGAATTTGCTGGTAAATGTGACAACCTAGCTGGGAAGCAGCTTGGCTGAAAAGGACCTAGGGGATCCTGGTGGACATCAAGTTAAATACAAGCCAGCAAAGTGCCCTTGTCACAAAGAAGGCTTAATGGGATCCTAGAATGATTAGATGAAGTATTGCCAGCAGGTGAAGGAAGGTCATCCTTCCTCTTTCATCAGCACTGGTGAGGCCACACCTGGAGTCCTGTGTCCCTCAGTATAAGACAGACATGAACATACTGGAGAGAGTCCCATGAAGGGCCATGAAGATGTTGAAGGGACTGGAACATTTCTCCTATAAGGAAAGGCTGAGAGCTGTGACTGTTCAGCCTGGAGAAGGCAGCTCAGGGGGATCTTTTCAATGTACATACATAGCTAGGGAAGTGTGAGTGTAAAGAAGACAGAACTGCTTTCACTGGTGCCCACTGACAGGACAAGAGGCAGTTGATACAAAGTGAAACACAGGATTTCTCTGAACATCACTCTAGTACAGTGAGAGTGACTGAGCACTACACCAGGTTGCTCAGAGACACTGTAGACTCTCTATCTTTGGAGATACTCAAAAGCTGCCTAAACACAGACTGCAGCAACAGTACCAGGTAACCCTGCTTAAGAAGAGAGTTTGGACCACAAGACCACAGAGGTCCCTTTCAGCTTCAGTCATCTGAGATTCTGTGCAATATGCTTTATAAAGTCCTGAAAATGTATTCTTTGAAAAATACAGTGATGAATAATAGCAGGAGATAATAAATTTTTTGTTTGTTTTTCTATACAATTTATTGCTATGATAACTCCCATAATTTAAACATAAAAGACACATTTTAAAACATCAGATATCTAGAAGGAAATGGTAATAAGTAATACTTAATTACTTAAACCTAAGCACTTTGTACTGCCTTATTTAGATTTAGGGAACAGTCTAAAGCCAGAAAGTACGTTGATATTTCAACTCATGAAGTTCAAGCTAGGTTAGTTACTTACAGGATTTCTCAAGCTTTCCCAAGTGTTACTAAAGAGCAGACACTTGTAATAATTTGTGATGGGCTGAAAATATAAGTTTTGAGGCCCAGAAAGGCTCTCTGTCTTGAGTGCTTGGAGGATGACAGCCACTTAGTCATGGAGAAAGTTATACAACCGTTTTCAAAGAGCGGGCAGGTGTCAGGCTTGCAGGGTAAGCCTTCAGTGTTATTGTCCAGTTAGTACACTAGGACTTACTCACTTCTGTGTAGGACCTACTTCTCCCTATGGAGAGATTGTCTTCAGGTCTCTCCATAGGGGACTGACCAAGTCTTTGTCTGGGAATGGTCCAACTGCAGGAGGTATCCTTGTGGGTAAGAGAGCCAGTTTTCTATAGCAAATTCCTGTATTGAGTTAGAAATATTAATAAATGTAGAGATGCTTTACTTAAAACAAGATAATATACATCTGGTCATGAAGAAAATCCTTTGAACATTTCTCAGTTTTATTCAAAGTCACATGAAACATATTAAAAATTAAAAATCTTTGAGTTAAAAGAAAAAAAATGACTACTTTGGTCTTCTTCGTACACTTTTGAAGTAAGCAACACTTTTATCATTTCTACTCATAATATAAAGGTAGTGCTAAGAAGAAAGCAGTGTCATTCATTTGACTTACATCAGTAAAGTATGCCTCAGACTGCTCTTTTCAGCATGCCTAAATTCCTTTGAGCAGCAATGATATGACGAATTAATATTTTACACATCTGTGAAATTCTAGGAAAGCTATTTCTGTTTTATACAAGATGCAGTAAGATTAGGTTCATATTTCTCTGATCAAATTAATCAGATCTTAACTGATAGCTCCGGCAAGGATTGTCTTTACCAATGTAATTCATTATTATTGTGCAATATCCACTTAATTCTCAATAACTGTCAAGAATTATGACAATACATCTTAAAAAAACGGAATATGTATCATCACCTGGTTTTCATCTAAACCACATTGTAATAGTGGAAAGATTAAAATGAAAAAATAGATGATAACCTCAAACAATAAGCTGAATATCTGTATTCTTGAAAAATACTGACAGCGATTGATGGGCACAATATTTGAAAATGAAACAACAACAAAAAATGTTGCTAGGGTAGCAAGATCTTATGAAAACTTTTAAAATAATTTTAAACAGTATAGTTGGGTAAAAGGTAGTTTATTAAAGCATCATGATAAAGCCAACATTGAGAAGTTAATAATGGTGCAGTCTGGGGCCTGTGAGACAAATCCAATTTGAGTGAGAGATCAAACTGGTCCTCTGCAGCATGAGCAAGAAGAGAAGAAAATTTATATTTTCACTCAGTCTCCCATATAATGTCCTGCTTTGTGTTCCTCAGCAAACATGTTGCTCAAGGCCTGTGTAGGTGGAAAAAAAAAGTCTGAATAATAAATAAATGTATGCAGACTCTCTTTTGCAAAGAGTGTTTGATGCAAAAGCTCAGGAAATTGAGCAAGCAGAAAGCTAAGCCATATGAAATCCATGTGTAAGCAAAAACTGGGAAGTGCTGGATATTGCAAGGGTGTCACCTTAGCACCTGTCAGTAACACAAACTTCCTTGCTTTCAGCTTTCCCATCCAATATGCATGTGATATCTCCTCCTAGGCACTCCCATCTCCCAAACATGAGACCTGAAAAAGAAGGAAATTATTTAGAGAAGCTACTTTTTAAACATTGAAATACCCTGCTTTTAAACTGCAGAGGATGAGAAGAAAAAGGGTAAAATAAGCTGCATGATTATTTCCACCTAACAGGAGCAGAATAAAGTTTGAAACTAAATAATACTTTTTCCTGATCTAAAGTAACACAAAGAAAAATTGTTTGTTTTTTTTTTCTTCTCTAACTTGTATAGCTTCTGTAAAAATTGATTCAGACCAATGCTAAAGAGCAGCAGAATCCAATGCAAGCTAAATTTGCTGGTAGATATACATAATCTTGGTTTAAAGCTTTTAGAATATATTTGATTTGGAGAAAATTTGGAGCTTTGTGAAATTGTTTTAAGCTCTGTCTTATTTTGCATCATGAAATATTTCAAAGAATTTTGTTATTAAATACTAAATGTTATTAAATAATTAAACCTGCTGATTACTCCACTACTTTTTTTATTCCCTAATTTTGTGTAAATGCCATACAACTCCTGAACACTGGCAGAAATTATACATGTTCACTGTAGATATTAAACATTGAGTGGGTTTTTTGGGTCACGTGGTGGCTGGAGTAAGAGATTGGAATTCTTACAGGTATTAAGACAGATATGGGCAGGCATTGACACCAGTCATGAGTTTATCTCATGGAAAAGTTTTATTGCAGAATACCAAAAAGGAAACATGTGAAATAGGCTTTTTCATTAAAAACTAAGTTAAGTAGTGCATTTTTTTTTTAATTTTATGAAAGGAGATTTGAAAAAAAAGAACTTTGTATTATGCTCTATGATAAGATCTGACTTATTTTCCATAAAAGAGGTCTCTGTAGTAATCACCATTAATGCTAAGGTCATCTCATGGGTAGAAATGAGTACTCTTTTCCAAGTGACAGAACTAAGACTGTCTAAACTAGAATTATATAATTATTATTAATCATTAGTTATTATTATTACTAATATTATATTATTACTATGATTGCTATCTGGGTTAACTTTAATTTCCAACCATAAATTATACTACTTTTTTTTTTTTTTTTTTTTCTGAACAACTTTGAAGCTCTGACTTTTAGAGATATTGAGCATTCAGACCTCCAACTTTTTTCAGTTAACAGCTTGGGTTTACAATGTCGTTCCAAAGCAGTGTTAAATAAAGCTGTAGTGTGTGCCAGAATATAATAATACAAAGCTGCAATGTATATTTTAGGCAGGAATCAAAATAATAGATGCAACCTACCATGAGTGATAACCTACTAACAGTCAGATTCTGCTCCTATGGAAAAAAGGGGCTGTTTGGGGCTATTTTTACAATGTATTTAGGGCTCATGTATTAGCTTTGTAAGATGTCAAATGTATGAATATCATAATCAGCTTTTGAACTCAGTCACTTAAAGAAGTAAGAAAAATGAAGATCATTCCCATTGTTGTTTCCAGTGTAATAATCATACTGGAAAAGTCATGGAATATTACAATAAGTGTAATAATAAGAACAACAAAAATAATAAAGTTTATTTTTCAGTGGGCGTATAATTAGGTTACTGTTGATCAAGAAAACTGACTACTTGCAATGGATTACCATCAGTATATTATCTTCTGATCTTACCATGTGGGATTTGTCATTGTGCCATAGAATACTTCAAGACCATGAGTTCGAGGAGGAACAGAATGATGACAAAAGAAGAGCTACCTATGCTGTCTATCTGGACTTCTGCAAAGTCTTTGACACAGTCCCCTACAACATCTTTCTTTCTAAACTGGAGACGTAGATTTAATGGGTGGACTGTTTGATGGATGAGGAATTGGCTGGATGGTCACATCCAGAGGGTATTGGTCAGTGGCTCAGTGTCTGGACGGACACCAGTGACAAGTGATGTCTTTCAAGGGTGTGTAGTGGGACTAGTGCTGCTCAATATCTTCATCAACAACATAGACAGTGAAATTGAGTGCACTGTCAGCAAGTTTGCAGATGACACAAGCTGAGTGGTGCTGTTGACATGCCTGAGGGACAGGAAGCTATCCAGAGGGGCTTGGGCAGGCTGGAGAGGTGGGCCCATGTGAACATTATGAGATTCAACAATGACAAGTGGCAGGTCCTGCACCTGGGTCAGAGCACTCTCCAGTATCAGTATAGGCTGAGTGACGAATGGATTGAGAGTACTCCTGAGAAGGAGGACTTGGGGGTACTGGTGGATGAAGGATTGGGCGTGATCTGGCAGTGTGCGCTTGCAGCCCAAAAGGCCAATTGTATCCTGGACTTCATCCAAAGGTGTGTGGCAGCAGGTCAAGGGAGGGGATTCTGCCCCTCTGCTCTCCTCTGGTGAGACCCCACCTGGAGTGCTGTGTTCAGTTCTGGAGTCCTCAGTACAAGAAAGACATGGACCTGTTGGAGAGAGTCCAGGGAAGGGCCACAAAAATGATCACAGGGACAGAGCACTTCTTCTATGAGGAAATGCGGAGAGAGTTGGGCTTTTTTAAGCCTGGAGAAGAGAAGGCTCAGGGGAGACCTGATTGTGGACTTTCAGTTCTATAAAAAGGGCCTATAAGAAAGATGGGAAAAGACTTTTTAACAGGGCCCATTGCAATAAGATGAGGTGTCATGGTTTTAAACTAAAAGAGGGGAAATTCAGGCTGGATGTGAGGAGGAAATTTTTTACGAGGATGGTAAAATACTGGCACAGGTCACTGAGAGAGGTGGTGGATGCCCCATCCCTGGAGACATTCAAGGCCAGGCTGGATGTGAATCTGGGCAACCTGATCTTGTTGAAGATGTCCCTGCTTATTGCAGGAGGTTGGACTAGATGACCTTTGAATGTCCCTTCCAACCCAAACTCTTCTATGATTCTGTCATTCTATGAACTGTGCTTATTCAGCTTGAGGACATCACCTCTCATAGAAGTAAGAAAATGGATTTCTTGTCAAGAATACCAAAAGGAAAAGTATGTTTAATTTCTCATGAGACTTGATGTGAAAGACAAAAAAAAAAAAAAAAAAAAAAATCAGTTTGATAATGGCCTGAAACAAAGACATGACATCAGAAGAGACAAAGACTGACACATTTATGCAAATCAGCAATTCTTGCATAAGTAACTCCGTACATTTCTTATATCAACAGAGAATACAAAGACCCAAAGTCTCTCAGTATTTCTTGAGCAAATATAAACATAAATGAAACACATTTTCCAAATCAGATGGGAAAAAAAGGGTTTTTTACAATTATAATACAATTGCATTGAAAAGTTACGCTTTATAGATATTATGAAATACTGCGTGGACTTTATTCTTTTCCCAGTAAAGATACTTACAAAACTGAAAAGATATTTTTCTGTTCTTATTTTGTTGAATTCATTGTAGACGTAGGATTGTGCCAAAACAGCTTTAGTTGTGTTATCAATGAACATATCCTAATTTGTACTCATATTGCAGCAACTTTCTACTCATATCCTCACTATATCTATAGCTGTGCCAACACAGTGAAGATATATATACTATCTTTAAGAATATGGAGAATACCATTGGGTCCAACTGCTTAAATTCTATCCTAAATTTCTACTTTAGCATCACAATAATTAAATCTCTAGTCTTTACAAAGGAAAACAATCTGTCTGTTCGTAGGAAAACTGGTGACAATGACATGGAGAAGGCTATAAACTCAAAAATTTCTTTGTCTCAGTTTTTACTGGCATTCACTTTTATATCTCTGAGGCACTGAACCTCAGCTGGGGGCAGGAATTCTTATCCATTATAAAAGATCAGGTTCAAGATCGCCTGAGGAGCCTGAACATAGACAAATTCATGGAACCTGACAAGATGCATTCAGGATATTGAGGGAACTGGCACATGTAGTTGCCAAGTTGCTCTCCAATATATTTGAAGTCATGGCAGTCAAGCTAAGTACCCAGTGACTGGAGAAAAGTGAAACAACACCCCTGTTTAAAAAAAGGTGAAAAGAAGGAGCCTGGGACCTCTTCACCAGTCAACCTCACCTCTGTGCCCAGAGAGATCATGGAACAAATCTTCCTGGAAGTTATGTTGAAGCATATGGAAGATGGGGAGGTCATCATAGACAGCCAGCTTGTCTTGATGGAAGGCAAATTGTGCCTGACTAATCTTGTGGCAATCTACAAAGAAGTGATTGTATCAGTGGACAAGGGAAGAGCAGCTCATGTCATCTACCTGGACTTCTGTAAGACCTTTGATATTGTCCCCAAAATTACTGCCTCTAAATTGGAGAAGTATGGATTTGATGGATGGATTGTAACATAGATAAGTAATTGGCTGGATGGCGGCACCAGTAGAGTGCAATCAAACTCCAAATGCAAGTCAACGGCGAGTGGTGTACTCAAGGGTTCACACTGGGACTAATACTATTTGATATCTTTATAAATGACATAGTGGGATTGAGTGTACCTTCAACAAGTCTGTGTTGATCATACCAAACTCAGTGATGCAGTTGGTACACTTAACG
Organism: Lathamus discolor; assembly: GCF_037157495.1. Taxonomy (NCBI): domain Eukaryota; kingdom Metazoa; phylum Chordata; class Aves; order Psittaciformes; family Psittacidae; genus Lathamus; species Lathamus discolor. Next base: position 78,381,990 of record NC_088909.1, read on the forward strand.
GAAGGGATGCCATCCAGAAGGACCTTGACAGGCTTGAGAACTGGGCCCATAAGTACCTCATGAAGTTCAACAAGGCCAAATGCAAGGTCTTGCACCTTGTTGGGGCAATCCTTGCTATCAGTAGAGGCTGGGTGATGAATTGCTTGAGAGGACACCTGCAGAGAAGGACTTGGGGATAATGATAGATGAAAAATTGGACATGAGCCAACAATGTGTGCTTGCAGCCCAGAAAGCTGATAGCATCTGGAACTGCAGCAAAAAAAGTGTGGCTAGCTAGGCAGGCAATTCTATGCCTCTGCTTTTGTGAGAACTCACCTGAAGTACTCCATCCAGTTTTAGAGTTCCCATTATAAGAAAGACATGGACCTGTTGGAGAGCCACAAAAATTATCAGAGGGATGGCACACCTCTCCTGTGAAGACTTGCAGAGAGAGCTGAGGAGTTAAGGAAGAAAGGCTGAGAAAGTTCAGCCTGAAGAAGAGAAAGCTCTAGGGAAACCTTATTGCAGCCTTTCACTATATAAACGGAGGCTTGTAACAAAAATCGTGAGAGAAAGTTTTTTGCAGGGCCTGTAGTAACAGGACAAGGGGCAATGTTTTTAAACTGAAAGCCAGTAGATTTACATTGGGTATAAGGAAGAAATTTTTTACGATGCAGGTGTCGAAACACTGGAACAGATTGCCCAGAGAAGTAGAAGCCCCATCATTGGAAATGTTTAAAATCAGACTGTGTGGGGCCTTGAGCAATCTGATCTGGTGAAAGATGTCCCTGTGCATAGCAGAGGGGTTGGAACTAGATGATCTTTGAAGTTCCCTTCCAACCCAAACAATTCCATTATTCTATGATTCTGAAGATTTTTAATATTTGTGAGACTTCAGTGCAAACAGTTCTGTATTTCATTTAGGAACATAACGTATTCTTATGTAAGCATATAAGTAAGTAAATGCACTTTCACAGTGTCTTTGGCCCCAAATTCTTCTACTTTCTTATTTCTATTGAAAAAACCCCAGATTATTTACCTCTCATACATAGCAATTAACACTGTTAATTTCATTTAAACAAAGCTTTAAATGCAGTAAACCATAATGAGAATCCTTATCATGTGATTCTGATGTGGCTTCAAGGTAGTAACCATTGCTATGAGAGTAAAAATTATTAAAAATGCAACACGTACTATGTGCATATGTAGAACAACAAAGGAGGCCTGGCATTTCAGTACCTTATAGATGACACTTTTCATTGGACTGTTGCATGTTAAGAAATCCTTTTTCCAAGATGAACTTCTTTTTTTAATTATTATTTTATTTTATTTTACTCTTCTAAATTCCACATGGCTCCTGAGAGATCTTGAAAACCATGACCTGAGCATACAATTCTAATTATGTAATCGCTTGGTAATTTTTCAAAGTGAAAAAGTCAGCTGCCTTTACAGACTAACACATACCTTTACGCTATTTGTTCTGGCACTGTCATGGCTTTCTGGGAAGACTAAATTAGTTTAGATCCTGTTTCATAATCATTCACCTATATTATGCTCACTACAGACAAGCTAGCCACTATCACATCCACCACCTGTTCTTTCTTCTTAGTGAACAATAGGTACTATTTTATGTCATCCCAGATCATGACGTGACCCCCAACACCCTCCTGAAATCTTGACTGCTTAAAGCTCATTGCACTGCCCTGCTAGCAGATGTCAAGCAATTTACAGTTCCCTATGGGAAACAGGATTTGTCACAGAGAAACTTCCTCCTATGGTCTGAAAATGCTTTGTCCATTTCTTCACCTTGTTTGGGTGGACACAAACCCACCATGGTGTCACCCTTACTGGTGTGATCCTCAGACCTGGCCCGGTGAGCTCTCACCCTTTCTCTTCCCTATCTCAGAGAGGAGCCCCATATATCCAAGCTGGTTCTTCACAGTAAGGGCAGCGTTTCTCCTTATTCTGTCTGTCTTGAAGATCTTGTACCTGTCCATCGCTCAATGCATGTTGCATGTTGCATCTGTCCTATCATATCTCAGTTTTCAAAAACATCCCAATTGCCTGGCTGGGGCTCTAGTCACTCTTGCTTGCTTTCAGCCTGCAGTACTTGCAGTTGGTCCCCTTTCACCATGTTGTGGGAGGCTGAACTGAAATTAGACTCCATCACCCACTGTCTGAAACACTGTTATGAGAAGCTGAAGTTCACTATCTTGAAGATGGGTGTGAGGACCTGAGATTGCACTCTACTGTTCATGATCTCAAGGATTGTTGTGAGGAATTGCTGCCCATTGTCCCAAAGATTGAAACAGACATGTGAAGTTGAAGAGCTGGCTGCAAGACCAGTGAAACTGGGTGCACATGATCCACCAGGAATGTGTAGTACATGACATCAAGAACAGAGGTGCTCCCACCGACATAAAATAAAGAGGAAAATAATAATCACTGTTGTGGCCACCCACCTCTGATGACGACTACGGACCCTGGGGTCACCCACCACTGAAAACAACAACTATGGATACTCAGGATGCCACTAGATCCACAGTGGAGACTATCTCTCTGCACTCCAAATTCTTGCTTAATTTACATCTTTTCAACCTATCCTATTGCTATCTTTTCTATAATAATAATAATCTCTTAATATTTTTATAATGAACTAACTGAGCCATTGCAGTGCCTGACTTTTTTGTGTCTTAATTTCACTGTGGGGATCATGAACAAAATATGCTGATCCAGTCAGACCTCGACACCTGTTTCGTCATTCCTTAGCTTTCTTGTTACCTGAGCTCTGAACCTTTTGCTTTCCACTCTTTTTACTGTTTATCTCTTCAGTCTCACTCCTCCATGTTCCTAGTTTAAAGCTCTTCTGCTCAGGTTGGCCTGCCTTTGAAAAAATTGCTTTTGCCTCACTTTGTCAGAGCTATCACATCCCTCCCCAGCAAAGGTTCTGTGATCATAAAAGCCAAAACCTTGTGATGACCCCAGTTGATGACAACCATTTACTGACCATAATGATCTTTACCGTTCATCTGCTCTCAAGGCACTGAATCTAGTAGTAGGTGAATGACAGAAAGCTTAGCCTGGAGATACATCAGATCTAGCTGAGCCCAAACCATGCAAGAGTGCTAAGAGTGTATGTGATGGTACTGGGAGTCTTCTAGCTGGGGAAAAAATCTCCCATATGCTGACTCGAATTGCTGTCTAGTGGGCTTTCCTGCTTGCTGTGGGCTTGGATCTGGGATGTTGCTGATTCTGTTAATGATTGACCAAGCTGGATTTATTTTTCTGGAAAAGCAACTTTAATTTTTAATATGTTATTTCTTTAAAAAGAAGATAATCTCACTATCAGTCAGAACATACTGGTAAATTAGGGTGTGTGCTACCAATGCAGAGTATGCATTTTTTACTTTTATCTCTGCATTGACTGAAGATTCCTGACAACTTCCACTAGTCTACTGGGAAATTTCCAACCTCACCCAAACATGAATGGAACTCAAAAGCAATTTTAATTATCATGACGTTATTATTGTGGATTATAAGGATGTGAAAAGAATGAGGGAAAAGAAAGAAAAGAAAGAGAAAAAAAGAGAGGAAAAGAAAAAAATGGAGATGAAGAAAAGAAAACGAGAAGAGAAGAAAGACGAGAGAAGAAAAAAAAAGAGGAGAGGAGAAGAGAGGAGAGGAGAGGAGAAGAAAAATCGAAATAGAATTAGAAACAGAAATAGAAATAGGAGAAAGAGAAAGAGAAACAAAAGGAAAGAAAGAGGAAGAGGGAGGAAGAAAGAGAAGAGAGAGAAAAGAGAGAAAAGAGAAAAGAAAGAAAGTTCTTCCTGTGAAGTGGAGATAAAAAGTGAAAAGAAACAAGAACTTTGGCAAGAGAAGCTTATCAAGTGACTGATCAAGTGACACAAAGTAATACAGATTCACTATGTGAAAATATATCATGAGTTGCTATGTGAATAAAGGACACACTGTGTGTCATATCATATGGAGGTCATCAGCTAATGATATTTGGAGTCCTATCTTTGTATAATGGTTTACACAATAAAGATATTCTGCAATGGAAAATAGGAGTAATTATGCAGAAAGTCAAAGGAAAGACAAACAGCGTCATTACTTGTTCTACCATGGCATCACAAAGCTTAGAATATTATGACTGTTGCTTACACATTTTTTTTTTTTTTGTATTTTTTTGTTTTTACAAAGAATGAATTTATCTTATTTTCCATGCAGGCCTGGATATAAGCATAATATATTTAAATTATTTCTATTCTTAATAGAAATCCTGGGGGGGGGGGGAACATTAGGTTGTGAATAGGTAGAAAGTAGAACAGAAAAAGTCTAACCTGAAAGTATTTGGATATTTTTAAGTCCAACATTGACAAGTAAATTAAAATCTAAGCAAAACCTTGGATTACATTTATACCTTTGTATCCTTAAGTATAAGAGCATGGGTGAAATTGTTGTAGGCAGGCAGGCAGGCAGGCAGGAAGGATGGAAGGATAGAAGGCAGGAAAAAAGACAAGAAGGAAGAAGGCAGGCAAAAAGGCAGGCAGGCAGCTAAGCAGGAGGAACGCAGAAGGGAGGAAGGCAGGCAGGAAGCAGGAAGGCAGGAAGGAAGAAGGAAGGCAAGAAGGCAGGAGGGCAGGCAGGCAGGAAGGCAGGCAGGAAGGCAGGCAGGAAGAAAGGGAGTAAAAAAGGAAGGAAAGAAGGAAGGAAAGAAGGAAGGAGGAAGATGCAACACTACAGGCTTGGGGAAGAGTGTCTGGAAATCTGCTCAGTGGAAAAGAATCTGGAGGTGCTGACCAACAGCCACTGAACATGAGCCAGCTTGTGCCCAGGCAGCCAAGAAGTCAACAGCATCCTGGCCTGTACCAGAAACAGCCTGGCCAGCAGGGCCAGGGCAGTGATCATCCCCGTGTACTTGGCACTGGTGAGGCTGCACCTCGCATCCTGTGTTCAGTTCTGGGCCCCTCACTGCAAGAGAGACATTGAGGTGCTGGAGCAAGTCCAGGGAAGGACAATGAAGCTGGTGAAGGGTCTGGAGCACAAGTCTGATGAGGAACAGCTGAGGGAACTGAAGGTGTTTAGCCTAGAGAAGAGAAGAATTAGGGGGACCTTATTACTCTCTACGACTACCTGAAAGGAGGTCGTAGCGAGGTGGGGGTTGGTCTCTTCCCCCAAGTAACAAGTGATAGGATAAGAGGTAACGGCCTCAAGCTGCACCAGGGGAGGTTTAGATTGGGTTTTCGGGAAAATTTCTTAATGTCAAAACTAGTCAGGCACGGGAACAAGCTGCCCAGGGAAGCGGTGGCATCACCGTCCCTGGAAGTGTTAAAAATCCATGTAGATGAAGCCCTCAGTGACGTGGTTCAGTGGTGGACTTGGCAGTCCTGGGGTAATGGTTGGACTTGATGACCTTAAAGGTCTTCTCCAATCTAGCTGATTCTATGATTTTATGATTCTAAGGAAGGGACCAAGCTCATTTTTATAGCTCCATTCCACTTTTTAACTCTTTACTGCAATTAATGATTTTTACTAAGACCATATGCTACAAATACTGCTTCAGTATCTCTGTCAGTGCTTAATATTTGGGCTCTTTGTATGTTGCTTATCTTGTTTATTAGTATGGATATTGATGAATATTGCTTTTGCTTTTTTTTTTTTCCCTAACAGTGCTCCTTTTATCTTTTAATTAAGGATGAATTATATGCAAAGAAATGTACAAAGGAGACTAAGCTTCTTAGGGATTTACAAGTTTACAAGAGATTTGCAGTTTGAATTGGTACTTTGTTTCATGGCATCTATAGACTGAAAAAAAGTAAGAGCAATATTCTTGAAATATGATAGTTAAACATTCTCAGTTGGTAGCTTCTTTTCATTTTATGAAGAGAATACCAAAGACTGGGCACTTCTGCTCAGCTCTGAACAGAGGTGATTTTGCTTGGAAATGAAAAGCAGTGAGGTACTTCTGATTAAGTCACATTCTGGTGTGAAATTAAAGAGTGGAAAAATCCATGCAATAATAAACTGTGTAACTAGCTCACTCCAAACTGCAGTAGTCTTTCAAGCATTTACAGACCTGTAAGTCCCAGTTCTATAAGCTGTACTGGAAGTAACTTCTGTATAGGTTAGTCATTTATCATTTGGTAATGAGTGCTCAGTGGAAGAAAGGAACAGTGAGGAAGTTGCCTGCCTTGTCCCATCATGGAGCTTTTATCCATAGCAGACATCTGAAGCAGATTTCCACATGTGGCAAGGTCACCAGATTTTGCAGTTAAGTGGCACCAATGTGGCTAAAACTTGCATTGTCAAGGCAGTGACCATCTCCATAGGATACTCCACCAAGTAGTTGCAAAACATAGCATTTAGAGAATGGTCGCTGTTCAGAAAAGCCCAACAAAGCAATGTAGTTGCTGTATCAACGTATTAGTGAGGATGAGAACCAGGAGGTCTGTCTTTCTGCCAAAAATTTCAGCAGTCACTTCACCAAAGTAAAACTTAGTATTGTTTTTAAATAGTTACCCTTTATTTTTTCACAGCTTTTAAAGACTACTTAGCTCATTGCCTTTGAAACTGGGTGTCAGAAAGTTAGGTTGTCCTTGGACACAGCAGCAGTGACTGCTATGACGTCTAGAGCCTTTTTGAACAGCAGCAGACATTAATGAAGCAAATGTCAGAAAGTACTGGCCAGGTTTGTCCCATCTTCTTTTCCCTGTATGTACGTCTGAAGAGCTTCCTCTTTGCTACATGAAGATACACTTGCTAAAAGCACAGTCTCATGTGCATGTGATATTTAAGGGAGAAGTCTTTGCTTCCATTATTATCTGATCAAACATGGAAGTAAAAACAAAACAAATATTCCCCTCCTAGCCCTCCCGACCTCTCACTGAAAGGGGAGAATGACATCAAGACTCTGAAGGTCTCTTAAAACCTGGGTTCTGATCACAGTTTCTGTCTCTCCTTTGCCCTCTTTTATACTAGCGATGCTTATGTGAGGGGGTGGCAGCTGGTCCACATCAGCTGCAGATACAGGGTCCTGGTGACAGCATGTTTCAGTTCATACACAAAGAGGCTGACCTTTGCTGGAGTAGCTGCCACTGGTTGGGTTCTTCTGCTGTTCCATTGCTGAGCAGAGTAATGAAATTGTCTGAGTTGATAAGAAGGGCTTTAAACCAGCAACAGCAAAGAATGAAGAGAGTTACCAGCAGTCAAGTGAGGGAGTTATGGACCAGGTTGGTAAGCAAAAGGGCTTTGGATGATATGGAAAAAAAAAAAAAAGAAAAAAGGGAACACATGATCAACTAAGACAAGGCTTAACCTCAAACATCTGCGTGTAAGTAAGGAAGTGCCTACATGGCATCATAACAAGGGGAAAACCACAGAGCCTTTCTGGAAATCAGCATGTTGGGGTGCCTCTCTGAAGTGCCTGTACATATCTGCAACATGGAGAATAAACACAAGGAATTAGAGATCCATGTGGAGTTGCAGTGCTCTGATCTTGTTAGGATCTCAGCTACATGATATGATGGCTCCCAAGACTGGAGTGCTATAACAAATTGATACAGGCCTTTTAGGAAGAACAGTTTGGGAAGATGAGGAAGGGAAGTTGCCCTTTATGTGAGAGAGCAGCTCGAGTGCCTGGAACTGTGCCTAGGGTTGGATAATGAGTCAATGAGAGTTTTTGGGTAATGGTAAAAGAACAGACCAATGTAGGTGACATTATAGCGGGTCTCCGTTATAAGCTAGCTAACCAGGAAGAAAACTAGATGAGACTTTCTTCAGACACCTGGAAGCAGCCTCACATTCACAGGCTCTGGTCCTCATGGGGGACTTGAACAACTTCAGTATCTGCTGGACGGACAGCAGAGCAGAGCATAAGCAACCCAATAGGTTCCTGTAGAGCAGTGATGGCAACTTCCTGACCCAAGTGATAGAGAACATGAGGACAAAAAGTTTTGTGCTTGGACAACAGCTACAAAAAAAGGAGGGGCTTGTTAACCCTTTCACGAATGCAGAAACCCTTCTATCTACATATCATAGGATTTTTTATTTCTAATCTCTGCCTTCTGCTAAATAATTAGCTACTTAGAATCACAGAATCATAGAATAGTCAGGGTTGGAAAGGACCTTAAGATCATCTAGTTCCAACCCCCCTGCCATGGGCAGGGACACCTCACACTAAACCATGCTACCCAAGGCTCTGTCCAGCCTGGCTTTGAACACTGCCAGGGATGGAGCATTCACAACTTCTTTGGGCAACCCATTCCATTGCCTCACCACCCTTACAGTAAAGAACTTCTTCCTTATATCCAATCTAAACTTACCCTGTTTAAGTTTTAACCTGTTACCCGTTGTCCTGTCACTATACTCCCTAATGAATACTCCATCCCTATCATCCCTATAGGCCCCCTTCAGATAATGGAAGGCTGCTATGAGGTCTCCACGCAGATTCTCTTATCCAGGCTGAGTGGCCCCAACTTCCTCAGCCTGTCTTCATACGGGAGGTGCTCCAGTCCCATGATCATCCTCGTGGCCCTCCTCTGGACTTGTTCCAAGAGTTCCATGTCCTTTTTATGTTGAGGACACCAGAACTGCATACAATACTCCAGGTGAGGTCTCACAAGAGCAGAGTAGAGGGGCAGGATCACCTCCTTCGACCTTCTGGTCACGCTCCTTTGGATGCAGCCCAGGATACGGTTGGCCTTCTGGGCTGCAAGCACACACTGAAGCCGACTCATGTTCATTTTCTCATCGACCAGCACCCCCAAGTCCTTCTCTGCAGGGCTGCTCTCAACCTCTTCTCTGCCCAACCTGTAGCTGTGCCTGGGATTGCTCTCACCCAGGTGTAGGACCTTGCACTTGTCATGGTTGAACTTCATGAGGCTGGCATCAGCCCACCTCACAAGCGTGTCAAGGTCCCTCTGGATGGCATTCCTTCCCTCCAGCGTATCAACTGAACCACACAGCTTGGTGTCATCGGCAAACTTGCTGAGAGCGCACTCAATCCCACTGTCTATGTCACCAACAAAGATGTTGAACAAGACCGATCCCAACACTGATCCCTTTAGATATCACTGTGCCTTATCTGTGAAATGTGCAGAATTTTGGAGACAAAACAGCACCGCAAATAGTGACAATTTCACTTCCATCAAAAATTACAATAAGAAATTAAACAGGAAGACAACTAAACCAAGGTTTCACATTGTCTAAATATTTTTGGGTCTGTATCACTTTGCTACTATATTTAGATTGCCCCTTTATTTACACTTATATGGAAATGAAATACATATTTTTCAGTCATGGTATTTGAACAAAGAAAAAATATAGATGTAATGAATGTTGACACTAGAATGCACACATGTGATAATTTTACCTCATATGTAATGTTTTTCTGCTTGAATTCTTCCACTTGGCTTTATGGCGTAGTACACATACAGAATTCGTTCTCATCTGAAGTCCTGTTAGGAAAGTTAGTTTGTATGTTGAGCCATACTCTGACCCAGATTTGTAAGAAAAAAATGATGTTTCAGAATAGTAAAAATCCTAACATGCAAAAAACCTGAAGAAAGCAGGCTGGTTCAGCTGAGAGAAGGGAGCACATAACAGCATCTCCAGCATTCATGGGAGGAGATGAATGGGCTCTTCACAGTGGTGTGTGGGAGGGCAAGGGGTAACAGCAGAAGCAGAAGCATGTAAGGGTCAGGCTTCCGATAAGGAGAATTCCATCTCCATGCTTCAAGATTTTCAATCCTTGAAGTGATAAACCCCTGAACAAACTGGTCTTCTCTTTAGTTTTGCCTTGAGGCTGGATTAGACACCTCTGAGGTCCCTTCCTACATGATTTATACTTTGATCTCATCATTAGGAATGTGGTGCTTGGAGGTGCTGAGGTAGTGAGTGGTGCTGGAGAGCAAATGGTAGGTAGAAAAGCAAAAGTGGCTGCCTGGGATCTTAGATCCCAAAAAGCCTGTGGAGAAAAAAGACTTACAGAGGAAGAAGAAGAAAACAGGATTACTGGAATAGAAAAAATAGCAGTGTAGTGAAAGCAGAGTATGGACTGCCTCCAAACAGCAGAATTTTAAGCTGATAATATGCAGTAATAAAGGCTCAGCACTGTATTTATGGATTCATAAGCAGTGTCAGTCTGGAGTCTGAAAATACTGTATGTAAAATATCTCATACCATGGGTGGAGACTGATTAAGGCTCCCATTGTTCACGGACTGGCTGGGAATCACATGGTTGGTGGTAAGCAAGTTTCCTTTGCATAACTTTTTTTTTCTTGGTTTTGTTTTTTCTCTCTCTCTTTTCCCTAGTTATTTAATTGTCTTTATATCAACCCATGAGATCTTGCACATTTAGCCTTAGAATTCTCTCCTCTCATCCCACTGAGTGGGGATGAGCTAGTGGCTGTGTGGTGCTTAGCTGCTTACCATGGTTAGGACAAGGATCTAAGTGCTGTATAGGATTTTGTTAGTTCTCAATACTAGTGGGATTATTAAGGCTAGAGGATGATTAGGGTAAGAGATTTGAGCTCAGAGTTAGGTCAAGGTATTCTTGACTGTTTGCACCTGTATATCCCTTGATTTCCAGCAATTTCAAATATACTGGAGGAGGAGAAGAAGAAGAGAGCAGGAACAGGATCTGCCAAGAAAATAAATACATGAAAGAAGGTGGACTGTCCCTCCAGTGCATGTCCTTCATGGAATGGAGACTTTTTTTTTCTTGCCCTGTGAACGGTATGATTTACCTATAATCCAGGTTCTAAGCCTTACTTGGTTGCTTGTGTCTCTTACTGCCTCAGAGCCCTAGTTGGAGGGTCTGCCTTGTCGTCAACTGGAGATCACTGGCTTTGATGAGAAGGTAAAACATCCTTTAAAAGTTGTAACAAATAGTTGTGCCTCTGGATGAGGCTTTATGAGTTTCTGTATATGTGGTTTCATCATACAGAGTCTGAGGGTGAAAAACTTTCAAGCAGGGTCTGTTCTAGTCCATGTTGTACAATGGGTTTTTATGAGGCATCTCAGGTCCTTATTAGGTGTTTGCATTCCATTGTGGCAGATCAATGTGTTCATAAGCCAGATGTGCTTTGATAGAGGGTCTCCTAGGTGTTGTGAATGCTTTGTGCTGTTGTTACAGTCAGGATGAGGGTCATGGTGTTCAGTGCAATTCAGTTATGTGCTTTTCAGAGCCAGAGTAGTCTCTGGTTTTGCAAGGGTGGCAGCCTGACAAGCAGAACCCTACAAGTCTTACAGGTTTTTATTAGTTTAGTTACCCTCACATATGTTAAGAAGGAAGAGGTCTCTGCCATCATGTCTGTTTGGGTGGTGAGTTAACTGTGCAATCAGGTTTTCTGACACTAGGATGCCAGCTTCTACTTTGGGTGTTGCAGCCACACTCTAATGATGTGTAAGGTCTCAGGCTGTGTAGCTTCAGGCCCAGCTGGGGTATCTGGAATGTGACCTTTAACTTAAATGCCTGGTGTCAGGCTGTCTTCTGAATCCCATAAGTCTCATCAATCATATTGTACTGTCTTTTAAATTGAAGTGAGGTTTTATTTTTTTTTTCACCATCTCCAGTATTTTTTTGCTGTTCTGTGCAGCACTATGGAAGTGCCTCATTTCTTAAGGGTCTCGGCCTTTCTGTCAGTTTTCTGGACTTCGTTAAACATTGGCCTGAGGCTCATGGGTGTCTGGGATCCTTTCCCCTTCTCTTCCTTGCTGCCTCTAATCCTACAGCTGAAGTTTTAATATGTCTCCACCTCCCACATTCCTTTCCCATTGCAAATAGATCATGTGCAATCATAGACAGTAACTGCTGAAAAACAGTTGCTTGAGCAGACTACTTACAAATTGGTTGGAGGATTGTTGCCTAGGTCATTCCCTCTGGGAGCCATGATATTCCATTTTCAGATGCCTTGTACTATTTCAATGCAGATGTTACAGTATTGATTTTTATTCTATTCTGAGCAATATTTTGAGGAGGGGCATGGAATCAGGATATTATCATAGAATCACAGAATGGTTTGGGTTGGACAGGACCTTAAAGATCATCTAGTTCCAACCCCCTGCCACAGACAGGGACAGCTTTCACTAGACCAGGTTGCTCAAAGCCCCATCCAACCTGGTCTTGAACATTTCCAGGGATGGGGCAGCCACAAGTTCTCTAGGCAACCTCTGCCAGTGTCTCACAACCCTCACAGTAAAGAACTTCTTCCTAATATCTAAGCTAAATCTACGCTTTTCTAGTTTCAAATTATTCCTCCTTGTCATATCAATACATACCCTTGTAAAATGACCCTCTCCAGCTTTCTTATTAGCCCCCTTTAGGTATTGAAAGGCTTTTATAAGGTCTCTCCTGAGTCTTCTCCAGGCTGGAAAAAAACAGCTCTCAGCCTGTCTTCCTAGGAGAGGTGAGCAGCCCTATGAGCATCTTTGTGGCCCTCCACTGTACTTGTTCCAACAGGTCCATGTCCTTCTTCTGTTGGGGCCCCACAGATGAATGCAGCACACCAGCTGAGGTCTCATGAGAGCAGAGTAGAGGGGCAGGATCACCTCCTTTAGCCTGCTGGTCATACTCCTTTTTATGCAGCCCAGGATACGGTTGGTTTCTGGGCTGCGAGCGTACACCGAAGCCAGCTCATGTTCTTCTCATCAACCAATGGATACAGAAAATGCATATAAAAGTCTCTTTTTAGAACTTATTCTGGGTTTATTTCAGAGAGGGATTATAGCTGAGATATTCAGTAGTGAAGCTGACACAGAATTATTGTAGTTTTTCATTAATAGATTGTCTGTATACTTTTCATTTAATTGGGTAATTTTTTTATCTTGCATTTTAACAGTCCACCAAGTAAAAATTGTGAATTTAGACTACAGGCAATAAATCCCTGAATACAAGGAAAAAAACATAAAAATGGAAGGAATTTCAGTAGATGCTAGTTGTAGAGTAGAAAATAGAGTTGTAGAATAGAAAGTAGAGTTATAGAGTTTGAAGGCTGTTGTTTAATAGGTCAGTATTAAATTGTTTAAAAGTACAATAATGCAAATTGTAAATCTTTCAGTGTTTTAATACTTTGAGCAAAGTTTTGCATACCTTTTTTTAACTTCTTACTCTATTAGCTGTTACCGGTTGCTTTAGAAATAGTGTTCTGTTGAATACAATGCTTTTTCTCTTTCAAATTATAATGCATTCTTTGTAATTGGGAAAATGTGATTAGAATGTGTCATGTCTTAAATATTAACTGTAAGTGAAATGTATGCAATTTCTTTGATTTCAGCGAAAGTGTTTACTTGTGTAACACTCAAGAAAACTCCATTTGACTTGTTCAAGGAAAACAGACATTAAAAGCTGGCTTTACAGTTTTCTTTATTTGAGTTTTTAAAACAAATCTGAAATTATATGAAGTTTTCATAAGTTTCATGTTCTGATCCACCTTTAACTACCTTAACACAGCAGTACCTTAGTACAACAGACTTGGAATGAATGTTAATTTTGCATTTTACGCCCTTTACCTTAGAGTAATTTGCTGATATTCCTGCACAATTTTTTAATATCTTGCTAATGTTCAAATCAATATCTGTAGAAAACAATTATTCTACAGTAATATAATCAAAACGTGCATTATATCTATATGTTGATAATTTCACTTGGTACTAAAAATTATGATTATGGAATCGCCCTATTTTAGTAAGACTGTGTTCAACGTAAACTAGGCTGACATACCTACTGAATCTTGAAATATGTCCTATACAAGTTACAGGATTAAAGTAATTGCTATTTTTGCTTCTGTAGCACTCTTTTAGTAATTCTGCTTACTTAATAAAGCAATAGCCTGTATTTATTTATTTATTTGTTTATTTATTAGCCTAATTCAGTCTGAATTCATTAGTTCTGTGCCTTTTGGCAATAACTGTCCTGTAACAGTGCGCAAGATAGCCACTTCCAAACTATAACTGTTTCAGGGACAAAAACCATCTAAGAACTATTTTTGCAGAGCAATACCTATATTGTTTACAGTAAAGCCACAGTTTACCCTTTAATTGTAAGGAACTGGTTTACTGTGTAATATCTCACCCAAACCATAAAATCCCACCTAGGATGGAATATTTGTATATTCCTTCTTGAAATTAGCATGGCAGTTCTGTTTAGTAAATTATGCAATAAGCTTTTGAAATAATCAGTTACTTTGTTAGAACTAGCAAGCTGCAAATTATGATTCAGTTTGCTGGAGAAGTCAGTGTTGTATTTTTAAATTAAAACCCCCTACTGTTATAAAATGTCTCTATATCATAATTCTAAACTGCCTAATAAAAATTCCCCAGTATAAGAATATCTTGGGTTTTTTTTCTCTGTTAGAGCTGTCTGAGTTGAAAGCTAGAGAATCAAACAAAATACTACAGTATGAAATGAAATTTAATTCAGAGTAACACTGAATACAACATCTATTTATTTAATTATTGTGTTATAGATGAGCTTGTCTTTTGTAAAATACATCCTGGCTTCACAGTAATAAGAAATCATACAGATGATAAAAATTCTATGGAGTAGACTTTGTGGTACACAAACTTCTAACTCATTAAAAAATAATACTTTCTATATCTGTGACATATTCTTGCTACAAGTCTTTAACAAAATTTGTAGATGGGAGCTAATAAAGCATTGTAACATCCCCATGAAGGAAATAATGAATCTTAGATTACCACATACTGAAAAAGTACCAAAATAATTCTAGATAACGTATTCTGTACTGTACAGCTTTCAAGATGGATGATGTACAGTAGTGTTATGAACTGACTTGTTGTTTGTTTAACATTAATTGCACATATTTTTGAAGAGCAGAAATGTTTCATTCTAAACTGTGCTATTCTATGCCCCTCTGTTTTTTTGTCTTTCAGAAACAGACAGATTTTTACTGGATTTTTTTTTTGCCTTTCAATGAGATTAATTTTCATCTTTTATTGTGTTCAGAGGGAAGCAAGACATGTTCATTGATATGTCATATGAATGTTTGTGACGTTTAGGTTCCTAAGGAGAGTTTTATATGTTATCACCTCTTTGGCCTATTGCAACCATGTTCATATTAAGTCCTTTTCATTCAAGTTCTCTGTCCATCTGCTCTGTTGTAGTTGGTCATTTAGATTGTAGAAACATCAATCAAATTTCATGTGTGTATTTAAAATATATCTTTCTTATATGAACTGGTGAGGTATCTATTTAAAAGAACACTATCAGCAAAGACTTTAGAAGTGCTCTTGAATTCCAGATGAATGCTGATTTTCCAGGAAAAATAGAAACTATGTAATTTTCAGTGGACCACACAAGACCATAAGGATATTATTAATGATTTTGTGTATTGTTTTACGCATCTTACAGTTGTGAAACAACACAGTGATGCAACGTACATGATATCACGGTTTTGCTATACCCAACTAAATTTGCCTCACAACTTCAGCATGCTTTCTATAGCAAATGGTGAAAGACATTTGCTTTTAAGGACAGTGATTTGACTATGACAGAACTATGAAATTGCAGTGAATATGTGACTTGCAGAAACTGCAAAACACTTAAAAAGTTGTAGCTTTATGTTGACACTGTGCTGGTCTTGGCTGGGATAGAGTTATATTTCTTCATAGTAGATCATGGGGGAAGGTTGTTTTGGATTTGTGCCAAAGATAGTGTTAACCGAAGTTTTAGCTACTGCTGAACAGTGCTTACACAGCATCAGGGCCTTTTCTGCTTTTCAGACTGCCCAACCAAAGAGCAGGCTGGGAGTCCACAAAAAGCTAGGCAGGGACACAGCCAGGGCAGCTGACCCCAGCTGCCCAAAGGGATACTCCACACTCATGCTCTGCAATTAAGGAGGTTGGACAGGAGGCTCCTGCTTGGAGACTGGCTGGATATTGGTCAGTTGGTGGTGAGCAATTGTTTCCTTCTGCATCACTTCTCTTTCTTAGGTTTTATTTTCCACTCTGTTTTTTGTTTGTTTGCTTGATTGATTTATTTTTCTTTTTTCTCTTTTCCTTAAAATTTTTAAAGATCGTTGTTATTATTTTGTTTAAATCATTAAATGATTGTTATCTCAACCTGTGAGTTTGTTTCTTACTTTTACCTTTCAATTCTTTCCCCGTCCAGCCAGGGGAGGGAAAAGTATGTAAGTGGCTGTGTGGTGCTTAATTAATTGGGGTTAAACCATAGTCTTTTTTAGCAACCAGCATGGGGCATGAAGGGTCTGTAATAATAACAGATTTGACCAGAATGGATTAGAAGGGATTTATATCTGTTAACAGTTGCTGGTCATGATATTGATTCATCTGTTCTCCATGTTAGTTTATCTGATCTATGCCATGCCCTTTTTTCTTTTTTTTCTCCTTTCCTGTATGTGTGCGTTCAGCAGTAGCAATCGTTTTTTCTCCTTCTTAGTAGGTGGTGCAGTGCTGTGGTTTTGACTTTCAGCCTGGGAACAGTGGTGATAACACCGATAATTTTAGTTGCTGCTCAGTAATGCTTGCTCTGACCAAGGACTTTTTGAGTCCCATGCTCTGCCAGGGAGGAGGGGAAGCCAGGAGGAAGCAGAGACAGGACACTGGACCCAAACTAGCCAAAGAGGTATTCCATACCACAGCACGTCATGCCCAGGATGTAGAACTGGGGGCAGTTACCCGGAAGGGCTAGATCACTGCTGGCCCCTTGATGGTGTGGTTAGGGGTGGCCAGAGAGGGAGTATGGGCAGACCACTCCAATGGTCTGGAACTTCACTCCTGAGCAAGTGCAGGATCCCAACAAAGTGATAGCATGTTAGAAAAAAACATGCCCTGAGAATTCCGAAGAGTCATATCTTACTGCACTGTGCTGGGGCCTGGACAGCACCTACCATACAGTGGTCAATACTGTTCAGTATTCTCAAGAAGGGGCATCTCTAGATCTGGAAACATACCAACAAATACTATAGCTAAACTAAAGACCCAGTCCTTAACCATATCAGTTGCCTCTGTAATTAAAAAGGAACAATGGAAACGGAAGTCAGCTTGATTAAGAAATAAAGAAGCTTCTCTTAAGAGAGAGTAGGAGAGAGAATCAGAAGCATCAACCTATTCTGCAGCAGAGCAGAGATGAGATTCCTCACAAAGATGGGAGGAATAAAGGACTGAAATGATAAATGAGACAGAAACTACCAAATCTCTGTTCCTCAGTGAGCTAGCAGTGAGACCTGTGAAAGTATTTCAGCTGGCAAGCAACCAAGAAATTTTCAGCTAGTTACTCCTGTGGTGGGATATTGTCACCAATAATTGGGAATTAGATGGTATAGAAGTTGGGAAGCTAGGATCCCTTGCACGGAATAAGGTAATTGACAAAGGTATTGGAAAAAAGGGCAGGCAGGAGTCCTCAGTCTTTGGTGACATCAACTGTCAAGTGTGAAGGATGATATCCAATATCCCTTCAAAGAAGATGTTGCAAATTCCCAAATCAAATGGACCACCATTGAAGGAGTTACCCAGTATCTAAGGTAATTAGCCTTAGTGGATATGATCTGTAACAATCTGGATGACAACCAGATAGCCCAAAACCTGGCTATCTGAAATCCTGTGCGTGCTGTCCCTGTGATGAAAGCTTATACAAAGTCCAGCTATGTCATACAGCTACAGAGGAGGAAGTGTTTGAGAATGGGAGAAGAACAGTCAAATACTTTTGAAAGGTAAGGTCAAAGGACCTTCACAGGAAATCTAGTTTTTAGGAATAAAATGGCAAGATGGGTGTCATCATATCCCAATGGATATGATAATGTCTCCACCAACTAAGAAAAAAGCAACGCAATATGTCTTAGATGTTGTGGGGTTTAGGAGGTTGTATATTCTGGGTTATAGTCTGATCGTAAGTCCTCTCTATCAAATGACCCAGAAAAAATCCCCATCTTTGAATGAGGCCCTGAGCTGAAAAAGCCTTTGAACAAATTAAATGGGTGGCAGTTTTTGCAGTAGCCCTTGGGCCAGGCCAGACAGGAAAAGATGTGAAAAACACGGTTTACGCTTCAGCCAGTGAAAACAGCCCCACCTGGAGCCTCTCCAGAATGGACACAGAGATCTGAGGTCATCCTCTAGGGTTTTGAAACTAGGGATATAGAGAGTGTGAAGCCTGTTACACTCCAGCTAAAAAAGAAATATTAGCAGCATATGAAGGAGTTTGAGCTGCTTCAGTACTTGGTACAGCTCCTTTTGACACCTTGATTGCCTACGCTGTGCTGGATGTTCAAAGAGAGGGTCCCCTAACACGTAATGCAACTGATACTATATGGAGTAAGTAGGTCACATTGACAACACAACAAGCTTAGATGGGAAATCTTAACTGCCCAGTAAACCTGGAAGTGACCATCAACTGTCCAGAGGGCTGAAACTTTGGAGTGTTGCCAGAGGAGGTGATGTGCTGAAGAGGTCATACTGTATAGTAGATTATCAGAAAACGAAAACCAATAGGCTCTGTTTACAGATGGATCCTGTCATACTGTGGGAAAATATTAAAGGTGGAAAGCTGTTGTGTGGAGCCCTTCATGACAAGCTGCTGAAGAAGAAGGTGAGTCAAATCAGCTTGCAGAAGTAAAAGCCATTCAGCTTCTCCTTCAGCAGCTTGTCATGAAGGACTGTTAAAAAGTACACTAAGAGCAATGGGTGCTGGGACATTCAAGCATTGGGCTACAAATTTACCAGAAGCCACTTAGCTGGTTAACACTAGAGGGTCTGCCGGTGTACCTGGCTCTGCCCAGTCAAAACCCCTGTGAGGTGTGGAAGGAGGTAAGTTTCCCATAGTGCATATAAGGAACTTATTGAGAAAACCAGCCTGTGTTATTCCTTCCACACTAAGGGGAAAGCCTATCTGTGGGGTCAAGGATTTGAGAGGGTGATGAGGAGGGATGGAGAAGTCCAACATAATCCTGGGGAAAAAAATTCATTACTTGAGTTGTATATAATGTCAGTACTACATAATGCTGTGTGTCACTACTTCCGTGGCTACCATATGTTAACCCCTCACTGATAGCTAAACTAGAAGCATTGCAATGTTGTAACTTTTGGCCTATTCCAAAAGGACCAGGGGTAGAAAGTGTTAAGTGCCGTTGGACTGCTGGAATTTCTGATTTGAGCTGCATGTTATAGGAAGTACTGCAGCAGAAACCACCTGAACAAATGAAGGATGAACCTCACAAGAAAGTGCAAGTGCAGTGGTGACCAGGCTTGGGCTGGTTTTGGTGCAATTCCAAACAGCACAACACCTCTCCTGTCCAAGTGAATACCATGACAGATGAAGCCCGAATTCATAGACCAAAGGAACTCATCAAACATTTTATAGATATTTATGGGCATTATACAAACAACTTATGGGGAAAAAGGCTGGTTAATGAGGATGTAGTGGGATAGAGTGGAACCTGAGCATGATGTAAATGGTATGGAATAAGGGGTGGAGAACATACTGTTTTTGACTGGTCATCGGCCAGCTAGTGGTGAGCTGTTGTTTTAATTTTCATCACTTTTCTTTCTTGGGTCAACTACATTATAAAGACAATGGATTAAATGTATCCTTTTGCCTGAGGGTTGTTTTTAACTTTATTTTAACCTCTGTACAGTTTTGATAAAATTTGGGTTATTTTATTTCATACAAAATGTATTATGATTGTTCTTTAAGCCCTAGAGTACTTTGACAGTAAAGAGTTTACGATGAGCAAAATTCCTATTGTGTTTGTTAGCAGTATACAGTTCTACATCTAAATCACAGTACTTCAAAAGCAGTCTAGTTCAGCTAAGCTGGGCAAAAAGTAATTTGAACATTTTAAGTATTATGAGCTAAGTATTTCTTATTTTATCCGTTTGAAAGCTTGTATTACATTATCTTGCTTAGAGACCTACAGAGGGAAAGTAAGAAAATATTACTGTGTGTTTCTATGCTCATTGTCACAGCAGTAGGGCCTGTTTAAACAACATTTTAGAGCACACTTTCTTTGTGGATACTTATTCCTGCTCTCTTTTCATCTGTGCTAGCACAATTATTTGTGGAGCTGCAGTACGATAAAATGGATCTCAATAAAAAAAAAAGGAAAATTAGATCACATCACAGAAGTGATCTAATTTTTACATTTTTTTATCCATCTGATTTCCCTGATACAATTCACAGTGCAGCAGTGAGAAGAACTGTATTGTCAGTGCTAGCAGGAAAGTCTGCTGCAGTGTGAGAGCAAGACATGGGAATACCTTGAATGGCCCCGTGTCTGAATTTAGGAAAGTATTTACCCTGCTGACTGTTAGACTTTGAAGACATAATTTTACTTTAAAAAAAATGCCTCCTCTCATGTAAACATACACTTAATTTAGATTGAGTCAGTCTCATACATATATATGCACACGTAAGGTCATGTGTGTTTATGTGCTTATAAGTGTTTTATAAAGAAACTTCATCAGCTGGTAAAGAGTAGCCAGCTACTTCAGTCAAAGTAAAAGCTGGTAAACTGGCTAGCAAAAAAAGTAGAAGTCAAGATAATAAAGAACAGTTATGCAAATTTTGCTTTCTTTGTTGCAGATATGTAAGTTATGATACAAGTAGAAGTATTGATATCAAATTAATGAAAGATTATAAGAATAAACAGGTTTTGGTGTAAAGAATGAGGATTTAACTGCATGACTCTTATGTGCGTCACATAATTTATTTCCTACTTCCAGGATTCAATAACATATTACTTTTGTTTTTGTAGCATAAACTTCTTGATCTGTAGCAATTACAGCTGTATCATAGCTGTCACAGTGTAATTACACTGTACGTAGAAAGTAAGAGAGAATTTACGGGTCTACTGATGCATGTAGCCTGAATTTTATCTAAAATATTTTGCTTAGTGTTTGATATCAGCTAGCTGCCTGTCAAATCTTGGAGGCAATTAGCTGGAAACATTAGATACTGAAACTTATGTTACCTGGATGTGGTTTCCTTTTTCAGGCTATAGCCTTTTTATCTTTTCATCACATTGTCTTTGTTGTTTGTTTGGGTGAATTTTGTGGGGGTTTTTTATGTGTTTGTTTTCGTGTATGTGTGTGTGTGGCTTTGATTATATATTCTTTTTTTCTTAGCAGGTCGTTTTTCAGGCAGAAATTTCTTCTCTTTATAGCTAGTAATTTTTGTTCTTTGCACAGATATTCCACAGCTATAAGACACTGAAGAACTTTGTTTTATGACCCATTTTAGCATGTGACCGATTTCTCCCGTCTGGTGTTGAGGAGTGCTGCTGGGAGGCTCAGTTTTTTACATTCCCTTTCCTTGGTCCCTGTAGACCCATGTTTCCTTTTAGAGGCTGATCTTCGTTATATCTGCTTTTTACTGGAGTCGTTGCTTCTTTTCTCAAGGTCATAGTCTTATTCTTTCTTTGGCTGTGTGATACTTTGTTACATACACTTTCTGCCTTCACAATAACATTTAGACCTTAAATAAGATAGTTTTGGCTGAATTAATTTCTGCTTGTACTGTAAAATAATAATAGAAACAAGAAGCTGATTACAGGCAAAAAGAAAAGGAGCAGGAAAAGGCTGTTTAAAGCCTACTTAAAGCCTAGCATTGAGGCAGTTTATATTTTTTTCTTCAAACTGGTCGTAAAAAGATAGCCCCTTCTGTGCTTCAGTTACACTCCTGCAAGGCTGGTAAGCATTTCCTCTGAACTGTTGTGGTCTGCAGCTGAGAAATGCTCCAAAGCTGTCTTCTTTTTTGCATATCTCACCCTGACACTATCTTTTTAGCCCTGTGTCACTCGCTGAGTTTTCCAACATGCAATATGAACTCCAGCATTTCCGTATTTTAATAATTTATTTCCTTTCACTTGACCACCCAATTCTGATATCTCATGGTGCAAAATCTGTAATGCCATATGTATTCTGAATTTTATTTTTCTGTTAGTATTTAAGATCTATTATAGGTGCGAGAAAGAGGAAGGGGAAGAGAATAAACAGGAAACTGACATCAGGTTTAGTGCTTTGACACATTTTTTGTGAGGCTGTTTATTTTAGATTTATTTTAACATGAAGTTTCACTAAAATATATGCATATGTATCATGGAATCATAGAATCATAGAATTAACTGTAGTTTACCAGTTCATCATATGTTTGCAGTGGGCTGCACTTCATTATGTCATAAGAAAAGTTTAATACATACATAGAACAAGTTTTGTCTCCTAACCACAAGACAAACATAATGACAAAATAGAATTTTGAGGGGAAAAGAACACGATGCAGGTGAATTATATTCAATTCATTTATGAGGAAAAATAGATTGTTGAGGAAGAGAAATATTGGCTCCCAAGAGAGATGTTACAAGAAGAGAGACTCTCTTGCATTTTGCACTGTGGTGATTTGCCTGGTACTTGTTGATAGTTTACAGTCTTGATGAAACATTTATCACAGATTTGAAAATCCATAAAAACACTTCAAAAGTGGAAAAAAAAAATCATGTAGGAAACAGACTAGGCCACATTCTGCTTCATTTCCCATTGAAATTCAGCTTGTAATACATACAGAAATGCAGAATTTGGAAGAAAGTCCAACAATATATTTATTTTCATAAATTTGACAGATAGGAGGTGTACAGGGACTGATCATGGCTTTTGTTTTTACCTGTTTTCTCTGCTGTGCAGCCCTGAAAGCTAATATTCAGATCCAGGATAAATACCCGTGGCATGGCTGGTGCTGGTTGGCACCTCTGGGTATTGCACAGTCCCACCACTGACCAAGGAAAGTCAGAAGCAGAAGGTTGCTCAGTGCCATGTCCAGCTGGGCTTTAAATACGTCTAAGGATGGAAACCCCATGCTTTCTCTCAGCTGCCTGTATCAGTGCTTGACCACTGTCACAGTATATAGTTTTTTTGCTCTGAGTGTTTGAAAAAGAATCTGTGGCTTGAGACCTAAGTGTGGCTGGGTGTCAGTGCTGTCAAATTCAAACACAATTCAGCATCAGTGTAATGTTTAATAAGTGTTATGTGTGTATGTTACAATTGTCAAAATTTCTTCCCTGTTGTTAGAGTTATTTTACTAATAACTCTAGTCTATTCTTTATCTCTGGTCACAGCGTAGCTTTCAATGTGATGTGACCTAGGAATAAAATATTTTATTCCCTTTCTCCTTCTCTTACTTCCTTATATACTACAATTCCATTTGGTCTGTGAAGAAAGGACAGTAAGTTCAATAAGCTGCCATGCAGTACTCTTATTAGTCTTGAAAACTCAACACACAATCACTGTTCATTTTTGTGATATTCATCTGTGGTTTATTTTCACAAGAGTAAACGCATTCTTCCTGCTGCTAAACAAGAGATTAATTTTTTGTTGAGTCATGTTTGGTGTATTATAATCTTCTAAAATACTACGTCTCCAACAGAATGTTGTGTTTAATGGAAACCTACTAGCAGATGTTTGCATAAAAACACATTCAACTCTGATCATCCTGGGAGACTGTGTTTTATTTCCACACAAATATTCAGAGCTTCTACACCTAGACTGTTTGCCAACAGTGGGGAAAAAGATAGTTTAAAACTGTTCAGGGTTTATATGCCATGTGCAATCCTCCTTGGGTGGTGAGTTGCCAACTATCGCACCTTAATAAAAGCAGCCTGCTGTAGCCAGCTGCTTAGCATGCCCTTAACAGAGCTAACACATTTCTTAGTCTTTTTATTGCACTCACTGAAGCTAAGTGCTGTGTGTGAAATTTTCACAGGAACAGTGTTTTGCTGCATAGGAGGTGCTGGATCAGAAACTGAGGCAGCAGGCAGCTAAAGCTCACAGGGAACAATAGCTTAAATGAAGCAGAATGAGAACTGAACAGCACTTGACTAATCAGCCCACCCCATGCTTAGATGGTCTTAAATAACTTGCTAAAGTAACTAAAGTTAGGCTGGTTAATATGGGATGAGGGTGTGACCTGAAATCTTTGTTTATTTACCACTGGAAATGGCATTTTGTGATGCTGGTATCAGAATAGCACTGTCTCAGAGAACATATTCTGGCTGCTTGAAGCCCTGAGCAGCCCAGCCTGAGCTCACAGCTGAGCCTGCTCAGAGCCGGGGCTAGGGCTGGACACCTCCTAGGCTTCTCATTTCAGCTGTTTTTATTTTCATGTAATTTTATGGAATAAAAAATAATTTTCAATTTGATACTGAAGATACCATTTTGAGAGCAGTCTAAATGTTATTTTCAGTCTTACTGAAGACTTTGGTTTTAACAAAATGTAGGTAAAATTAGAAAGAATAGGTGATGATTTTGGTTACTTTATATTTTGTAAAATCTTCTTCCTAGGCAATGCATCTCAACTGAATGTTAAGCTGAAGCTGTCTGACCAGCTCTGCTCTACATCCTTCTAAAGTTCTTACCTATTGAGTTTTCATTAAACTCACCCTTATAAATCAGAAAACTGAAAAAATGTTAGGCTTAGATTCATCAGGCAAAAACTACAAGTAATCCAATAAAAGGATAACACTCTACCCCTCAGTTTTCTAACTACTATTGTACTTCAGTATGTCAGTAGACACAAAACTCCTCTGGAAATCTGGTCTGAGCCAGCTCTGGTCTCTGCTGCAGTGTGATTATTCTGATCCTAATCTAAACCAATCCATTTAGCTATAGTGGTAAGTCTTAAATAGCTGCTGCTAGAGAAAAAAATCTAATTCAATTTTCCATGGAATCTGATGTCCTTAATTTAATTCTAGTACTGGTAGTGTATATGTTATTATTCATCTGGTCTAACTATGAGGAAGTGCTCCATCTTTCAATTCTTTTCATAGCATTACAGTATTCTAAAAGGAAAGATCTGACTTACTAATACGCAATGCAAGAAATTAAATATTCGTTCTCTGAATATGCTTTGTTGTTGCACAGAAGCCTTGGGAAACCACATAACCTGAACAATGAAATTTCTCCTGCAACTGCAAATTAAAGGTAGGTCATTTGAAAAAAAATAGGAGGACTGGAAATAGACAAGCCTCAAAAACCTGAAAGAAGCCTGTTGGAAGAATGGCATACTTTTGTGCATTTGTTGTTGTAGTGCTTCATAATATAATAGGAGCTGTAAAAAAGATTTTAAGTGACATACTGTTTACCATGCCTCAATGACTGAAGGAATATGCATTTATACTGTGAAATGTGACTTGCATTTTCACAGTCAAAATATTCAATTCAGTAAAATTAGCCTCCCTGCGGTGGGATTTTGTGTATCGGTGGATATTGTGGAAGAAATCAGTAAATTTGTAAGCAATTTTTTTTCAGCGTTTTATTGTTTGTTTGCATATGTGTTTACAGATGGCCAGTGTTCAGCAGTAGGTTATTCATTCTTTCCTCTTGATAAAAAAATTGAAACAGAAAGAATTGAGTGTATATTTTTGTAGTTCTTCATTACAGAGTAGTTCCTCCATCTTTTTGATATTATAATATTTTGTCAAATTTCAGACTGATATCTAACAAAAAAGGCAGAACAAAGCAAAAAAAACCCTAAAATCAACCCCAAAAAACATAATAAAGAAAAAGAAAACCAGGTATTTCCATTCTGTAGATATTTCTGTTGTACTTGAGCACCCAGTATTTTTCTAGAGATAGAAATGAATGCGCTGTGGCAATCTGTTATTTCAGTAGAAAATTATTGATTTAGGGGTTTGGTTTGGTTTGGTTTGGTTTGGTTTGGTTTGGTTTGGTTTGGTTTGGTTTGGTTTGGTTTGGTTTGGTTTGGTTTCCCAAAGGAATTACACAACTGTGAATGAAGAAACTAGCTGCTGGCAAGGAAGACCTTGCTAAATGGTGAAGACAGAATACTTGAATGAAACAGTATTACATATCTTTTTTTTTTTTTTGACACAAGAATTTTAATCTAATTTTGTCAAATATATGAATGAGTTATATGCATACTATACTATGTAAGTTTTTCTTCGCTCTTTTGTCTTGTGGAAGGACTTTGTGGTATTCAGCACAATACTGACATATTGTAAAACCCAGTGAACTTCATGCTGTTTGCACTCATTTGTTAAGTTCATTGATACTACACATTTCTTAGGCAGTTCCCTATGTTAGTATTCTAGTAACTGCAAAGTGAATGTGGGAAAATCAAAATGCAAACGTAGTTTTTTTCAGAAAGTAAGAAAAATCATTTAAACTATTTACATATTAATCTGGTGAAATCTTTGTACAGAAGCAGCTCTGACTTGCCAGAGCACCTTAAGTATGCATCTGTGGGTGGGGACTGAACCGCTGTTTTACACCGTGATATAACTCCATTAATCAGATTGATATAACATTGTTTCTTGCCCTACAGACAAAAGACATGACTAATGATTTGGGTTTTTCATGTTGTCATCCTAACATTAATCCAGAAAATTCCACTGCTGCTAGGGGTCCAATTTCATGTGTTCAAAAACAAGAAAAACAAACAAACAAACAAACAGAAAGCCAAACACAAAAAAAATCAACCTAACCCCTTAAGGCAGCCCATTAACAACTATTCTAACAATTATGTATAAAATCAATTCATCATAAAAAAAAGAGGCTTACAGAAGCTGGAAGCAAGGATGGGAAGCTTAGGAAGAGTATAGAGAAATAGAGCAGTCATGGATCAGTTCAGAGAAGTTAAAGCCCTGACAGAACTGAATCTGGCCAAGGACATTAAGGGCAACAAGAACATTTCTATAGGTATATTTGGGGATAAAAGCAAGACAAGGGAAAACGTGGGCCCCCTCCTGAAGGAAGTAGGAGACCTGATAACCAATGACATGGAGAAGGCCGAGGTACTCAATTAATTTTTTTTTTGCCTTGGTCTTCACCAACAAGTGCTCCAGCCACACTGCCCAAGTCACAGAAGGGCAGGGACTGGGAGAATGAAGAACTGGCTATTGTAGGAGAAGATCTAGTTTGAGACCATCTAAGGAACCTGAAGGTGTTCAAATCCATGGGACCTGATAAGGTGCACCATCGGGTCTGAGAGAACTGGCAGATGTAGTTGCAGTTGCCAAGCCATTATCCATTATATTTGAGAAGTTGTGTCAGTCCAGTGAAGTTCCTGATGACTGGAAAAGAGGAAATATAACCCCCATTTTTAAAAAAAGGTAAACAGGAAGACCTAGGGAACAACAGGCTGGTTAACCTTACCTCAGTGGTGGAAAGATAACGAAGCAGATCCTCCTGGAAACTATCCTAAGGCACATGAATAATAAGTGGGTGATTGGTGACAGCCAACACGGCTTCAGTAATGGCAAAATGTGCCTGACAAATTTGGTAGCCTTCTATGATGGGGCCACAGCACTGGTGGAAAAAGGAGGAGTGACTGATATTGTCTACCTGGATTTGTGCTAGGCATTTAACACTGTCCTGCATGACATCCTTGCCTCTGAATTGAAGAGGAATGGATTTGACAGATGGACAACACAGAGGATGTCTGAATGGTGGCACTTAGAGGCTTATGGTCAATGGCTCAAGGTCCAGATGGACACCGGTGATGAGTGATGTTTTTCAGATGTCAGTATTGAGACCTGTGCTGTTCAACATCTTTGTCAGCGACATGAACAGTGTGATTGAGTGTGCCCTCAGCGAGTTTGCCAATGACACCAAGCTGTGTGGTTCAGTTGATACGCTGGAAGGAAGGAATGCCATCCAGAGGGACCTTGACATGCTTGAGAGGTGAGCCAATGCCAACCTCATGAAGTTCAACAAAGCCAAGTGCAAGGTCCTACACCTGGGCCAGAGAAATCCCAGGCACAGCTACAGATTGGGTGGAAGAGTGATTCAGAGCAGCCCTGCAGATAAGGACTTAGGGGAGTTGGTTGTTGAGAAGCTCAACATGAGCCAGCGGTGTGTGCTTGGAGCCCAGAAAGCCAACTGTATCCTGGGCTGCTTCAAAAGGAGCGTGACCAGCAGGTTGAGAGAGGTGATTCTCTCCCTTTATTCCACTCTTGTGAGACCCTACTTGGAGAACTGTGTCCATCTCTACGGCCCCCAACACAAGATAGATGTGAACCTGTGCAAGCAAGACAAGAGGAAGCCCACAAAGATGATCAGAGGGCTGGAGCAAGACATCCTGGTGAAGAGAAGGCTCAGGGGACACCTTAGAGCAGCCTTCCGGAACTTAAATGGTGCTGACGAGAAAGCTGGAGAGAGACATTTTACAAAGGCGTGTAGTGATAGGACAAGGAAGAATGGTTTTAAACTAGAAGAGGGTATATTTAGACTAGATATTAGGAAGAAATTCTTCACTATAAGGGTGGTGAGATGCCGAAACAAGTTGCCCAGAGGAGCTGTGGCTGTCCCATTCTTAGAAGTGTTCAACGTGAGGTTTCACAGGGCTTTGAGAAACCTTGTCTAGTGGAAGATGTCCCTGCCTGTGGCAGGGGGATTGGGACTAGATGATCTTTAAGACCCCATCCAACCCAAACCATTTTGTGATTCTGTAATTCTCAACATCTTTGGAAGAATGTACTCTGGTTTCTTTTTTGCATTCACCTGCTTTGGTATCACTGCGAAAAGTAAAATGTATCCTATCATTTACTGTCTGTGTAAACTGAAGACAAGGTCCTCAAAATACAGAGCCCAGCATAACCAAGAAATAGAATTGAAAAAGGGATAGTGTAAAATGATGGAAGAAGCATTACTCTTCAAGCAGATAGAAAGAAATGGGTGCTAGTAGTATGAATAAAGAGAGAAAAAATATGTGTTGTGAAGAAAAAATGGAATTAGAGCCTGTAATCCTCTGCTGTATCTTGCGATTCTGAATACTAAGGAGATTTTAACTCCTGGGTGGTCATCTGATAGACACTTTCTTTTTTCTTTTTTTTTTTTTTTTGTGCTAACAGTAAAGAAAATAAACATGCTTTATTCTTGTGTATTTCATACTCTACTACTTGCACTGACAGCAATCAGAGTTCCAAGCTATGACCAAAGTATAAATGTAGCTCTGCTTTTGGTTATTATAGGAAGTAATGAGAACAGCCAGAAGGTGGCAGTTTTAGACCATTTTGAAAAACGCCTGTTAATGGCTTTAAGCATAACTAGACTTCTGCTGTAAGTTCTGAGATTCAAGCTAAAAACAATCTGAAAGACAGTTTTAAATATGTATCTGGTAATATAGTCATGAAAAAGAAGGTCCTTTCACCCCAAAAGTGGTTAATTCATGCCGTTTAGCTTTAGACTACATGTAAAGGCTTCTACTGAGAAAACAACAATTTCTTCAGAAGCTACTCAATTTACCATGTAGAAATTTATAGACAAAATAACTAATTTTTCAGCCAAGACATATTATACCCTCGGAATCTGTCGGGAAACAGCATCCACCTTCTGTCTATACCTATAGAATTTAGTCTAGTTCAGTTGGTATAGCTCCTAATTTGCTGAAAAACTCAGGTGGTTTGAATTTTTTTTTTTTTTTTTTTTTTTTTTGCTAAGACTTGGTTTTTCAGGCTACAGTGATGTCTGGGAAATACTTGAGATAGTAAAGCCAATGACTCATAAATATACTAAAGAGAGACAGTTATATAGAGAAACATTAAACTTTGCTCCTAATGTGCCTAACTTGACAAAGGAGCTAAGAATTATGCCCTTAGAGATCACCAGGAGCTCATGAATAAATGTATTAGTTTATGTTCATAGACAATAGGTAATTTTTCCTTTAGCAAGACAAGTTGTTTGTTTAAAGGTGCAACCTCAAGGAACACTAATATGCATTTAAGTCCTGAATTATTTGTAAGCCAATACTGTAATGAAATCTCTAATTTCACAAAGGAGAAGCACGTATTTACAAGATTAGGATATGTGATGGGGCATCTTCAGCTTACAGCTTCTCCCACTGGTGAACATTTAGTACCATGCATGATGTGCCATATCAAAGGGCTGGCATACTAACTAAGCTTTGGAAAGATGTGTGATCAGAAAAACAGCATATTAAAATGGAAAAAACTTCTGGCTTTTAATGTAACTTTATTCAAAGGATTTCTGTCTTTATAGATATCTGAAAAAAGAACTCTCAAAATAGAACTCCCCTGTGCTCTCCTTGAAAACTTTTCCAAAGGACGACTGACCCCTTTTTGTTCTCACTTTACTATCAGTCATGAAGAAAATAATACTTCAAGAAACTCAAGGACATAAAGCAAAAAGTTTGTAAAAAGCGTAAGAAATGGAGAAAAGAGAACAGGGCCTATTCAGCTGTGAGGTCAAATTGGACTACAGGGGAAAAAAAAAGGGAACTAAGGTTCTAGATTTTTAAAGAAGGCGAACTTCGATTAACTGAAGGACTTGTTAGTAAAGAGAATTGGACTGAATAGCTGAGCGATCTGAATGTGAGAGAAACATGGAATTTCTTCCAGTCAAACTATTAAAACTAATAGGAGTTGTGTATACCAAGAAAGGGAAAAGACTATAGGCATGGTGTAAACCCAACTGAGTGAATAAGCAGTTCAAGAAATATATGATGAATAAGCAGAGAGCTTAGAAGAAATGAAAAAAGAAATTATTTGCAATTACCTAAAAGCCAAGAGGGTGAGAAATTAAGTGAAATTAGTGGAGGTCTATTTGAGGACTTACACCTTGGTATAGCAAAGTTTGAGACAGCAAATCAAATTGAACAAAAAAGGCCTTATGAAAGTGTGAGGAAAGAGTAGAAAACGTATACAGCTCCAAGGAAAAATAGTGGTTTTCTTAAGGTTTTCAAAATGAAGATTCTGCTTATTTCATACACAAAGGCCATATGGGTACTGGAAAACTTGAGGTTTGCTGTACCATAAAGAGTGTAAAAGATTTTTCTGCTTTCTCCTAGGACTGTGTGTTCAGTAGTCCTAACCAGCAGCATTAAATTGCACATTGTCTTTTGGATCAGCTGTTATAACAATGGGCAGGGGAAGTGCTCTCAAGTTTCTTTCACCCTTTTCAGATTTGAGGAAGACAAGAGGCATGATTATTCTTCTGTATTGCATTTGGGGCTTTAAATCACTGTAATAGAAAACTTTATCCTTGTTGTATACTTGCATATTTGCTTTGCTTTGCGATCTGGCACAAGGCTTCGGCATAACTAAACTGTATTGCACCTCTAGTGCTACATCCTGCAACATCTTGCCATTTCAAATTGGTTATTTAATTGTAAATATCTTAGGTTCAAGATTAAAAATACAAAAAACCTCCCCATCTTCACTGCCATAGAATTTTCTGAGCTCCTAAACATTTCCTAAAAATAGAGGAAATAACAATAATAAAACAAAACAAACCAGAACAAAACTCACACCACCTCCATCCCCCCAGACCAAACTGACTTGTAGAAAATGTATGAAGAAGCTACACGTTAAAAAGTGATACAGAGAAGTCTACATTTTACAATAGCACAGAAATAAATCCATCCCAATACCCATTCTTTATTATTACCACTTTGATACAAACACTTCCTCAAGAAGAACTCGAGGCATTGGTAGCAATACTAGCTAGCTCTTTTTATCACCACATCCTGAATAGCTTTAGGGAGGATGTCATAAAAGCACAAAGAGGTAGTGTATTATTCAGTCATACCCACCCATGGCAATCGGAATAGAATGTTGTTTTTGAGTGACAGAGATTAAAAAGTTTATTCTTCTGTGACTTGGGAGGTTTAGCACCTTTCTAACATCTCTCTCAGTAAGCATTTAGTCAATAAAACACATATGGTAATGATGTTGTTTCTTCGCAATACTTCGTGAATTCAACAGTGCAAATATGTTTGCTTGTAAGTATTTTTTCCTCTAAAACTGCAAACAATGGAAAATAGCCTCCATTTATGTACTTCAGATTTGCATTTATAACTTGTACTTATATATAAGTCACCTGGCATACAGAACCTGTAAAGATTAAACAAGTATGAGGGTAATCAAAGCATAAGTTTTACCAAACGCTCACTTTCTCCCCTACATGGTTTGAGCACAGCTTCCTTCTTCACCTTCAGTACCTTGCTTCTTGCTCTTCTTCAAACCTGTATTATTCTGCTCAAAGAATCTACCAAAACCTTTGCAGGTTTCTGTTTTAATGTTGATCACCTTATGATACTGATTTACTGAGGGCTTATTTTTTAACCACTGGTACTTTCAAAGTTCAGGTTGTCTGAGATATGGGTTATCTTTATAATACCTCTCAGAAAATTTGATCTATGTCATCACAACAATGTTCACCATAATTCCTACTGAAAATATGTTTATCACTTTCCTTTGAGTCAAATTCATTTACTTCAGTGTGAACTTGTTCTATCAAGTACATAATGTACTATGCTAACTTCAGAACAGAACTCGTTTTTAAGTACAGGAAATATAAACCACGGTGAAAACTGGAAGTGAAAGATGCTGGCCCTGATAAAAGATGCACATACAATTTAAATGAATTCATAGCTTTTAAAATGTTCATCAAAATTTAAATGAATTCACTACTCTTAAAATATTCATCACTTTGAACCTGCTTGAGACTTCTTTGTAAAAAAGATAGTTCTTGAAGGCTTGTAAGGTTGCAGGAACCTACACTTACCAGGAAAGAATAGATTCATGCAATTGAGCACTATTTTCCTGCCTTTATTCTGCTTCTTTGCACATGCTTGTTTAGATGAAAATCAGCCTTGTATAAAGTGCCAACACAAAGCTTGGTTTTGGATTTAGTGGTGCAGAAAGACCTAGAGTAAAATTAACTTCCATGAAAGAAGGTTTCTAGTTGCTATCCTTGCCTTCAACTGAACACATATGACCAGTGTAAGTTCTTTATTTCTTTAGGCCTTTTCCACTAGAAAGACAAATAGGACTTTTGTATAAGGTGATATTTGAAGTCCAGGATCTCAGTTTCTGTTCAGTAATAAACTTTAGGTGAGATTGTGTATATATCCAGCCCAAACACCACCTAAAGAGAAGTCTTCCTTTTTAGCAAATGCAACTGGGATGCAATTTTGGATGTTTTGGTGGAGTTTTGATTGTGAGTAATGGGCAGTGTATTTTACTTGGAAAAAAGAAAATGAAAAATGACCCTATATTTCATATCTCACTGAACTGAGGCAGATAACCAACTGAACTTGTTAATGTTCTTGTTACGAGAGAATGGCTTTCCCAGTGTAAAAGTCCAATTTATTGGGAATGGAATCATGCATTGTATATACTTTGTGTGCACCTGGATTATTCTCACTAACAGAATATTTGCTCTAAGCAAAACCAAAATGTAAAGTCTCCAAATATAGAGTTTAGGGCACTCAGAGCTCAGAACTTCCTTTACAGTTTTAACAGTTATCACTTGGATCAGCTTTTTCAAGGCATTAAGGTAGCTTTGTACATTTTCCTTGAATAGCATGTTGGAATTCTTGATAGCTTTCTTGATAGTTTAGCCAGCTCTTAGGAAATTAAGGAATATAGCTCTTCATTTTTCTACTTAGTCAAGAACAACTTGCAAAATAAGTTAATAAATGTCTATGTTCTGATGCAGGCTTTTTTATGGTGGTGCGCAGAAGTAATGCACTATTTCATTGGGTGAGAGTTTAGCAGGGCAATACATCAAGGACATTCACTTCAGAAAAGTGTAAATGCAAAGTTGTAAATGGCTAGAGTTTATAATCCAGAAAACAGGCAGAAAATACAATGTTAAATTCATGATAATTTGCTTGTTCATGAACTCTGGAAAACATTGCTATTTCAGGAACATTTCCTACTGGAATTTGGGGTGTTCAAAACTGAGGGGGTTTTACAGACTACTGGTAATAACTGGTAGCAAGGTTATGAATTTAGGTTCCCATTTAACCTTACAAGATACCACAGATCTGTGATTTTTAATGCCTGCATTTACTTGGGAATATTAAAAGACGACCCAATCCATATGTGTATTAATTGAAGTTTCCATACAGCTTTACCTCACTTTGCCAACAGAAATTCATTTAAGCCTTACTAAAGTTCTAGTTAATCCTTATCCAGTTCTTCTTTTCATTTTTGTGACTATTCACATAGCAAAATTTTTTGTTTATCAATGGTGGGATACATCACCTCTAAGGTAGTGGGCCTATGACTGCTAAAGCAACTACCAGATAATGATATTTTATGTTAGAATTTAGCCTAGAATAAAACCCTCTGGTTAAAAAAAGTGGCTATATTTATACTTTTCGCTCTAGAAAATACATCCTCAAATCTTTTCTGTTGTCTTTTTATGTTCACAGCATTTCAAATCTTAATCCTATTTGTTTATGTGTTTACATATATATAATATATATATATATGTATGTATTTGTTTACCCACTTGGCCGTTTGTGCAAGAAAACACGTGAATTCAGGTAATCTGTATTTCTCATTCACAATAAAAGGCAGTTTTTTTTGAGATATCTAGTATGCAATCCCTGGCTTCTCTTGAGCTACCAGTATTAATTCTCCTTTGAAACAAAAATTTCGTGGTGGACCATTAA
Organism: Lathamus discolor; assembly: GCF_037157495.1. Lineage (NCBI taxonomy): Eukaryota > Metazoa > Chordata > Aves > Psittaciformes > Psittacidae > Lathamus > Lathamus discolor. The sequence goes on from NC_088909.1 coordinate 78,416,377, forward strand.
CTCTAATTTTTCTGCATGACACTCACTGTGGCTGCCCCTCTCCTGTCAAGAAAATGATTTTTCTGACAATCAAAGATGTTTCTGCCCACTCACTGGCAACAGTATATCTAATAAAGGTTTTATAAAGCCTGTCTCAGTATTTCTGTTTGCTTTCTGGTGTCCTTTCTGTAATGCTGATTTTTATTTTTAGGCATTTTTAAGCTTCAAGAAACAATTTTGAATCTGAAAAAGGGAAAAGGGAAGTAAACTTGATAAATTACCTTTGAAAAAAAAAATAAAACAAACCACACTTTAATATATTTCAGATTGTACAAAATTTAAAACATGTTTTCTGTGTTGCTCAAAATCTCATTCTATGTTCTATGGAAACTGACCCCAAAAATGTCATGAGTTAGACAGGGAATGCATAGTCAGTGCCACAGACCAATGGGGTGGAGAGGGGATACCCTCCCGAAAGCTTTTTGTAAACTGTCAAAGATTGTGTGCCAGTGATCCAGCAGACAAGAGAACACAGTTCAGAAAGCTCCTGTCACGGATTTTTTCTCACATCATCCCATTCTTCCTGCTTGACATTGAAAGCAGTAACATCCCACATAGGTATTCCTTGTCCCACAAGGATGGTATTGCTCTCTATAGTAGAAAGCTTTTCCTGTTACATTAAAACTGGTATTGTTGTTGAGCTGAAAAAACACTTAATTATACAGCTCAAAATGTGTGTCTTTGTGAAACATAAGGAACTCCTGTATGGAGAACTGTGAAAATAATGGATTTAGCTACTTACTAGCTATTTTTGTTATGGGAAAAAAAAAAAAAAAAAAAAAAGGGTTTGTTTTCACTGTGAAGAAAAAAAATCAAAATATGTCTCCTCAAAATGGCATGAGTCTGCCATGTCTTAGCCTTACCAAAAGGAAAGCAATCAAATGGCTTTTGATTTACAAGGTTCAGACATTGTGAGTTGGTCTAGTTCAGCTGTAGATATATCTGAAGCTATTTGTTTTCCTTAAAAATGCAAAATACATGAAGGTTTTTTAAATTGAGTAAAAAGACAGTCTTTCAAGATTTGATGCCTGGGATATTTGCCACAGTAGCGGAATAGATTTACACGTATATGATAAATGAAGTTCAACACAGAAACTGGTAACGTTAGCTAAATAAGTTAATGTTCATAATCATTTAATTAGGAGTATTACCATCATGCTAACATACATTGATGTAATGGAAAGGGGGCTTTAAGGTTGGAAACTCTTCTGTTTTTTAATGTTAAAGAGACAGATCTGAAAGGTAATAATTGCTGAAAATAGGAAATATCAGTGGATATGAAGGGAGTTATATATAATCAAGAAAACTTGAGAGATATGATGTCACACTGTTAATATTGTAAATGAATAATGGGCATTCTTTATCATTTCTGATGACAATGAGACAAATATAGCTTCCAGAAGCTATATAAAGAGTTGACAGTTAAAATATATGAAAACAATGGTATCAAATACATTTTAAAAGAGCATCAAACCAGATGAGAGGAAAGCTGAAGCTGGAGTACACTTTCTTTATGTGGAAGAGTAAACAAGTAGGTACAGCAATGGGGGTGCTTTGAGAACAGGTAATGAAGAAATAGACTATGAACATTGTCATACTAACTCAAGTATCTGAAAGAATACAATATTCCAGTTTAGTCCCAGGCCTATGATTAGGGTACAAGAGGCTTTTTTTCCATCTGTTTGTCTACAAATCTTGGGTACAAACAAAATCTTCAGTCCAAAAATATATTATGTAATAAATAAATAAATAAATAAAACCCCAACCAAACCAATCACAACCATATTATCTTGATCAAGCACAGCGTTTAAAGAACTAAATATGGGAATCTCCTAAATGAAAGTATTTTCTGTTTTAGAATAACTATTACCTCAGATGTAGATTACATTCACTCCAATACTTTTATTTTCTCATTTTTATTTCTTACAATTACATCTCCCATTAAGCATTCCATAATCTGATGATGAAGTGATTAATTCTGAAACTTCTGAATCCTGTTTAAAACATTAATCATTTTATGGTAAATTAGCTTAAGGCTTATTTTTCTTCAAATTTATAAGTTTCTGTTGCCTCTTTTTTTTCCATCTCATTGCTGCCTCTGCATGAAGAAAGCAACACCTTAGGTGTAAAACTATTGCTGCAAAAATTCGCGACATCTCAGTCAGAAATAGTTTTCTAGTCAAAGACTCTAATGAAAGAATTCTAATACCTAAATGGTTTTTAGTTTTAATTTCTTGTCATCATTAATTATCAAGTGAAAATTCTAAAGTTTTACTAAAATATATAAGTAACATACATATGCATGCTTAATATGTTTTTAATTAGGAAAATGTCAAGCCTGAAATTACAATTAGACCTCAGTATTTTTGGGGGGATTTTTGGTTTTGTTGGGGTTGTTTTTTTTTTCAGAATACTCAGACTATAATTCTAGTTTATAAACTCCATTTGTTATCATCTGGTTGTCATTTTCAACCAAAGAAAATTTTCACAGATACTGTGAATTAATACAACAAGAAACAACCCAACAGGAGCAGAACCAATGGTAATTATTTAAAGCTAGAGAACTGAGGTAAAGCAGTGAAGTTCTGCTGAAATGGATGGAGTTACTCTTTTAAATGCAAACTACAAATGCATTATTCATTTTTTTTTTTTTTTGTAGTTTAAATCTAAGCTACATATTCACCTGACGAGCTAAATTATTCCAAGTATCTCTGTTCCTCGATTCATACAGCTGCCCTTTTTGTCCCTCCATCTTTTTTTCTGCATGAATTCTTACACAGAGGCACTTAACGCAAGTCAACACTCCTTTATGTAGAATAGAATTGGTTCAACAATCTCACTACAGTTTTTGAGAAGATAGGTTTAATAAGTAAAGATAACTAGCAGAAGGAAATGTATGCTTTGTTGACTTACTACCAGTAAAAAAATTGTGCTGGCCTGCATGAATAAAAATAACAAAAAATGTTCCAAGTTGATTGACCATGTAATTAATTGACAAGCTTTTGACCATGTAATTAATTGACAAGCTTCCAAAACCAGTTGTTACTAAGCATCATTACTGAATAGGGGTTTTATTAGTGGTAGTTTTGCTCACTAGGGTGGTTCACCATTCAAAAAGATTTTAGAGAGGATGCAGGAAAGATATCACAAAATATCAAGGGAAAATACTTTTTAGGAAGAGAATACTGACTCAGGAAACAGATATTTTTAGAGTTCAGTTGTTTAAAGTTATCAAAATGAGAGACCGAGGAATGGCAGAAAAAAAACAGGTTCTAATTTGCTCTTCAATAGAGAAAAACATTAGCAAAACAGCAGCTGTAGCACAGGCTGAGATAAGTTAGAACAGGATCTGCATTCTGAGACTGCATCAGTGAGAACGCTTGAGTACTGGTGCAGGGACACACTACCAACTCCCAAGAGGACTTGACTTTCCATCCCTCTGTGCTCATCGGCTTTTCAAAGTTCATTGCCCTCTGAAACAAACCCAATGTGAGGAAGAGAACATGGAACAAAATCAAAAGCATCTTTACAGATTATTTAGTCCATGATGCAATCATGGACAGTGCAATGCACATCTCTTTCGCTATCCCTTTCTCATCCTATCTGAAAAACCATGTGGTGGAACAGGAAAAAAGTATACAGAGCTGCTGTTAAGAAAATCACAGGTGCAAAAATCCTTCCATACTGAGAATGATTAAACAAGCTAGTGAATAGATTGGTATTTTTTTAGTCTAAAAAAGATAAAAAAGGAGAAGTAGGGGGATGGCAAAGTTGTGTATAGCAAAGGAAAGAAAAGGAATGTCCATAGTCTTTTCAAATATGATGAAGTGTGGATATCAGCAATAGCTAGAAAATAGCAAGTTCAGAGTAAACAGGAGGAGGTGCCTCTGTATACTGTTATTAGCTTTAAGTGGTGGATTTCCTTGCCAACAGACATTTCAGATGCTAAAAATTAACATGGGTGTAGAAAGTGTGATGAGGGAAATTTGTGTTGAAAAAAATTCAAGGGCTGTTATATAAAACGACAGGATGTATCTGAATAAGGAAGCACCTGAAAAGAGGCTTCCCAGAGGAAGATTCTGGAGAAATAGCCCTATAGCTCTGCATCATTCTTCTGTTTTTCCAAGCTGTCACATTTAGGAGAAGATAATGGACTAGAAACATTGGTGCTGTGACCCTTCTTTCTGTTTTCTTGATTTGGTTTCTTACAGCATAAGTGTCTTAAAGTACCAGCTATGGAATTCAAATCAGGGGCAAATATGTAAACCCCATGGTTCACCTTTTAAAGCAACTCTTACCCAGACATCAAGTCTTTTGACCATAATCTTATTTACATATTGCATATCTCAGACAATCAGAGTTTCAGAATGGAATTTATCTCATAATTTCTGTGAATCATTATGTGATCTGTGTAGCCATAAGAGCATTCATTCATTTTTTTTTCCCAAGACAGTGTTTTTCTTGGTGTTCATTTAATATCATATAGTTCTGTAAACAAACATTTCATGTCAATAGGTCAGCATAACAAACATTTTTGCCATTCCCTTCCCCCTAATAATCATTCCTCATGGTTTTGCTTTGTATTTATTTATTTAATTTTAGCAGGTCTCATTTTGTTATAGGAGTGTATGAAATAAACTGCTATCATTACAGTGTTTTATATCTAGAAATCCTAATCCAACTTATTTAATTTAATAAAGTCTCTCGACATTCCAGTGTGATAAGGAGGCACTGTTTTTGCTCAAAGAAGTCAGAAGCAAAATGAAGAAAGAGCATGTTAACTCACTTGGGAACAAGAAATTGTCAATACAAGGCAGTGAATCTGTCTGAAAAAGAGCAAAATGGATGAGATCCAGTGGAGCATTAGAAGAAAAGGAAGATGGGCAAATTCAAATAATATATCCAATAATATGCCTAACAGAGATTCAGCTATATTAAACACAAATAAAGTTTTCTGGTTTTGAGGACGGTCTTTTTTCTTCAGTTAAATGGCTCTGCAGACTGGGAGAAACATAGCAGTATAATTTTCAGGGGGTTATTTTTAGGATATGCTACAAATACGTTTATGTCAATAAGGTCTTTCGTTTGACTTCTATCAACTTTGGTTAACTCCCATGTTACTCAATTTTGTTAACTGCCTTGTATTTTGTACTGCAGACTATTCTAATAAATTTCTAAGTGCTGGGGTGTATTGTTTGTTTGTTTTTCTTATTTAAAACCAAACACACAAACAAACAAAAACCCCCAAATGTGAGGCTAAATTCAAGTAACTATCTACTGTTTGAGTTTAATGTTTTATGATTTTTAAAGTTGTTCTCCATTGGCCCCTCAGGAAAATTTCTGTGAGTTTAGTCACTTAGACAATTAAATTTGCACTTCAGTTTCTGATTTCATAATTTGAAATCTTGTCCAGAAATCTTTTTACAACTTTTTGAAATAAGAATATCCAAAAATATTCATAATATTTTACAAAAATAAAGTACTTCCTGAATAATCTTCTATTAAAAAAATAGAAAAATAGCTGAAAAGTAGAAAAGGAAAAGAGTTAACTTTTTTTTTTCCTCATGAAAAATGGAATGGGAAGATATAGAGGACTTTGATGATTCTGTGATGGCCAAGATGTGTTACACTTTTGCTTATAAATCAAAGAGTTGAAAACTGCAAAAGCTTCAATCTCAAAGAGAGCTGTTCAAGGCCAGGAAAATGGCAACCTTTCTTTAAAGGTTCAACAATATCCTTCTGCTTCTCATCTCTCATGCAGGCATTATACTAGTCATTCAAATCCCTGGGATGTCTGGGGTACTGACTCTTATACAGCACCAAAAATACTGGGTCAACTGTGAATAAATGTAACAAAAAAGATGGAAAAAGGTCTAGAAAAAAAAAAGATAAAATCTGTAGTTGAATGAGTATCATGAAGGTTTCTTTGGTGTCACAAGAATACTCCCCACAGAATAGCAACACATGTTCAATTTAAGCAGAATGGCCCAGCTTAGCAAAAGTGTGGAGTCAAATATGAATACAGCAATCAACTATAACATCAGCCAAATATAGGGGGAAAAAGAATTCTTTCAGTGGGATGAAACATTGCCATTGTTATTACTGAATGAACAGAAACTTTCAAATGAAGAAGAAAAGAAAAATTCAGCTAAAATCCCGTTAATCATAATAAACCTTAACTTATGTTAATATTCAGGATTCTGCCTAATTTTTCTTCATACTGTTTTAGGATTGAATTTCAAAGCCTGTAAATTTTCTTAAATGTGAAATTTGGCTGCAAACTGAAAATTGTGTCAGGATACATTATCTTCAATGGACTCCAAGGATGCTTCTTGTTTTTAAAATGAAAGAGTTCTCAATTTTTTTTAAATCAAATACAGGAAGAAAATTTGCAGACCTGTTTAAAAGCAGACATTAAACAAAAATATATTGTTACAGCTAAATTTCTTTTAATTTGAGCTTTTTCTAAAAAAAAAAAAAAAAAAAATACTATGCAATACTGATTTCGTAGACTTCTATCCAATTTCCCTACCTATTTATCCATATTTTCCAATGGCATCCACTGGAACATTGGTACACTATACTTGGGCTCCAGGGTTCCTTCATACAACCTTAAGGGATGTTCGGATAAATAATTTAAAAAATAGATTATAAATGATAAGGATTAATATCTTTCAAAGCAGAGATGTATGAAGAAATATGTCCTCTCACAGGTCTGTCATTTGTTATATATTTTTAAGACACATATTAGTTACTGGTTAATAAGAATGCTTTACTGTTGTTTGGTCAAACTTGACACGTGGCAGAAGTCATGTAGGAAAAAGCAGTTTTATTTGAATTTGTCCATTCTTCGAAGTTGCCATGTGCAGGAAAAAGAAAATGACAGTGTAAAGTTTAATCCAATTCTTCTTCATATATAACCTGTGGGTAGTGGAGTAAACTATTTTGAATTAAGAATGAAAGTGTATTTTACTAATAGTCATCTGTAACTAGGCTTTCAGCCAATGCCTAGTTTAACCCATTTTTTTCAGATCCTTTCCAGCTAACACAGAGAAAACATCCTGATGAAAATTTACTTTCTTTGGAGTTTCGTTACCTGCATGATGATAGAAATATAAATAAATGTGCTACAAAATTCTTTATTTCTCCCCCTACCTCATTTCTCTCCTCAAGAATTTAAAAAAACCCCTAAATCTTCCTAAAAAGTTATTGGGCACATGTTTTTTTAACTTCTTAATCAATATTTAATCCCCTAAAACATTCTCCTCCTGAAGCAGAGATAAAAATTAATGTTTTCTGTCTAGTCCAATGGAAAATGAAGCATTTTTGCAAACCTGTTTGCTTGTGGTCAACTGTGGTTTTCCTTTACATCAAAGCAAGTTATCCTGCAGTTAGTAAAAGAAGCAAGACACTTAAAAATTACTTTTCTCTCTGAGCTCACATTTTTCTTACATGGGAAAAAAGAAATCTTATATACTTATATTAATAAAAAAAATATCTGGGTTACATTTCAGTAGAAGGTCCTGAGAAGTTTCCTCAGTCTTCTGTTGGACTCTGGTGGAGGATGGCATCCAGTGACCAAAATGTCATCAACCACCAACTGAATTTTCCATTTTTTTATGCTCTTGGGATTTGTCTTGAGCAAGTAAGTGACTGTGGATTCTGGAAAGAAGAACTGGTAAGTGGCAGAAAAGGAATACTAAAATAAGATATGCTTGTTTCTTAAAAACAAGAGAGGAAAAGAATTTAAGTGTACCAACTATTGCTGCCTGATTTATAATTTTGATTTACACCAGTTCAAGCTCATGTAAACAAGTTGAGTGGCAAAACTGACTGTTAGTACAACAGTTTCTGATGAGCTACATTTCTTTGCACTTCACTTTTCTTTGGAGGAGGTCATGACACATTGGGATTTCTTGTATAATAAAAGACCTCACACATTTCTAGTTGAAACTATCACATAAACTCTCCAATAATCAACACTATAAAAGAATAGCTAGATTACTATTAGCTGAGACATCCGTCATGGCATACATAGCATTATTCTTTGTGGATATGCATATGTGTATATCCATATGTGTGTGTGGAGAGAGACACATACATAGAGATAGATATATTTTTATCTATGCATTTACTATGTATGTTAACTCTACATTTGTGACTGTAATATCAGTATCCCAGTGTACTGGTTTGCTCAATTAAATTGGAAATTGATGATGATTATACAGATATTATTTGCATATTATGCTACTATCTAGACCTGATGAACATCTTTTTTGAACAATACATATAATACTACATGCACATATTTTTTGTGTGACTGTACTCTATGTGGGAAAACCTGTAATCAGTCTTGGTGTGCAGGTTGAAATATGTCAGCAAGGGATTTCTTATACTCTGAACTCTAATTAAATCAGTGTTCTATTTCCTAGAACACAGGGAATTTTCTTCAGTCTTTTATAATATAAATTAACTACTTGTACAGCGAATTGTGTAAATAACATGAAAAACAATAAAATATGATAAATCCTTCTGTGGAACAGAATAAACCTTTTATTGTCAAGGTTGCCTTTATTTTAATGGAAAAAAAAGCCATGTAATTCCTTAGATGACAACCAGAGTTCAGCATGTTTGATTTGTTGTATCTGGAAGTCTAAAATCTTAACTTTTTACCAGTATGTGTGTTGAAAGGAATCAGGTATCCTTGATTCATGCATGGATATATCCTTCAGATGTTTCTCCTTCATGTAAATAAAAACACTAGCAACTTATATTGCTACTAGCAAAAACCTAGAGAAACTAGAACTATACCTTCAAATTAATATATTTTTACTTATAACATTTTTATTATCTCACTTAAGTGCAGGAGAATTAAAGCTACGAAAATATAGTTCCCAAACAGACAGTTTATAACCAGATGTAGAAAGCAGAAAGATAATATGCTCTATTATTTTTTAATTTTCATTCATGGATTCAAAAATAATTTAAAAATTGCCTTAGTAACTGGCCTGTACCCCACACTGAGCTTATAGAGCACAGTTAGCTCAAAGTTTGGTTAATCCTTGCCTGACTTGAAATGCAGTGTTGAAATGGCAGTAAGAACCTTTTATAACTCAATGAGGCTTTAGTGACAGAATCATAGAATCATAGAACAGTTTGCACTGGAAGGCAGCTTTAAAGGCAGTCTAGTCCAAAAACCCTGCAATAAGCAGGGATATCTTCAACGAGGTCAGGTTGCTCAAAGCCCTGGACAGCCTGACCAGTAACTTAGCAGACAGAGTACCTGAAACTTTCTCAGCCTCCTGTGTTAGACTCACATGTCAGTATGTGTACAGGTTAAATTTTTCTGTTTGGTTCATAAGAATTAGCATGCTGAATGCATCTCCTGGCAGTAAAACTTTTGTATATATGATTCTGTGCATTAGACACTCTTTTTTAGGCACATACTATGATAGGTCTGATGCTTTGTCATTGGCTGTGTAGAGATCAAAAGTTCTACCACTGTGATGGCTAAAAAGCTGCTTGCAGAGCTGCAAAACACTAGCATGTGGGTGGGTTACTCACTCAAATGTTTTTCTTAGTTTGCTGGTTGTGAAAGAGGGCAGCATAAGCTTCCATCTCCCGAGTATGTGCAGGGCAGAGCTCAGAAAGGTTTTGTCCAGAACTTCAATTGCCTTGAAATTCTACCTACACCACAACCTAGATCACTGACTCCTAGACAAAGTGCCATGGGACCTTCACACAGCAGCCACATAGGGTTGCATTATTCTGTTCAGGTGACAGACACTGGGTTAGTGAATGTGGAGATGATATTTACTATACACCGTTACAGAGTAAGACCTTCTGGTCATTAGATGTCATTGCAGCAGCAGCTTTAAAGAGCTCTCCTCTTTACAGGTCATGGCAGAAAAATTGACCTGAAGGCCCAAATATTTCCCAATGTCTGATATGTGCCATTTCACTGTCAATTCTTTTTCCTAAAGGAGGCTTTTCTTCACTGCAGTATTTGGAAAGACTAGTGCGTCAGAACTGATGGACAGGGGCAAAGCAGTTGACATCATCTACCTGGACTTGCTCAAAATGTTTAACATTGTCCCTCATGACGTCCTTGTCTCTAAATCGGAGACACATAAATTTGATGGATGAAACACTATGCGGATAAAGAATCAGTTGGATGGCTGCATGCAAAGAGTTGTGGTCAACAGCTCAAAGTCCAGTTGGAGACTCGTAATGAGTGGTGTCCATCAGGGGTTGGTGTTGGAGCTGATCCTGTTCAACATCTTTGACAGTGACATGGACACTGAGACTGAGTGCACCCTCAGCAAGTTTGCCAATGACACCAAGCTGTGTGGTTCAATTGATATGCTGGAGGGAAGGAATGCCATCCAGAAGGAACTTGACACACTTGTGAGGTGGGCTGATGCCAACCTTATGAAGTTCAACAAGCTCAAGTGCAAGGTGCTACACCTGAGTTGGAGCAACCCCAGGCACAGCTACAGGTTGGGTGGAGAAGTGATTCAGAACAGCCCTGTGGAGAAGGGCTTGGGGGTATTGGTTGCTAAGAAAATGAACATGATCAGGCTTCAGTGCACACTCGCAGCCCAGAAAGCCAACCATCTGCTGGGCTGCATTGAAAGGAGCGTGACCAGCAGGTCGAAGGAGGTGATCCTGCCCCTCTACTCTGCTCTTGCAAGACCCTACTTGGAGCACTGTATGCAGTTCTAGTGAGGACATGGAGCTGATGGAGCAAGTCCAGAGGAGGGCCACGAGGATGATCAGCGGACTGGGGCACCTCCCATATGAAGATAGGCTGAGGAAGTTGGGGCTGTTCCGCCTTCAGAAGAGAAGGATGTGTGGAGACCTCCTAGCAGCCTTCCAGTATCTGAAGGGGGGCTATAAGGATGCTGGGGAGGGACTTTTCATTAAGGACTGTAGCGATAGGACAAGGGGCAATGGGGACAAGCTTAAACAGGGGAAGTTTAGCTTAAATATAAGGAAGAAGTTCTTTACTGTGAGGGTGGTGAGGCACTGGAATGGGTTGCCCTGGGAAGTTGTGAATGCTCCATCCCTGGTGGTGTTAAAGGCCAGGTTGGACAGAGCCTTGTGTGGGATGGTTTAGTGTGAGGTGTCCCTGCCCATGGCAGGGGGTTGGAACTAGATGATCTTGAGGTCCTTTCCAACCCTAACTATTATATGATTCTATGACTATGATCCTCCAGTCCTGCACAGAAACAATTTGATCTGTCATGCTGGATACATGTACTCCAGATTGTACACACAGACTCTGCACACAGTGGTAAGAGACATATATGGGAGTAAAAAGGCTTCCACAGAACTGTTATGATGGTTGCAGCTTTGTAGATCTCCAGAGTGACAATAATATCTTGCACTATTCATAGTGAAAAATACATACCTGGATTTCAAGCAAATACTTAGCAATTATTTTGAACTAAGTTTTGTTACAGAATTTTTTCTCATAGTAAGCAGAAAGATGCATGATGACAAAACAGACTCAATGTAGGTTTTTGAAAAAAGTACTTAGAAAATCAGATTTGCTGCATCAGACTTTCTGTCCCACTTCATGGGAATTCAATGCCCTCACACAAACAGAATGTTGTTCCAGCACCAAATAATCAATATTGGTTTCGGACAAGTACATTGATCTTTCTGACAAGCATTTTTGTCAGGTTCCCATTCTTGTGGTTTATGGGCTTGGAGGTCTTGGTTTGGCTTTTTTTTTTTTTTTTTTTTTTTTAATGCATGGAATGAAACAAGAGTGTTTGTTCTATCATTTATTAAATGAGCTTAAAAGCATACTTTAAGATCTGTTGCATGGTAACAGTTTAACCAGAACAGCTTAGTAAAGACATCAGATGGCTGTAGCTGTGTTTCAGTGTGACTACGTTCAAGGCTTTTTCTGCTCTTCATCTCTGCTTTCTATCTGGCTCACCTACTGTAAGGTCACGTTTTGACAATGAAAAGAAACTTCTTCAGAGTAGTGTACCTTTGTGCTGTGGAATGCACACATGTACAAGAGAGCATGCCCAAACTTGGACAAAAGAACAAGAAAGAAAAACTCTGCCCTACTTCAGCTAAAATGAAAATCTAGCTAAAATAATTGTCCCTGAAACTGAAAATCTGCTAGGCAGCTTGTCAAAACAGAGTGGAATTGTGAGCTGGAGAAAAACATCTGACCATGAGAGTTAAAGATGACAAAAACTTAAAGAATATATACATCAATTTGTTTTATCTGCTGAAAAGTACTTTCATCTAAATATTTTCACTATGAAGAGTTGCAAATCTTGTTGTCAAAATTATCAGGGACTCAAAATTAAAGTGTTGGTTATTTCTTGATTTTACATTACCAATTGAAACTTTCATTTTAAGGTTGGGTTAGTAGAAATAAAATAGTATACATTAAAGTTCTCTTTCTACATAAAAGGACACATTGAAAACACATGAAAGAGGGGAATAGTGAATTAGAAAAGGAGTTATTTCAAATGTCATCACTATCCCATCACAGATAATGCAAAAATATGTACATGGTGCACCTCAGGTTGCTTGCAAAATGAAGATTCTTCAGAGCAGGAAGGAAAAAAAACAACAAACACCAAAACCAAAAAAATTAAAATCAAAGACAAACCATACTGTACCAAGCTGTCAAGAGCTTTATCATGGTGTTACAGCAAAGACACATTGCATACTATTTTTCCCTTCCCCTTCCCACCTTCTCCTCCTTGTTGTTTATAGCAACGTGAAAACTATGCTGATGGAATTTCAACACTGCAGCAAAGTATTTGTAAGTCTCAAAATTCCTAGATTAATGTTTTCAGGAACATTTGGAGCCTCTGATGCGCATGATTTGTTCAATATAATTTTTAACTGTATGATCATATGTGCTTGTTCAGCCTGGAGAAGACTCACGGGAGACCTTATAACAGTCTTCCAATACCTAAAGGGGACCTACAAGAAAGCTGGAAAGGGACTTTTTACAAGGCCATGTAGTGACAGGACAAGCAGGAATGGCCTTATATTGAAAGAGGGTAGATTTGGATTAGGTATTAGGAAGAAATTCTTCACTATGAGGATGTTGAGACACTGGAACATGTTACCCAGGGAAGTTGGGGCTACACACTCACTGGTAGTGCTCAAGGCCACGTTCGATGGGGCTTTGATTCTAGTGGAAGGTGTCCCAGTCTGTTCCCAGGCTTAGAACTGGATGATCTTTATGCTACTTTCCAACTCTAACCATTCTATGATTCTACAATTCTATGATCACATGTTACATCTGCATGGGTCATCTTTCTTTTGGCACAGGTTTGTTCCCCAGAAGGACAAGTATCTTTTTACTATTTCAAAAGATGTGTACCGTCTGGTATTGTCTCCAAGGAGCAATGAGTGTGACAGGTCTCTGCTTTTCTTTGCTCCAAAGGAACCACAGCAAGGGTAAGACTGTATGGCCCTTGAGTAGGTCTAGATATGCCAGTTTAATAATTTTTCCTAGGGGATGAAACTGCTTTGGGACAGAAACCTCAGAATAAAATCATTTGTATGCCCAGGAAAAGCTTGAATAGCTTGTTTGAACCCAGCCTAGGCTTCATGCATTTTGAGCTTTTTCTGATATTAATAACAGACAGTTTTGCTCTTAATATAATCCTGATATGCTGATGCAACAGAAAACCAGAGTCAGATAATTTGCTCTTCATCCAAAGAATGTCAAAGAATGTGTTTTCTACAGATACTGGAAACATTTCTTTCTCCTCCAGGTGTCAGGGATAGTGTAATTTATATATATATATATATATGGTAAGCAATTCATCTTACCAGAAAAACTGGATTTTTCAGAGTAGTGAATGTGTGTAAGAAAAGATATTCTTGCTCTTTTCTCGTAGTTTAGTTACTAAAATAATCACAAGAGATATAGCAGGGTTTTTAAAAATTAAAAAAGAAGTACAGATAGCAAATGCATCTCTTAACTCTGTAGTTCATTTACTTGATTTTCACACTTTTTTTGTTTTAAAGGAAAAAATATCAGTTTGACCACAGGCATATTTACTAAAATGTAGAACACTTTGTTTATTAGTTTAATGTTAAAATTTTCTTAGGATTGTGTTTTTGTTGTGGTCCATTTACTCCTCAGAAAATTGTAACTATGCCAATTGCATTTCTGCAGAAAGATACCTTAGAAGTCTACCAGATGTAAATGGTGACAAGGAGAACTGGTAGAGCTGTTGCTGTGTCAAATAAGCATAGAACATATGCATAAACTTTCTAAATTCTACTTTGCCTTGTAGCTGTCTTTAAAAAATGGAACCTTAAATGTTGAGCAGTTAGACCACACTGTTAAGCTCATTTAGAATTTGAATATATATAGACTATAATATTCTGTTTGACCAGAGAACACTTACCAGAAGAGACTCTGAACTGACTTTCATTGAAACTAGTCTATATGATGGAATCCTCCTTTTCCTGGGTTTGTTGATAGATGAAATGCCATACATGCTGGAGCATTTTTAAGACAGCATTTTTATGTTGACACTTGGTTTATTTGCTATTTTATATTTTTGAAAAGATTAAGAGATTACCAATTTCAGGTATCCTACAGTTTCAAAAACTGTCTAGTGCCTTGAATAAATTTCCATTCTTTTTGTACTTCTGTTATGGTTGAGAATCAATCATTAAAATGAAATCCCTTTCTGGGAAATTTGATTAACACAGGCTTTACTTTTCCGGGTTTCTATCTTTATCTATCCTGAGTAGTGTCATGATAGATACATATCATCACACAAACTACTCACAGGAAAAAAATACAACAGACTGTGAAGAAGACTGTATTTCAGTTCTCTCTAGTCTGAAGTTATGTATCACTTGATTGCTATCCAACCTTCTCTTCCATGGATAATTATATTTTGAAAAAATATCATCTGGATTTTCAAGTTGTCCAGTCTTATCCATTTTGTAAAGTCATTCAAACTCTTTATAGCTCCAAAGCTCTGGTGAAGCATTGCTTGTTTGCAGAGTTGTAAGGGGAAACAAGGATCTGAAATAGGTTGGAGTTAGGTCAAGAAGAAGCCTTCAACATTTGAGGAGTGGTGTTCCATGGCATTACTTTTTCTACATTCAAAAGTCTTGAAGAAGAATGACTGATTCTGCCCATACAGTCATGAAGGTCCCAGGAACATAGAACAAATTTTGTAAAAGCAAACACACTGAAAATATCCTTGCCAATGGGAATCCCTGAAGAAAACAGAAACATATTCAGCTCCATTTGTCTCAAAAACTTGGGCAACCAGCTATAAGATTCAGAATGACATTTCCCTTCATATCATATTAATACCTGTGGCTCTCCATAGATACTCTATACCTTTTCCACAGAAATGAGCAGTAACAAAGGCAGCGGTAGAAGCTCATTTTATAACAAAAAGTTGATTACAAAAGAGAATTATTATTATGAGCTATTCTGGTCATTCCCTTGAGATCATGGAAGACAAAGTTCTAATTCAGTATTTAATGAACTGTAGAAAAATGGTACCTCTAAGAGGTACTGGAGGTATTCAGCATACATAGGACGTGCTAGAAATTACAGAAGTTCTTATTCCAATGGAAGTGACATTTTCTTTGGAAAAAAGTCAATGAAAAATTCCTAAACTTTAAGATTTCTTTTAAAATACGATTCTAGTAGCTAATTCCCTCTAGTGCTGAGCACTGATGGTCTGTAGTAAGTTATTATATGGCCTAGCAGTTCCAATATGTCTGCTACTGCTCAGAAGAAACACATGAGTTAATCAATTCTATTTGTAATTACATTTGGGAAAAGGAATTATGGAGACAAATATAGCCAGCTGCTTTGTTCCCATATGTCTAACATGAAATTAATCACTGAACCAATCTTTCCCATGCTTTTGCAGAATTGATCAATTCTAATCCTTTTTTAGGTGTGTAAAACCTGGTCCCAGCTTGAAGGTCCTTAAAAACACAAAATGAAAACATTATCTGCATGAAAAAAAATTATTCTCATACACTTGAGGTACAGAGTCAGCATACAAGTGCATATAAGTGTCATAATTAGGTACGTAAATTGATATTTCATATTTCTCATTGATTTTTATAGTCTACGGTATATTTAAAATAGAGCACTGAAGACTTACTTTTAAATACTAAAACATGTCAATTGTCAATTCTTCTGTCTCAGATACCATATTCTGTCCTACAGTTATTATAACCTCACTATGCTCTTTTTGAGAAGAAAGGAAGTGAATTATTTAATTTAAAAGCACACCTTCAACTGTTCTATGACAAAAATAATTTGACATAAAGGTGACAAAAAGGTTAGTTTATATCCATTTACATTAAATTAAATGCATCAGATCAAAGGCTTCCATTATTGCAGGATTCACTCATATTATGCCTTTACTACTGCTCTTATTTTTCATCCATTCACAACCCTTTTTAATTCAACTAACGGGACTTTAACTCCTGCTTTTTTTGCTTGATAAGAGATACAGGAGCTTCATTTCCCAAATCTCATGTTGTTCATAGAAATTGTAGCATTTAAATCCTAAAAAAAATATAAAAGAGTTAAAGTAATCAGGATGTGAACAAGTATTACAAGTATAAAAATATAGTACATTCTTCTTCAAGACCTAGTGCCGGAGGAGAAAGATTAGTGCCTTCCTTTTGCTAGAATCCTTAAACGTATTTGAAGACTAATATGCATACTTTGACTTTTTTTTGTTTCCACTGTGAATGGTCGAACTGCTGATCTTTCCTTATAGTTCATATTCACTCTCTCCTGAAATTATTGAATTTGATCCCAAAAGAGAGACAAGTTCTTCTACACACAGCAGATAATTTCTATATCGTAAAATAGAAATGTTGTGACTCATTTTATGTAACACTAAGAATAATGAGGTAAGTTTCAAGGAGTTAGTATATGGAAACTCATGGAAAGCCTACATGCAGTGCATTTATCAATGGGATTTGGAGGTACAGATTTAATAATATTAAAAAGCAATTTGACTTTCACATGGTGCAATGTAGGATTTTCTTTAACCTTTTTACGGACTGTAGAGGCCAAATATTTAAATAGATTTTCAAATGAACCATAGTCAAACATAGTTTCAGCTTTTTCCAGAGCTGTGCTGACTATCAAAGTAAGTATACAGATTAGAGATCAGGAAAAATTTCTAAATCGTAATGGTACTGAAGGACTGGGATAAACTGGAAAACAAGGTTGTGGAGACACCACATTTTTAAGGTTCATCTAAACAAACTTCCTGGAAATGACAGCTACTGCTGGTTGTAGTTTAGGACAGAAATTAAACAAGATAATTTCATAAATTCCTTACAAGCTTTCTCCATTCAGCCTTTTAGAAATCTCTGAGAAAGATGCACTTTGAGAAAGTACATTCAGCATTATTTCATCATGTAGCCAAAAGCCAACCAGGAATACAGCACATGAATTGTCGACGCGGGAGTCACAGACAACACAGAGACAGTCAATATGACCAAGCAATTGCCAAAGTTTATTGCATTTACACTGGGTTATATACCATCTCGTTCTTCAAGCTTGAGTCATATCCTTAGATACAGCAATTCCATTGGCTAACATTCTGACATTCAAAAGTTAACAATGTCGACTTGCTAAACATTGCTTGCCGACCACAACTTTTCAACATCTTAATTCTGTGGTTTCTCATCCTGTTTCTAACTGTAAGACTATACAGCATCAGCAATCTTACTTCCCTAATATTCCTCCCCAGACGCTCTGGTTACGTTAAGGCCCAAGCTGTCTTTATTTCAACCAAAGGAGCATGAGTTCTGTCCAAGGCCTCTTGCCTCTGCTCACAGCTATGACAAACCTGCCCACAATTAATAATATTAAAATAATTGTCAAATTTTTTCATTAAAAAGTTGTGAATAACTCATGAAACACTGAAAGAATTCATGAACTGGAATAAAACCTCTGAGGAAACTGCAGGCACAGTTTGAGCACCTCAGACTTGTTATTTGTTATTCCACAGGGCTTGCATTGCTCAACCGGACACTAAATGTGTCCTCTCAATAAATGGAAAATTCCTAATACTGACTATAAGTGCAAAATAATTTGCAAAATAATTTGCATGTTTCCTGCAAATTGTTGTACATAATTTTGTACAGTAAAAAATATCTAATTACTCTTTTGCCTGTTTATTTACTCATACATTTAGATTTAATTGTTCTCTTAGTCATCTTTCTAGTCTTTTATTTTTTAAAATGCAAAAAATTTAAACTTTATCTGTGAATAAGTTACAAGGTAGTTGCTTCTTCATGCTGTTTTGTAAAATTTCTGAATATGAAGATCCTTTTGAAAGTTTCAAATAGGAAAATAAAACAGAGAAAACTGCTGTAATTATTAGAAGAAGTAAGGAAAAAGTAAAATACTTAAAAGTGGAAGGTGGAAAAACCCCCACATTTAGAAAAATTGTATTTGAAAACTGAGAAAAAGTACTAATTACAAGTTAAAGAACTTTTCTGAATTTAATTTGAAATGCAATGTTTTACTAAAGACATTTTCTTATTGGAAATCTATTTAATAAAAGTCCAGATAAGTCCTGCTGAAAATTTTGCATAAGTTTTTCTTCTTTGTGTGCTTAACCGTATATATTATGTTAATATATGTTAGTCTCCTTTTCTTTAAGCTGAGCTATTATCTTTCACCCTATAAGTCAAGCCCTCTAGTCTTTTCATCATCTTTGTTGCCCTCCTTTGGACACGTTCTAATGTTTTTTGTCCTTCTGACATCATGGAGCACAAAACTGCACATAGTATTCAGGGTGAGGCCACACCAGTGCTGAATATAGTCATACAATCACTTCCTGCCACCAGTTAGCTGCAGTATGCTTAATGCAACCAGGGTACATTTGGCTTTTTTGGCTTCCAGGGTACATTGTTTAAACATACGTGCCTTACCATCAACCAGAAATATGTATATCCAGGAATACACTACCAGGAATATACTACTGTCTTAAAAAGATACAAGGTTAGCAACATCTACTGGCTGCTCCAGGTGGTGATGTTCTACACTTACGTCCTTGACACAAAAAAAATACTTGCTTTCTTCCCAAAATGGAGCCTCACTTTTTGAAAACTCTCCTAGATAGATTGGACAACTGGCAGGGGTGCCTGGCTGACACAAGTCTGGATGTCAAAGTGAAACTTTGTTCATTATTGACTGGTCCTACTTCTGGGAGCAGTTTGATGAACATTACACAGGTTCTACTTTAAATTATAAATATATAGGCACACATATAAACAATTAAGTATGTATGCTGCTTTACTTGTGTCTATTTCTTAGCAACCTTTAATAATGAAATAAATGCTTGCTGTGACTATTTAAATCTATATATTTGCTTTTTGGTAGTAGTTTTGTGTAACTTGATATATAATCACTTTATTGACCATAAGTGCACTCACTTTTTAATAGTAATTTGTAGTAATATCCAATAAATTTAGGAAATAGAATCACTGTGTCCTTGAGCATTGTGAAGTCACACAAGTGCACTGTTGTGATCATTACATACCCACAGTTATGGTAACATTTTAGGTCATAGCATCTCCAGTAATTTAAAATTTCTGAATATGGATTACTATTATTTTTTTCCAAATCAGTAGGTAAAATTCAAAGGTATATTTTTTATTTCTCCAATAAAATTTATCACAGAATCCCAAGGGTTGGAAGGGACCTCAAAAGATCATCTAGTCCAACCCCCCTGCAAGAGCAGGGTAACCTACAGTACATCACACAGGAACTTGTCCAGGCAGACCTTGAATATCTCCAATGTAGGAGACTCCACAACCCCCCTGGGCAACCTGTTCCAGTGCTCTGTCACTCTTACAGTAAAGAAGTTCTTCCTGATGTTAATGTGTAACTTCCTATGCTCCAGCTGACACCCATTGCCCCTTGTCCTATCACTAGATATCACTGAAAAAGCCTAGCTCCATCATCCTGACACCTACCCTTTACATATTTGTAAACACTGATGAGGTCACCCCTCAGTCTCCTCTTCCCCAAGCTAAAGAGACCCAGCTCCCTCAGCCTCTCCTCATAAGGGAGGTGTTCCACTCCCTTAATCATCTTTGTGGCTCTGCGCTGGACTCCTTCAAGCAATTCCCTGTCTTTCTTGAACAGAGGGGCCCAGAACTGGACACAATATTCCAGATGTGGCCTCACCAAGGCTGAGTAGAGGGGGAGGAGAACCTCTCTTGACCACACCCTTTCTAATGCACCCTAAGATGCCATTTGCCTTCTTGGCCACAAGAGCACATTGCTGGCTCATGGTCATCCTCCTATCCACCAGGACCCCCAGGTCCCTTTCCCCTTTGCAACTTTCCAGCAGGTCAGCCCCCAACCTGTACTGGTACATGGGGTTGTTCTTCCCCAGATGCAAGACTCTACACTTGCCCTTGTTAAATTTCATCAAGTTTCTCCCCGCCCAACTCTCCAGCCTGTCCAGGTCTCGCTGAATGGCAGCACAGCCTTCTGGTGTGTCAGCCACTCCTCCCAGTTTTGTGTCATCAGCAAACTTGCTGAGGGTGCACTCAGTTCCCTCATCCAGGTCATTGATGAAAATATTAAACAGCACCGGTCCCAGCACCGACCCCTGAGGAACTCCACTGGTCACAGACCTCCAGCTAGATTCTGCGCCATTGACCACAACTCTCTGCCTTCTTCCTTTCAACCAGTTCTCGATCCACCTCACTACTTGATCGTCAAGCCCACACTTCCTTAGCTTATCTATGAGGATGCTGTGAGAGACAGTATCAAATGCCTTGCTGAAATCAAGAAAAACCACATCTACCGCTCTACCATCATCTCTCCACCTAGTCACTTCCTCATAGAAGGCTATAAGTTTGGTCAAATATGACTTCCCCCTCATAAAACCATGTTGGCTGTTCTTAATGACCCCCTCATCCTTGATATGCCTAGAGATGGAGTCAAGAATAAGTTGTTCCATCACCTTTCCAGGGATGGAGGTAAGGCTGACCGGTCTATAATTACCCGGGTCCTCCTTCTTGCCCTTCTTATAGACTGGTGTGACCTTTGCCATCCGCCAATCCTCAGGCACCTCGCCCGTTTCCCACGACTTACCAAAGATGATGGAGAGTGGCCTAGCAGTGACCTCTGCCAGCTCCCTCAGCACCCGTGGGTGCATTCCATCCGGACCCATCGATTTACAGATGTTCAGATTGCATAGCTGATCCCTAACCCAATCCTCATCTACCAAAGCAAACTCCTCCTTTGTCCTGACTCCTTCTGGGGCTATAGGAATCCGGGGCCCCCAGGGAGAGTCTGCAGGAGTAAAGACAGAAGCAAAGAAGGCATTCAGCACCTCTGCCTTCTTTATATCCTCTGTCTCCAGGGCACCCACCTCGTTCAGCAGTGGGCCTGTATTGCCTCTTGTGTTAGTTTTATTTGCTATGTATTTGAAGAAGCCCTTTCTATTGTCCTTAACCCGACTAGCGAGATTAAGTTCCAAGGAGGCCTTAGCTGTCCTAATTGCCTCCCTACATCCTCTAACAACTGTCCTATATTCCTCCCAAGTGGCCAGCCCCTCCTTCCATAATCCATAGATTCTCCTTTTCCACTTGAGTTTGCCCAGCAGCTCCTTGTTTAACCACGCTGGTCTCCTAGATCCCTTACTTGATTTCCTACTCATTGAGACGCTCTGATCCTGATCTTGGAAGAAGCGGTCCTTGAATGCTGACCAACTATCTTGAGCCCCTTTACCACCTAGTACCCTTTTCCATGAGACTTCCCTTAGCAGTTGACTGAAGAGGCCAAAGTTGGCCCTTCGGAAATCCAGAACTGTGGCTTTGCTAGGTATTCTATTCCTCCCACACAGGATCCTAAACTCCACCATCTCATGGTCACTTCAGCCAAGGCTGCCACTGACCGTCACCACTTCGACCAAACCCTCCTTGTTGGCGAGTACTAAATCTAGCAGCGCTGCTCTCCTAGTTGGTACGTCCACCATTTGCATTAAGAAGTTATCATCAATGCACTGGAGGAACCTCCTAGACTGTGAATGATTGGCTGTGTGAATCTTCCAGCAAATATCGGGGTAGTTAAAATCCCCCATGAAGACTAAGGCTTGTAGTCGCGAGGCTACTTCCAGTTGCCTGTAGAAAGCCTCATCAACTCCTTCGTCCTGATCAGGAGGTCTGTAATAGACCCCCACAACTGTATCACCCGTGCCAGTCTGTCCCTTAATTCGTACCCACAGACTTGCTCCTCATCCGACCCCGGACAGAACTCAATACATTCTAGTTGCTCTCTCACGTAAAGAGCAACTCCACCACCTCGCTTTGCTGACCTATCTTTCCTAAAAAGGACATAGCCATCCATGACCACATTCCAGTCATGTGAACTGTCCCACCATGTCTCTGTAATTGCCACTAGATCATAACCTTTAGACTGCACACAGACTTCTAACTCCTCCTGTTTATTCCCCATGCTGCGTGCATTGGTGTACAGGCATTTCAGGGAGCCAGTCCTAGTACCCTTTTTCCCCTGCGGGACAGGGTCTAAAAAACTACCCTTTCCCATAAATGAACAAGAGATTGATAGTCCTCCTTAGCCCGCCATCCTTCAATCCCTAGCATGTTTCTCTTGGGCTTGTCCCCAACAGGCCCAGTTAAATCCCCTCCCCCCTTCATAACTAGTTTAAAGCCCTGTCAATAAGCCCTGCTAACTCCTGCCCCAAAACCCTTTCTCCTCTCTGGGACTGGTGTATCCCACCTGCCACCAGCAAACCAGGTGTCTCCTACAGCAGCCCATGATTGAAAAACCCAAAACCCTGCCTTTGGCACCAGTCACGTAGCCATACATTAGTCTGCAGACTCTTCCTATATATCCCTTCACCCTTGCTTGCAACAGGTATGGAGGCAAACACCACTTGCGCTCCAGACCCTTTAACCAGCCGTCCCAGGGCCCAGAAATCTCTCTTCATTGCCCTTACCCTCCTTGTAATAATTTCGTCACTGCCAACCTGAAAAACCAGCAGCGGATAGTAGTCAGACGGCTGCACCAGTTCAGAGAGTTTCTTTTATTGGTGAAAAATTATTTTCAACAGTACATACAATCACTCTTTGAATTTATAAGTTTTTAAGCATAATCTCCACCCCAAGTTAATTTTGTTGGATGGAAATTTCTAAAAGCTGAGATTAAAATGAAATCAATAAATAGTTCCAAGCAAAGAACAAAAGGTCAGAAGGGGGAAAAAGTGAGTTCATTATTTCATATATAAATATTTATCAGCTCAATTTTCATAAGTTATTTAATATTGGAATTTGCCAACAATGAATCCAGTAAGAATAACAGATTGAAAAAAAAAAAATAGTTGCAATATCAGCCACTACAGTGACCCTTCAGGCTGGGTATAACAAACTTAGAAGCAAATTTTTAACAGACTGGGTAAAACATTTTGGTTGATCTAAAAATTATATTCTTGGAAGATGGAAAACTTTTAATCAGATGAGAGAAACCTACATTAATCCTTATTAGCTCTTCCTCATTATTTTTCTGTCCCAGGTCTTAAAGGATGTTTCTCAGATGATTTCTCCTCAAATCTGTGCATGTGGTCTAGTTTATCACCACAGCATCTCACTCATCTTTGGGAAAATATAATGTATTTTTATTGTATTTGTTTGTTTAATCTTTAGTGTACACAGACACATTGAGAAAGTTCAGGAATCTTGTTCTCATGAAAAAAGCATCCAGAAAAATCTGAAAGAATAATTAATACTTTTTTCCTAATATCCCCATGGGAGAACAAACATCTACATAGAGGACAACAAACTCATTTTCTCATTAAAAATATTTTAAAATCTTTTCATGATGGATTATATCACCATGGCTTTCATTAGGACTAGAAATACATAATCCTACTGTTACACAGTAAGTTTCAGTTTCATTAAACTGCAAAGATTTATACCTTTTGTACATCAAAGGAGTTTGATGTTTGACTAGGTATGCAGTGTTTTGTTTTTTTTTGCAAACTGCATACCACTAAGCTCCCCAATAACATGTTAAAAATACCTTAAATTTCTGTTGTAACAACTTGCACACCATTGATTTTTCAAGTGATAGTAAGTTACTTCCAAACAGAGAAGAAATGTAGCTGTTATTGAAGAGAAAATTACCTAAGCACTGATTTCCATTTGAAGTCCCCATTCCTTTCTATTCACAAAAGGCTGGTATTATTCCCTTTCCTTCCCAGTGGCAGTTCAGAGTATTTGGAATTGTGCGGATAGTTTCATTACATTTCTTCTAGTTGACTGAGTGGCTTCAGAAGCTGTGTGCATGCTGTTACAAATAGAATTTATTTATTTATGTATTTATTTATATATCAAAGAAAGCACTTCAGGTATTTGAACTGCCTAGCAAGATCTACTTTCATTTTTCAGAATTACTTGCACTGCCAGGCTCAGTGGCTTAAACTGCAGCAGTCCTGTAGCAGTCCCATAATTTCACCCATAAGTGGTAGGAAACACTGGTTGTGTTTTCATATCTGTCAGTATGAAAAGAGTGCTTTTCAAAGAATAAACATTATTTTTGAAAAAAAGGCTTAAAACACTGAGTCTGTTTCTGTTTTCATGGTTAGAAGCTTGTTTCATTCCTCTCTCAAGCACTATTTTCCTTGGGGTAATAATTTTAGTTCATTTTTAATTTTGGTCATTCCGAAAACTACCAGTATGTCATCTTCAACAAGAAAGAAAGAGGTACCTCTCCTGCATGAAGCCAAACCCCACCTTTTCTTCCTAGAAATTAAACAAAACCTTTTGAGAAATATTTAGTCTTGAAGAAGAATATACCTGGAAGACTAGAAGACTATACCTGGGAGATTCGCTGTAGAAAGGTACTTGATACTCAGGAAAAACAAGATATATTATTTAATTAAAAAATATTATATGGAGCCAGTAAAAGCAACCAATTATGAACTTAAATACCTAAGTAAGACTTGGGCTTGTGCTTGTTTAAGGTCTGTGATTAAATGTTTATTCATTATATGGGATTAAAAAAGATGATACCTGGAAACGTCATATGTTAAATATTTTGTCAGTTTTGTATTATGCGGAAACGCCTGAATTTTGAGAGGCATAAGTATGCAAAATTACTTCTGGTCTGAAGGTCTTAAGATGCCTAATAGACTTTGAATCCCAGCTACAGTGGTTAGTATCAAAATCGTAGCATCAGTTATGTACCTTTAAAAGAGAGCATCAGGATTCTCCTTACATTATATCCTGGTGTTTAGAGAAACTTCTGAAATAACAAGGAAATTGTTATTTTTTCTTTCTTTTGCATCTTGACTCCTATGCTCTTGGTCTTTATTGCCAAAATGAGATACCTGAATTCTACCCTTCTATAAAGTCCAAGCTAGGTAGCTGATAACAGCGTACATACCACACAAATCTGACACTTCAGGTCATGACATTTTCATTAGGGCATTTCTGCTTCATCGTACCCAGTTATAATAGCACCTTTAGTTTTAAGCATTTTTAAAATATATATTTAATTATTTGTAATATCTATTTATGTAAATACACAAATATTTATTTGTTTGGTTGTGGTTTTTATTTATTTATATTATTTTTTATTTTGTTTTATTATTTTGAGCAATTTTAGTTTGAGTTACAATGTTTCATAGCTGTTGTAAACATAAAGGACTCATGTTTGACCTCTGCTGTGGACAAGGAAAGAGAAGAAGAGTGGGACCTGTGGCATGAATGGGCAATCTTCTGTCCTGCCCCTCATTTGGCATTCTACTCTGCTTTACACACTCCCATGCACCCATCCATTCCAGCATACAAGAAATGCATTCATCCTGTCCTTTTGGTTTGGTTTTTTTTGTGATTAAGCATGTAGATTACAGAAGTCTTAGGAGATCTCTGCTTTATTTTTCCTTTTGGCAAAGTTGTTCAGAAAGGTACTATTTAGCTTTTGAACAGTACTTTTATTTCCTATGCTTCACAAAATGTCACATGGAATGGCTATTCCATTATGTTATATATTACAATTATGTTTCTGTCAGCTTTTCAAAAAAGAGCAAAAATAGGCAAAGTGAATATTATGGGGCTATAAAATTAGAACAATAATTATACACACATCTCAAATGAGATTAACAAAAATGAGTTTAACTAGAGGGTTACGGAGATTACAAACATTGGCTCTTTGAAAAGTTGGTTCTTATGATGTCCATTTTTTACCTTCTGTGTTTTGTGGAATGCTAATGATCAATCAAAGATAGAAACAAAGAGGTATATGATCTTCTAAACCACATTCTTGAAATTTCAAGGCATTCTTTAAATCTAATAGTAGCTGGAGGACATATTTTATCTAAATCCTTAAGAACAGCTGTGGAATGGTGTCCCACAAGACAGTATTCATAGTCAAATGTGTTTTCTCTGCAGAAAATATTACAGAGACAAAGCTGATGTGGTTTGGCACGAGTTCTTGGCAGACATTTGCTGATGCTTCAAAATCCATTTTCTTTTTGGATCACATTTTAATTGAGTGGGTAGAGATACATTAGTGTTTGGCATGCTTTCCTTCTCCAGATTCTTTTTTCAGATGACAATGGCTAGCATTTCATGGCATGTTTACTCAGGATTCACTCTGATTGGAAGGAGCTTAAAATAAATACGACCAAGACTGGGGAGTCTGAGAACTGTTCTTTGAAAGCTATCCTTTACAAAGTCATCTTGTTTTATGTAAGTTCCTTTAGAAAACACTGATGTCATCCCACACCCTCTCATCCAATGTGTTTTAGTTACCTGTTTCCTCCTTTGTATGCCATGCAGTAGTGTGTACATTACCACCATCACAAAGACACTGCATTTATATCAATGCATGCAAAAAAAAAAAATCTCAGAAACTGTTGGGGAATTAGTAAATGTTCTATTATCTATGGGACACCCTTTCCCTTACTCCTGTGATAGAACTAATAGACACTGTAACAAAATACATGCATGGAAATATTTTATAGTTCAAATCAAAGCTTGCGTGTGTCAATAACTTTGCTTAACACAGTCTACGAGATCAAATCTATGGGACACGTCAATTAGATCCTTTTTATAAACTAGATTTAATTTGTTCATTTTGTATAAAAATCTTCATTTCTGTGAAGAAATCATTACAACGAATGAAATTCAGTTCAGTGGAGGGGAAAGACATACTGACTTCTCTGCAGGGAGCTGAAAATCGCATGATAGTTTTGTTGGTTTTGTATCTATCTTCTGTACAGGACTACATTCTAATTCTTCTGAGTGAAAAAAAATATTTTTAAAATACCTACATATATAGTTCTTCTTTATATTAATGAAATATTTGCCTATACAAATCATTAGCAGTTTTGCCTACACATTGTCAAGCTAGGTTTCATGTCATATTCCTTCTTTTCCTTGGAGAAAGTGTTGATCCACCACTTACATTCCCCTTATTCAGCCAAGAACTCCACTGGTTTGTTGTGAACTCTTCTACAGATACCCTTCTGCAGGTATAAACCTGACACGGGAACAAAACAGCTTGTTCTACTGGCTGTAGTTGAGGAGTATCATTTAATGAAAGATACCCATTTCCTAACACAGCTGTTACTTTTGTTTCCTACTGAGGTATCCAAGAAAATCAACACAGATAATGAAGGCATTCCTTCCTCACAAAGATGCATAAATTACTTAATACCAGTGTATGATAGATAAAGATGGATATGAAGAAAAGAAATCTTCATGTCATCTATCTTATTTGGAGACAGAAGCAACTGGATGGCCTGTGATAGTACACGACTGGAGCTAATTAATTGGCAAAGAAGTGTTTGGAAGTTGACGGAGGGAAGGTACAATGTGTTACGATATTGTTCCTGAGACTGACACTTCTAAGCATGAAGAGCATGGAGAACGGTTTGCATGTGATATATTCTTACAGAAGAACATTAGCAATGCTATTGTTAAGATTCTAAAAGATTTCATTTTGACAGGAATATTAAGGATTATTTTTATAGGTAATGCAAACAAGAAAAAACCCTCAACCATCAACTATATTCATTAAATCTGACCTAGAATTACACATCTTTCGCCTGCATTGTCAATAGACTTTATTGTCACAAAGAAGTCTTTAAGCCGACCACATATTTGTAACTGCTAATTTTCTCCCCGTCTTTTCAACAGTCTTTGTGGGGAAACTAAGCCTGTGTTTTGCCTTATGCACTGCTTTACATATTCCAAGATATTACCTGTTAGGAACATTTTCCTTTTCCCCTTCTCATTTAAAGCTCCCATCTCTAAATATGGCAATGTGAAGATGATGTATTTATCGGTGTTGACATTATCCACTCACATAGCAGTTAAGATGGCATTCCTCTGTGCTTAGGCTTTCTGACAACTTATCAAAATCATTGAGACAGTTTATAGGATGGGATGTTCTCAAAACCAAATGAAAGGTAGCTGAATCTAATCACCTATATGCAAAAACTATAAAAATTTCAGGAACACACAGTTTTAAAAATATATATGCTCTTCCTTGCTTTTATGTTCTCCTTTTTGCTCATATTTTATCCAATAAAACACTTGGTAAATAATCCCCTTAATGTCTTTCCAATTTGTCACAATGTCCCTGGGAAACTTTCCTGAAGACACCAGTTGCAATTTTTATTTTGTTTTTGTTTTTGTTTTTTTTTCTTTTAATGTGTTAATTCTGCAGACAGAGAGGATGTTTCTTTTTGCAATTATTAAAAGGGTCTGAGAGACTGTCAGGAAAATCCCAAATGTCATGAAGTACTTTATGCTTAAAATATGTGTAGAGAAGCAGCTAGGTTTTCTGGGTCTTTTAGTTTGCTTTAGTCAAGCTAGTCTGTAAAACTGGTCAGCCACATAATACTCCACCAAAAATAATTGCAGGTCTTCTCTTTATGGAATTTTTATAAAATAGCTGTGTGAGAAGACACTTTTAGCAAGGCAAGCTGTCAATATTTCCACTTCCCTCAAAACCACCAATTTAAAAATCAGCAGTGCAGACGGGTATATTTCAAATCAAGATTTCATCAAACAGCTGACACAAAGCTTGCTGCAGTCACAGGAATAATTCCTACTGACCCCAGTGGTTTTCAGATTAGGGCTCAGATGTTTCAGATCCTATTGTGCTTAGCAAAACTGATTCACTCAAATAGCAAATTATTCATCTGGATTGTGCGTCCCCTGTGGAAGACTCAGACCTTACTAGGAAAACTCGCAGTTTGAAGAGCACAGCAGTTAAGTCATGCCACCAGGAGTGAGAGATTAGATGGTTATTGGGTACTATGATTTTTTTACACTGAACAGAAAGAAAGTGCTTTCAGTGGCTTTTGAACTCAACACTAACACAATTTAGCATGACACACTATCTTTCTTGCAAGCATCACTAAATATTTTACCACAGAAGTTCATCATAAATTCACACTTGTATAGTATGATGCGTTTTGTTAATACATGAGGGTGTCTGAGGAAGCTCCCAGGCTCCTGATTTGTTAAAGTTCAGCTTCATCTGCTTACTGGAGTTCATATAATGATTGCTGCAGTTATAGGTGAGGATTTGGATTTTTCTTGGAAACGTACTTTCAAAAGGGGTAAATGGTCTCCAGAAGTGTGTGTTTTTGGCCTGCCATTTGGCAGTTTTGTTCTTCTCCCCCAGCATCAATAAGTAAAAGGCAGCTTCTGTTGCATTTCTAAAATGGATTGGAAAAAAAACAAAACAAAACAAAACGTTGTGCAAAGGTCCCTTCCCTTCTCTCCCTAGCATATTTCAAAGCCAAGTCTTTCACTGCATCCATACACTGATTTCTGTTACCAAGGAGTGACTGAGGACCTTGGGTTTGTAGTGAAATACAAACATTTTCTGGCTTTTAACACAGCTGAATGTTCACTGAAGAATGCTTCAGTCAGGACTTCTCCACCACTAATCATCTGATTATGCAGTCAGGGAACAGAAACTCTGTCACAAGAATTAAGTGGAGGAAAACATGTTCTACATTTCAAATAACAAGTTACTGAAGTCAGGAGCTCATCAGCAATTCCTTAGCTCAGTACTGTTACCATTGGGTGTTTGCTGTTTGTTTAACAATTTGACAGCTATTGATGACTAATTAGCAAGCCTGTTTACAGCACCCATGGGGAGACAAGGCTGTATTGCTGTTGTTAGCAGAGATAAACTTTTGATGCAAGAATTAGTGAGAGTGTTTAGCCATAACCCCTTCTCAGCTGTGACAGCACCAGATCCTGACCTTG
Source organism: Lathamus discolor (assembly GCF_037157495.1). Lineage (NCBI taxonomy): Eukaryota > Metazoa > Chordata > Aves > Psittaciformes > Psittacidae > Lathamus > Lathamus discolor. Next base: position 78,446,710 of record NC_088909.1, read on the forward strand.
ACTCTGTAAGGAACCTCTTATACTAAGGACTTACTAGAGTTACATGCTAACAGGCAAACGAAAATATATGGAAATTCAGTTTGCAGAAATGAGTAAATCTTGAACCTTTCTAACATTTCTTACGTCTGCCTTTGTTTAAAGCTAGGTAAATCCAGGGAACTGTATGATGCAGCTGGGAAATTGAAAGAATTCACAAAATTTACACTGTTAAGCAATGGGAATTCTTCTTTCCTAGAGAAAATTAAATGTTCTTTCTATCTGCACATGAACCACATCAGTTCAGCTGCACTGAAAGATACAGAAGTCCAAATATTTAGAGAAGTTGCTTATTCTTACTCAGACTTCTCATTTGTTTGTTATGACACATCTGTCTATTTTATTTCCGATTCTTTTTGGATGTACAAACTGAAGACTGAATAAACATGAGGATATAACAGAAATTATTTTAGAATCTTCTTTGTTTGGTATAATATTAGCAGGAAAAAAATCAGTATATTATCTTTGTCATAGAAGAGTGAAGTCTGTATACCAGCGTTCCTGAGGTGATAAAATCTCTGTCAGTTAAATTAGGGCAGAACTGGGCCTAGCAGAATCTTCTGGCCTCAAATTATGTACAAATATGTTGGGTTGCTTTGTTTGGCTGTTTATTTGTTTGGTTTGGTTGTTTAGAGTCTTTTTTGGAGGTGTGTTTTTGTTTTTTTTAAATGTTAAGATAAAAGAAAAACTGGTCAGTGAGATCAAGGTAGAACACCTATTTTGGAAATTTCTAGCAGCTCTATTTCCTATTTTGGGTATTTATCACTGAAAACACATTTAATTCTTTTTTATATAAATGAATAATACTATCATAAAGTAAATTTTTCTCATTTCACAGATTTGAAACAGCATTTGTGAAAATTTAACAATTTTTTCTTTCTATAATAAGATATTCTTTAAATCACCTGTTTTTACTCGAAACTTAAAAAAATAAAAAAAAAGTTTTAATATATTTGCATCTAAGATTAGTAGTTTAATTTTCTGAGTTTTACACTTTTGGGCTGCTGCAGCATGGTAAAGGAGTTTAAGTTCTTAACAGCATACACAGGCAAAATTTTTAGTAGCTTTCCAATTTTCTTTAGCAAAATTAAGTAAATTTGCATCTTTGATGGTGTATCTATAGCACCTGCACAAATGCAGCACAAACAGCATTCATTGAGAACAGATCATCTTCCAATAAAACACTTTGGACCAAAAGAAAATTAAATATTCTGATGAGGAATTTAGCTCCACCCTTTAGTCCTTACAGTTGATGCTTCTGTACCTTAGATGACAGATTTAAATATTTCCTGACTGAGAGCCAGGAAAATATGTTTTTAAGTCTGCGTATTAGGACATTCACCAGTGTGAGAGAGACCTATCCTTCAGTCTCCTATACAAGCAATATTTAAGCATTTTAAATTAAATTACTGAAATAGTAGGAAAAGTTCTTACCAACTAGGAATTATCATGGGAAGTTAAGCTTTTATTCTCTCTCTCTTGCCCACCTGGTATTAAATGCATAAAAAATATTGCAAGACTAAGTAGATGAGTTCAAGGGCCTTAGGGCAAACGTCCTATACTATGGTGTTCAGCAAGTCAGTGGATAAAAGCAAGTGGGAATTCTTCTCACACAGAATAAAGGGCTGAATTTAGACTCTTTAGGTAAATCTTATAGTCACTGGCCATTACAGCAGAAGAAGTTTCTGTGTTCAATAAATATTTTTTTTAAAGGATCGCTGGCTTAATTTTTATTTTGTTTTTACTTAAAATATGAGATTTTGTTAAGTTCAATCTAGTGAAAAACACTCCACTGTAGCTGAGTTTTTATGTCTTTAATTCCCAAACGTGTGAAAGATAAGATACCCCTTTGTATTGCTTTCCTGATGCTGTTTCATGCTCAGCATGTTGGCTTCCATTGTTCCTGATTACAGCTGAACTTATGCATGGCATTAGTGACCAAATAAGATACTAATATATATTAGCATACATTAAATTCTTCAGGCTAAAAAAATTTGTTATTCTGACTAGTTGTTACATATTTTTATTACTATAAACCACAGAATAATATAGAATCATAGAATAGTTAGGGCTGGAAAGGACCTTAAGATCATCTAGTTCCAAACCCCCTGCCATGGGCAGGGACACCTCACACTAAACCATCCCACCCAAGGCTCTGTCCAACCTGGCCTTGAATACCACCAGGGATGGAGCATTCACAACTTCCCAGGGCAACCCATTCCATTGCCTCACCACCCTAACAGGAAAGGACTTCCTCCTTATATCCAATCTAAACTTCCCCTAAGTCTTAACCTGTTACCCCTCATCCTATCACTACAGTCCCTAATGAAGAGTCCCTCCCCAGCACCCTTATAGGCCCCCTTCAGATACTGGAAGGCTGCCAGGAGGTCTCCACGCAGCTTTCTCTTCTCCAGGCTGAACAGCCCCAACTTTCTCAGCCTACCTGTGCAACGAAAGGCTTCATTTAGGAATATCCAAGACCATCTGCAAACTGATACATCTTCCCTCAGTAAGTACCAAACCTGACTCAGACATACAATTCATTTTTCCTGCAGGCCTTCACATACTGTTATCCATTAGACAGAAGTTTTGTGCTGGAGCATCAGCATCTCTCAAACAGTCTTTGAAAAGAAATTTGAGATTTTAGGAATTATGTAAACTGTCAAAGTTTATTTGATAACAACCTTACAGATATTTAAGTATTGTTCTATTGTGCTGATGTGAATAGCACAGTAGAAATCCTGACTGTGGAGTCAAAACCAACAGGAAATTATCTGATATACAAATTAAAATAAATCTAATTTATTCCTCTCACTGAAATTATGGCTGTTAATGAAATACAGATTAGTACTACTAAAAGAGGATTCTATCCTGTGCACTAGTTGGACTTTGATGATAATTTATGATGCAATTGCTGGAGCAATGAAAAGAAATAGAACTGATGTCATAAAATGTTGATGCAGATAACAAACCCATATGAATGAATGGGATGAAATCAAATATAAGCAGTCAAGATGTTGACAAATTAAAAACTTTATTGCACTCACTTTCAGTCAAATTAAACTTTTTAACTCAGCCACAAAGAACTTGTCAAAACAGAAATGCAGCTGTGGTTTGAAAAAATAAAAATCCATCCAGCACCCCACTGAAAGAAACTATCAATAATGCAGGCTCTGTGAAGAATATTCTTTCTTTCTCTCTCACATTATGCATAGCAATATTTCTGGAAAAAATGTGTTCAAATTGCAGCTGCATATATATTAAAAAAAAAATGCAGCCATAGTGAAAAGTCTAATTCAAAAGCACCTCTATTTCTACTTTTTTTCTTTTAGATTTCTTCAAACAGACAAATCTTTTTGCTCCTCTTCCTCCTGCAAAAGTCAATCACCAACCAATCAACCAAAATTAAAGAGATTAAAGGCTCAATGCTTATATATTAATTAAGCTATATTTCTCCTTTCTGGCTGCAATAAAGTGATACTCTTAACCTATTTAATTCCACTTGAAAATCTCAATCATATGGTCTGTGAAGGTAGTATATGTCTAAGAGTCAAAGGAGCTCAAGAAAGAAGTTGACAATTTGTGGAACCTAGAACCACAAACAATCTCTGCAAGAGCATGTGGACAACAGTTATTGTCAGTGCCATCTTTGCTCAGACAAAATGGTTAAATGCTTCAATTTATATGCCACAAAATAATTTTGTGTCTATTTTACACACTCTTTTTGCTGTATTGTAAATGGCTGGTTTTGTTCAGATACTTGTTGACTGGATCTTGAACGAACACTTTAACTAAAATGTCTTTGGAACTTTTTTTGTGTATTGCAAATATATGAAAATAAGATGATCAGAGCAAGTTTGTATTTTGTTCTTGGATGAAAGTTATATCCAGGAAGCAAAATACAAACTAATAATAGAACAAGAATAACAGGCAACCATTTTTGTATTTTTTTTTTCTTACTGGCTCATAATAGCTAGCAAGTAATGATAAGTCAGGAATATGTAAAATCTTTGTCCAGTCCCAAGGTGGCATACCTTCTTCTGCCCCTTTACTTTTATATTAGCTTCTTGCTTCTGCATTCCTTGCCCTCTTTTTTGTCATCTCCAGGAACAGCCCTGCATCTCCTTCTCTTCCCTAAGTTTAACCTTCATTTTTGCATTGTCCTGTCACTTGTCCTACATGCTGACAGTTGGATGGAAAATTGAGAATATATGGAATTCAGGTTTCTCATTCTTTCAGCTGCCATCACAGCAAAATGTGTGGGAATAATTCTCACAGGAAAAAGTAACTGTCATGGTACAGTCATAACCCTATAGCATGGCACACTTAGTTGCTCTCCATCTACGTGGTGGATCTGCATGACAGATTGAAGTAAGATCAGGAGACGCAATCGAGAGAATCTGGCCTCTAAAAAAGGAATTGAATTCTATGGAGGCATATGTTTATGGGTTAAATTTGCTTAGTATCCCAAGGGCACTTTCTTCCCACCATGTTAATTAGTGGATGAATCCTCCACCAGATTAAAGATTTTCAGTGAAATGATAGAAGCTTTCCTCAATGAAATGAGCATTAAAATGTTTAAATATGAGCAAAACCGTGTTCCTTCTAACTAACTTCTTCATTAGATGTGGATGAAAAATTTTATTTAAAAAGCTATGAAAAAACAACACCAGCAAGTGCTGTGAAAAAAATCCAACTAAATATTTTAAAACTAAGAAACTAAATAAAGCCTTCTAAAAGAAAACATTGGTCAATCCTAAATTATAACATACCTTGTTAACATACAGTCTGAAGCCATGAGGGTAGAGTATGACAAATAAGCTTTATGTAAAATGTGAATCTCTCTGTCATAACGAGTGTCTGGCTTTGTTTCAGAATAAATAAGGCCTGTTTTGAGAGTACTTGTGGTGTACAGAAAATGATAACCAACCAAATGAGTGGATAAGCAAAGTACAGGGAACATCTCGTACAGTTTTATAGTATTTCTGGTTCTATGGGGCATTTTTTCAAACCATCATTAAAGAAAAGCTTTCATATCCCCAGCTGTTTCTTACCATTACAGAGATGATAATATCAGCTTTTTTGGCTATTTGAAGCAAGCTGAATCTTCTGTACTCTAGCATGAATATGTTCTGCCTTGATAAACTTCTACGTCTTCTTCAGTTCTTTGCTGACCCAGAAAACCAGCTGTATGTAAGCCCTGACATTCTCACTGTTGTTATGAAAGAGATATATAAAGTAATGCTGCTACATTAACCATTCAGATTAAATCTGAGCATTACTTTTTTATTATTTTTTTCCCTAGACCAAGCCTTTCTGTTATAAAACACTGAAACACTCTTGCACACACACATACACACATATACTTGCATGGAAAAGAAGAAAGGACTTAAAAGTCATCAGCACTAAAAGGTTTTGCTTTATAATCCCTGATGTTTGAATCCTTTCAGCTAAACAATTTACTTCTCCTTCTTTCCCTCTCTTTTTCCTCCCTTCACTGCCAGTGACAGATATTATAACTCTCTATTTGTCTTCAGAAAACTCTCCAGAGACCAGCAGCAAACAAAAACATGGTTTATTTGCAAATGAAAAAGCTCCCTCTTTATTTCCATTTGAACTAGGATCTAGGTTAGGGCCAGATCCACATGCTCAGTTGTAATATTTAAATTCTGACCTTTATACTACAGCTTAGATGGTAGATAACATCCTTAAGATTATGAATGACAGCATGTGGAAGTTGTGGCTTGCCCTGCATGCATGGTTTTGCCAAACTATAAAGCATAGTAAGAGCAGGAGCAGAAAATAAGGCAAGAAATCTGTTTATGTGGGAACAATGAATTACAGAGGATCTTAGAAGCATCTCTTGTTAATTCTCTAGGCAGTTCTTCAACAATGAATTAATCATATTTGTTTGTATAGGCAAAAAGCATGTTGAAAGATCTCATCCCTAGGTGAACATAAATTAATGCATTTAACTAATACAAAAAAAAACAAAAAAAAAAAAAAAAAGAGGACAGTTATTATAATGCATCAAAGAAGTAAAAGGTAAAGGAAGAAGAGCTCTTTCAAAGGAGCTATTCTTAGTTCTTCCTAGAAAGCATGACTTTAACTTCAGTTTCAAATAATTTAGTTCTTGGGATTTTTATTTCTCTGTGTGCCTAAACTGAAACAATTCAACCGTGATTTTCTGAAAATTAAGCAAAGCACTGGCTAAAGTCATTGAGAGGTCAAAGTGGTTATGGCCATTGTGGTAATTATCAGGCAAATCTGAATAGAATTAATGGTCAATTAATAAGTAATAAGAAAAACATACAGTCTCTTCAGATGCCTATGTATATGTAACAGACAGGGAAAAAACTATAAATTTCTCATACTGATAATGTACTCCGCAAAACCTGCCTTCCACGAGCTCTACAGAAGCCTGGTCATCTCTTTGGTTTACCAAGTTAATCTGCATCCACATAAGGAATTTATCTTGATATTCAGTACTAATTATGTTACTGTTTCTGTTCACCTCCCATTCTTTGTGAGGCATATATCTTGAGAAATTCAAAGCGTATGCGACAAGGTGAGATTCAGTGGTTGGTTTTCCTATGAATAAAAGATTTCTCATGCAGAAACTGGTGATCCTGAGAAAACCTCCTTGTTTATATTTTCTTATTTTCACATAAGATTTTGATCTGGGAATCACATGCTTAATTTCCATTATGCTTGGAAGAAATTACAGTCCCAATGAGACATATCAAATAGCAGAGCATTTTATACATGCTCAAGGACAGCTTTTATTTTATGTTCTTTGCAACCAGTTGTTCAGCTTGAAGAGTTTTTGTAAATAATACATCATTAAGCATAACAATTTTAATATTTACTTGTCTAAAACTATTTATATGACACAACCCAGAATGATAAAATTTATTAGCAAGTTTTTTGGTTTTGTCATTATTCCAATACTTAACCTTTCCAGGACAGTGTCAGAATCTCTGGAACAGGAAGCATTTAACCTTGATCCAGATCTCTGCAGTCATGGCTAGACTGCTTCCCGGAACTTTGCAATGTGCTCACCCAACCTCTGCTTCTAAGCATGGGTTGCATTAGTATGCTGACAGCCATGGTGTAAACACAGACAATGGGAAATCTATGTCTACATGGCATTGCATTTAACTTTCACAGTTAAAAGGGTTTTCACTGTGGATTTTATGGTAGTTTATGATTCTTGTGTTATTACTAACTGTTATTAGCTTATTATTTCTGTTCCAGTTGCAGAAAGATCATGACTGAAACACAGTTTGTAACAATGCTATGAATATTTTTGTGTTACAATATACTCCTTATTTGGTTTTGCAAGTATGTCTCTTCTGAGCATAAAATCATGGTCATAAACTGTTTATTTCAGTATAAAGACTTGCAAAGAAAATGTGAATATGCTTTGCTCTTTGCTAGAAAGACAAAAACCCCACCTGTTTTCTGCATGAGTTCTTAGATCCTGAATTATTAGTTCTGCCAGCTCTTTATATATTGAATACCATTGACTTGTTCACATTTGCTATTTTGAGATTTAATGAGCTCAATGTACATTCATAAATCCACATTCTCCAAACTACTTAACAGGCATTTTTCTTTGACAGACAACAGACCAGAGAAAATGACTAATATAGTCATTTTACACTAGGAACATTGATACAAAATGGATTTTTAGGAAGTTAAGTTGAATGTGTGTCATTTATAATTCCCATTCATTAGCAACTGTCAGCATAGGTAATGGAATATGAGATGTTTAAAAATGCATGATATCAACACAGCACATGAACAAAAATATAAGTTAAAGTAAAAAAAAATATAAAGAAAAGAAAACCCTTCGCTGTATGCTTTAGATAGAAATAAAGTACTTTGGCTGACAGCTGTACCAGAAACATATTGTCATACAGCAAAAAAGTTCTTTTCTCTAATGTCTGAAAAAAAGTTGTAGCATAAAACGCATTCCAGTTACTGTAAATAGTTCAAAGGAGATAGAACTGCTGAAAAAATAAGTCTTAAAGCGAGGGAATGGATGGAAATTAGGTTATGACCCTTTTAAGGCATCTGCTTTGGAACCTGCAGAGTGGCAAACCTCTGTCAGGAGCTCAGGGGAAGAATAGCAAAGAAAACTCTCCCTTAAGAAAATAGGGATCATTGCACACTGCCTCCTCCATCTGAGATCTTTTTGCCATGGTTGAAGCAAACACTGCTAACCAAGTTCTTTAAGTAAAATAGGAAGAACACGGAGCTCTTTAAAGACAACTGCTTTTCATTGACATTCTCAATATGGGAAGCCCAGACTTCTTTTGCCCATTGGTGAGCTGAAAGGACAGCGGATCCTAGCTGGAAAAAAACTGCAAGAAGGACAAACTTAAGCTCTGGATGGTCAGACTGAAAATGCAGAAACAATGACCTGCATAGCCAGGTTTATAATATTCCTTGAACTTTTCTATCCTTCCACTGAAGATAAAAAAGTAGCTATCCGTAAAATACAAATGAGATAATTCCTCTACGTTGACTTTACTGCATGCTTTCTGCTGGAAAGTTAACTGACAATGCCAAAGCCATCTTCTAAATGTCATTTGGAAGAATGTGATAAAAATTAAGCTTCTTGTTCCAGCAGACTACAATAATAGTTATCTCTTTTGTTTTAGCTTACAGTGAAATTTAGATCTCTTGCCTAGAAGTAGAAGGGAAATTAAAATGGGAGGCACTTCCAGCTTATAAACTCATATTTGTTCTTTAAGCATTCTCTAACATCCTAACTCACTATCAAAAATTGACTACAGTTACTGTCTAGACAGTTGGCACGCTGTTGACCTAGTAGCATTACTGGTAATAAACTTGACATTCTCTCTATTTTAGTCTGCAGTATTCTGAAACACCCTCTAGAGACACCTTCTCTTTTCCTTTGACAGGAAAGAGAATCTAAAGCAAGCCTTTCCATGGTTCATTGTTTAGCTAGCTAAAACTAGGTTGCTAAAACAAAGATTAAAATATTCAGATCTTCAAAAGCAACTATTGAATTGAAATATTTCCATTTCCCTGTACATACCTCATGACACCTAATAAGAGATTTGATTGTTATATGCATGAAAAGCATAGATTTTAAAAAACATTACTCTATTAATGTGTCTGAAGAACAGAGGAACTGCCAAATGGCTAGTGGCTTAAAAGAAAACTCCAATATGTAATGTCTTATTTGGGACATACCCCAATATGTTACATCCTATTTGGGACACTATAAACATTTTGTTTGTTTGTTTTTTTAATTAAGATCTGCAGCTGCCTTTGAAGTCCCTTTTCTTTGAGTTGGATTCAAGGGAGTGCACGTGCGTACACTGTCAGTTGTGAACAAAGCACAGCACAGCCATAGGATCCATAGGTGTTACTAAGCGTTGCAACCACAATTCTTTTTCAACATCTATATTTTTTAAATGAGCAGCCATCCACTTTGCTTTGTATCATCTGTATTTACAGTTTGGCTGGTTTTGATGGGATGCCTTCCAATTAGTTCATTTACTAGTACTATTTTCTTTGTTCCACTTAAGTTTTGGAGACACAGGGTAGGGTTTTCTCTTCAGGCTTAATTTGGACAAGTCAGCTGGTATTTCTTCCTTATGCTTTTGGCTTGAAGATACTCAGGGTTGTCTCAGTGCAGGCCAGAATTTAATCACCCAAATGATGACTTCTGGGTATTAAGTTCCTGGACCACAGACTAATTTCTAATGCCAACCAATCAGTTACTCATATGTTCTTTTACTACCTGCCAGCCTTGTGTAAGTCAATTGGCTTAGGGTTTGAGTAATCTGGAAGTTCAGTTAAAAGGAAAAATACAACCTCAGGGACACGACCAAACTCCATTTAAACAAGATTCTCTCACTGTGAATGAGTGCTCACATGCTAGTCTGGCATGGAGTACTACTTAATATTTACATCCCCTCAGATTTTGCAATTAGCAGCCTAGTTCTCCAGTCCAAGTTCAGCTTTTTTGGGATCAGACAAAGGACAGAGCTTCATGAAGGCTAGACTTCCATCAAGTTTTCGGTTCAAACAGGCATGTGTAAGTGTCTGTGGATATATGCTTACATTTTGAAATCATAACAGGGATTGTTCCCAGGCCAAGATGCCTTCCCATATCTTTACAGAATCTTTTTGCTGTATCTAAACCTTCAATCTGTTTGACAAAAATTCCTCTGCTTTGAATGATCTTTTATTATAGAAGACATGGTGAATAACTATGATTATTCCTCCTGCTGCTGATGGGTTAGCAGCTGTCCTGTCTTTGTCACTGGAATCCTCATTGTAGTCCCTCTGTCTGGAGCTATGGTGTGATATTTCTGTTTGCTCCTTTTTTAAGAAGAATCAGCATACCTTTAATGAACTAAAATTTAAAAACATGTGAGTATTTATTTGGCATTAAGAGCTGAGGTCTTGTCATCTCTGAAGTTGCTAAGTAACACAAAAGACTGCAATTTGGGCTGACTGTGTGCAGGGTTGTTTTCACTCTTTCAGCATCATTATTATTTTATATCCCATAAAATATTTTATGAATTTTATACATTTCAAAGATAAGAATATTGTAAATTCTTTGGCTTTCTTTTGGCTGATTTTGTCAAAAGTACAGAATGTGAGTGAAGGAGCAATTTTTCTTAAGGACGTTGACTGAGATTCAGCAGCTTCTTTTTTCAGGACAGACAGCTTAATGCATATGATTAAATTATTTCTTAGTTCTAGGCTTAAGAAAAGAATCAAATGATAATATGCTTTCTGCTTCATACAGATTCTTAAGTGATACATTTCCTTTCCAACCCTAACTATTCTATGATTTCTTCATATTTGTATGACGCACAGCAGCCATGCAAATGTGTGAAATAAATGTACATTTTTGTGATGGGGTAAAGTAAATATTCCTTCCTGCAAAGATAGACTCCACAATTTGAAGTCTATTATCCAACATGAGTTCTGTATTGAGGACTGGATTTGACATATTTCTTCATGATTTTATGATTCATTCAAGGTTTCTTTGCTTACACACAATGCTGATTGGTGGAATGGCCAATTGTATTCTTAGATTACTGATGTAAACGCAATGCTATACTAATTTCCAAATAAGGCTTGGTTTCATTGATGTCATGCTCTTCCATTAGTTAGAAAAGTGCAGTTGTTTAATTGTATCTCTCTAGTTAAATAGTGCTTTAGATTAAAATGAAAATTGGTTTCCAAAATGTGTTTATCAATCACATGGATCTCTATATCTAACTGCAAAAGGTTAGGAATTTAATGAAAATCAAGATTCTCATGGGATCTACAGCTTCTTATTATAGGTGCCTCTGCTTGAAAAAGGACATGTATAAGTGCCTATGTGCATGCTCTGTCATTACCGAAGTAATCAGTTAAAAACTTTTTTTTGTCTTTAGGTTCATACTGATAATATAACTGTGACACATTTTATTTTCTTTTTCTCTCCAGAGTAGCAATGAGATCATGAAACTTGTGATAATGAGATCTTGTTGAAGGCTGCAGATAAACAGGTGGGAATTTTCATTTTCCTTTGATAAGCAACATTTTTAAAAACTCAAATGGTAAGATGCTTCATACACATATCAGTTTAATTATAAAGAGCAATTCCAATGGGTGATATTCCACATTTTGTCACATTCTCCTTCACCTCACCTCAAAATTTTCTAAAGAGAGAAATTAATTTAAAAATAAGGCAGAATTCTCAACTGATTAATCATTAATTCCTGTTCTAAGAACACTTCTCATACACACACAAAATCTTGAACTTCATTTTTTTGATGTTGGTTGGTTGGTGGGTGGGTGTTTTTTTTTTTTTTTTTGTTTGGGTTTTTGTTGTTGTTTGGTTTTTAATACAGGTTATGTATGTATAAATCTGTATTCAAAAAATATAGTGTGTAGACAATTGCATAAAAATTTAGAGTCTGCTGGGGGGTGTGCGTAGAAAATGTATGCAGTTACAGAAATAACTGTGGCAAGCAGTAGACAACATATTTGTAGCTTACTGTTAGATTGGCAATTGGAAATGAGGTTAACATTTGTTGGAAGATATCAGGTATTATGCAGACATATGTATTAACAATAAATAACCTGTATATTAACTGACATCTTTATATTGGGACACAAAATTGAAGCATAAAAATGTGAATAACATACAGAGAAAATGCCAAAAGTTGTTCTGTTGATTAATTTTGTATAAAAGACAGAGGGCAGCATCAGTGCTGAGAAATCCGTTACTAGCAGTTCAGAGATTTAGTTTAGCCTTATTTACGAATTGTCTAAAAAATTTTTTTTACTGTCTGATAGCCATCAACTATTGCTCTGGTAGAATTATGGAAGAAATGGAATTACCAAAGTAAATTAAAATAATATCTGAACAGTTCTCTATACAAATATTCCATATACCTATATGCCACATATATGTAATTAAGACATTCCATGTGGTTTTATACTTACTTTATCTTACTATTGTGTCTCTATCTTTAAAGGCTTCTACCACATATCTTCACTTTTACAGGCTATAGACACTACCAGAAGACTTGACTCATAATGCCTGTTGGTTAATCTGCACATCATTCATGTGCAAATGGGGGTAGCAGTTCAGACACAGATGACCTTTATCAGGCACTACTATGAAGTAAAGGCGTCTTCAAAAATATTTAAGCCGTGTTCTATATTGAATACAAACTACTCTCCTGAGAAAGACTGTTTATGGCTGAAATGTCAGGTCTACCCTCTGGCACAAACTTCCTCTGGAGGTAAGAAATAAAGTTATACCCAGAGCATTACTTTTTAAAGACATTTCTTCCTCATCTGTTCTGTTCCAGTATTCCCTCTTGATTAGCTATTTAGCCTTTCTTACTAGAACAGATGATCAGGTATACAATGACTAGATGTCAGAACACTGCCACTTTTGCTGCTGGTTGATTTCTTTAGTGTAGGTCTTGTTTTCCTTACAAAGAATTCATAACCTGAAACAAATGGAAAATTACCAGTCCATACATATATGGACTCACTGGATTTCCATCTTTCTTTAAAATGGGCAGACATCTTTGAAGTGCATGTAACTAGCGAATATTACACTATTCAGAGCTTACTGGAAAACAAAACAAAACAACAAAACCCCCAAAACTCAACAAACCACAAAACCAACAAACAATCAAAAAACCACAAAACCAACAAAAAATGAAATCCACAGCCAAAACCTGAATCACTGTAAATAATATTAGGGAAAATGGCCCTTCTTAACATTAACATACAAATAATCATTTAATTAATCTGTAATTTTCTTTTAGCCACTGGATAAATAAAATAAAAAAACCCATTGCAAATGCCTTGAAATTGTAGACTAACAATCATTGATTTCTTTCTTCTTTTCAGCCTCAGGCTGTTTTTTATGCTTGGAATTGTATTTTAATTACCTTGAACTATTCGACAATACTTAACACAACCACTTAGTAAGCAGAGTGTTCAATTGCAATGGCTGGTGTCCATATAGGGGCTTATCCAAATCTCTAAATCCTACCGACTTTCATGGATTTTTGAACTATGTTCTTGCCGTATATAAACTAATGAATAGGTGATGTTAGTACACAGTCTGTCATAATGTCGGTGAGTGAATGGTACTTGTGCAGTCTGGATGTGTGTCACAGTCAAAATGTTACTTAGAATACTTGGACTGCTGTATTCCTCCTAAAAGTCAGTCTAACTTCATGCTTGAAAGCATTCTACAAAGCACAAGTAAAAAAGTTGCCATTGTGCCAAGGAGAGCAAAGGATTAAATCTTTAATTTTTTTTTTTTTTTTTGTTTTGTCCAGGGGAAGCAAAATATCTCTTTTTATATTTCCCTGTACTCTGGTTACAAAAATACTGCCTCTTAAGCTCTCTTTGGCTTATAGAACCTTAGTTGTGATTAGATTACTGAAGATTTACGTTTATGCAATTTATGTAATACAAAGCCAGAAAAATACAGAGGTAAATTGGATTATATAATTAAATGGAATCTTATTTTTAAAGTTAAAAAAGAAAGTTTTATTCATGAACGAAAATAAAATAAGTTTTTATGACTCATTTCAAAGCTTATTCTAGAAGCTGCCAGGTTATTAATCAGCCCTTGTGTACTAAAAACACCCTGTGATATTAAGAATGATGAAAAAAATTACCTTGTGCCCTGACAAAACAGAAAATTAGCTACATAAAATTCTATCAGCAACTTGTACTTCTATACATTTACCATGGTGGAAATTTAATAGGAAAAAAGAATTTCCATATACAGGAAAAATATTCCATGTATTACCATGTCTACATCCGAATATATGATATCAGAAAGGCTGCTTTATTTCTATGCTGTACTTTGCCACAAACTGACTAAAAAGGTGTACTTGAATTATTTTATACCTGAAGTACTGGGATTAATGAAGGTTGCAGATAATTTATTTAACATCAACAGATCCATAGAATACAACTTTTCTAAATTGGATAGCAGAACTTGGATCAAATATCAAACTACAATTTAAGGAGACTCTGAACTACGAAAATAACTGCCTGGATAAATAGGACATTGACAACTTAATATTTTCTTTGTTTAAAGTGTCATATTAGCTCTATCATGTTAGAAGAGTAAAGAAATTATTAAAATCCCATTTTTAAATTTCTTTTGGGTATGATTTTAAAGTAGGAAAATGTTCAGTTTAGAAGAATTCTTTAACAAATGTAAATTAAGTAAATGTGAAAAAATATGCAAGACAAAAAAGTCCTGTGAAATATTCAGCTTCATAATGATGGTTATATTTATACACTTCTAAAGTAGAAACACTTCTAAAGTAGAAATATTATACACTTCTAAAGTAGAAACATTATACACTTCTAAAGTAGAAACTCAACTGTGATTGTTTGGGTTGAGGAAATTATTTCTATTAGCACAGTGAGAAATTGTGAGATTTATGCCACTGCACTAGTACAGTTCAACTAAAGCATATTGACTGCAAATTATGTCATCTAAGTAACTAGTTTAACAATATTTTGTATTAGCAACTGAGAAAATGAATGATTTTAATTAGTGTTCTTATATTTGCTCATATTACGACCCATTATTGTCATGCAATAGCACAGTGAAAACATTCCAGGGTTGGTCAGGTTATTTGACAGATTTACATGTCAAGTCAGATGAACCGACACAACCAGGCAGACATGTTTCCACTGTAATCCTGCTTAAAGTTTTTATTACAGATATACAACATAATGGTAAATCACCATTAATAATGTTTATAAATGACTCAAGAATTGTCAGCTAAGGGGAAAATTAAGTCAACTCAATCTGCAAACATGTCAAGTACAGCTAAATGTAAGATCTATATGGGAGCTGAAGAACACAGGCTATTATTTTAGAGTGGGAAATTCCAGCTTGGGAAGCAGTAACTCATAAAGATTTGGAAGTAAGTAAATAAAAGCTGACTACAAATCTCCACTGTGACAAAAAATATTGTTCTAGTTTTGTCTTTAAAAGCAACAGTCTTTGTAGGCATCAGTTGATTCTCTTATCGGTCTATTTTGAAATGGTGGGACTGGTTTTGAATATATTAGTTCCAGGTGTGATAGCCATAATTCGTGAAGAAAATCCATAAAGACTAGGAAGAAAATTTGAAGGGTTAGAATGCAAATATGAATCACTGAATGTGTAAGAAGCACATAAAGTGACAATATAGAGGTGAGTAAATTCTATGGCTACTTATGTGAACAGAAATATGATATTAAAGAATTAGTCAATATATTACACTGAGTTTAGGCTAAATTTACACAAATCTTTCCCATCAGTAAAATACATTTTAATTAGGATTTCTAATGAACAGAACAACTTGCATTTTCAATAAATTCTCCAAGAGTATTTTTTAAACTAGGATGATGTACTTGTCTAAAAGTAAAACTCCAGTTCAAAGAAGAATTGATGTGAAGAGCACCTAAAGCAGGTGTTACACAAAAGGTCAAACTAGCTAAACCCAGTGTCTCGACCTTATGACTTCTACAGTCAATTAAATACTTGACAGAATTTCTTGCATCTGACAATATGTTTTCTTCCTTAGCTGCACAGATAGAAAAGTATGCTATAATACATTAGCCACAAGACTTTGACAGACTTTAGAGGCATCTTGACTATAATGAGTAGTTATCTTCATGAATACCAGCAAGGCCAAGTGCAAGGTCCTGCATCTAGGTCAGGGAAACCACAGAATCATAAAATGGTTTGTGTTGGAAGGGACCTCTAAAGATCATCTAGTCCAACCATCTCGGCCTTGGGCATTGACATTTTCCATTGCATTAGATTGGTCAAAACTCCATCCAAGCTGACTTTCAACATTGCAAGGGCTGGGGAATCCATAACTTCGTTGAGCAATCTATTGGACATTCAACAGCATCAATAGAGAGTTAGAAACTAATTGTTTTGAGCGCAGCCCTGCAGAGAAGGACTTGAGGATAATGGTGGATGAAAAATCAGATATGAGCTGGCAATGTGTGTTCACAGCCCATAAAGTCAGTCATATCTTGGGCTGCATCAGTAGAAGCATGGTCAGCAGGACAAGGGAGGTAATTCTTCCCCTCTACTTCACTCATGTGAGGTGCCATCTGGGGTACTGCATCCAGTTCTGCAGTCTCCAATGCAAGAAAGACATAGACCTCTCAGAATAGACCCAGAGAAGGGCTACAAAAGTTATGAGAGAGCTGTAGTAGGAAGAAAGGCTGAATGAGTTGACGTCACTCCATCTGGAGAAGAGAAGACTCTGGGGAGACTTTACTGTCACCTTTCAATATATAACGAGGACTTATAAGAAAGACAGAGGGAGCTTTTTTACCTAGCACTGTGCTAATGGAACAAGGGCAGTGGTTTTTAGCTGGGAGAGGGTAGATTTAGATTGGATATAAGGAAGACATTTTATTAGGAGAGTGATGAGACAGTGGAACAGGTTATCCAGGGTTGTGAATGCCCCACCACTGGAGCTGTTTAAAATCAGAATGCACAGGGCTTTGGACAAACTGGTCAAGAGAAAGATGCCTCTGCCAATGGCAGGGTGTTGGAACTAGATAATCTTTGAAGCTCCCTTCCAGCCCAAACCCTTCTATGATTCTGTGATTCTAATAGTGCAGTGGGACATGATTGCTATTCAGAAGAACAGAATAGATCATTTGTAAAAACAAGCAAATTTTGTTTTGATTACTAAATATTACTGAAAGCATAACCTTAATAAAAATAATGTAATTTAAACAAGGTATTTGACTAGATGACTATTTAAGACATCTAAAGTATGACTTTTCTGATGAAAATTCTGCTACTTCATGGACAGGTCCTCTTCAAAGTTCTGAAGGGGACATTATACTAAAAAGCAAAAAAGAATTACTTGATATTATTATGTCTAAATGGTTATGTCTTGCTGCTAGGTTATGGTAGATCTTTACTGAATGAAATAACTAGGATAAATAAAGCCTTAACTTGAAATCAATGCTATTGATTTGAAGGCTTATAGACACATTAATCTTTGCAGTCATTTCAAACTGTGCCTTGTTCACTTATTTTTTTAGCAGTGCTATGCTTAAAGGTTTTATAAACACTTCCCAAATTTGCTAACATGAATCATATACGCGCCTAAGCTGATTATTGAATAGTTTAAAGTAAAACAAATAAGATTGTGACAAGAGACTTATACTGTATTATAAATTACTTTCTAAAGAAAACAACCAAGAACTATAGAATAATTTAGGACTGCTACACATCAGGAGAAAAAATGTGGAGCTGTTTGACCAGCAGATAGTCAAAACTACAATAAAATTGCTAGTATTGTCTGGATAGTAACAAACAGCTAATGCAACAGTCACTAGAATTCTAAACCCATTTATCAATCTTCATTTTTTATGTATGTTTTACTCAGCCATTATTTAGAGGATTGTGTGAGATTGTTCCTAGAATTGCTTGCATTTTATATTAAATTAATTGAAAGATAAAAATTACCTAGGCTTATATTGTAATCAGTTGAAAGTTAAGACAGAGCTGAAATATGATGGTGGTGTTTTATTTTCTAGTGGTTGTTCTCACTAGCTTTTCTTTTTCTCTCTGAAATTATTTAAAACTATTTACCAGAAGCTTGTGTCTCTAAAACCAAGGATCATCTTTCTAAACAAATGAATTTTCTTTCACTGAGTTTTGAGGGAACAGTTAGACATGAGAAGGGGGAGGAAGGCACTTGTCAGACTCTCTGAGGCAGGGTATCCAAGATGAGATATGATCCACAACACTGTTTTTTTCTTACTAGTTTGCATGGTGCTGTCCAGCCATTTTACAAAAAGAAACAGATAAAAAGTCAAACTTCATCTGGGCAAATATTTATGCTTACAAATGAAATCACCAGGGTAACTTTAGAACTATGTATAGTCCTGGACTGTGACTAGAAATAAAAATGCATCCCCTTTAAAAGAAGGGTTATAGGATGGTAAGCTATAACCAACATAGTTTCAGCAATCCAAACTTTTAGAATGGTCCAGAGTTCAGTTTCTCTGAACTAGTACATTCTTCTCAAGGAACTTACCCATTTGCAAAGTTGTTTTAAATCTGATACACTTTCCTTGCATTAGTCTTGCTGGGTATTACTGCTGTCCCCTTCTTCAAAGGCTCACTGAAGTCTTCTGCTCCCTGCAATCTCTAGGACACTAGAGGTGACTACACTGTCTGGGAAAAAAAAAAAAAAACAAAACCAAAACCAAAACAACAAAAATCACCACATGGTTCAGGATGCACCAGATGGGTCTTATGAAATGTATGGATAATCACCTATTTATTGTCTGTATAGCTCATGAAGCTTCTGTTAGGAGATATGAAGACATGGATGTGGCTTGACGAGCTCTCTAGAAGGGTCTAACTCATCCTAATTGAAACAGGCTTGTGTCTGAGATGATCCAAGCCTAATGTTTCTCACCCAGCTTCAACTCTGAGGATCTTATTCCTGTTTTCACTTATAGTCTTTGTCTCAGTCTAATCATACAACTTTTGTGTCACTTAATAATTTGCTTCCTTAAAATTATTTTATATATTCCTTCAGCTCCTTGAGCTGAACCTGCTATAGTTATGCAACAAGTATAGCTATAATAGTACTGTTTTCCCTCTTTTTCCACCTAGTTATGTGGTGTACTTCACTGTGCATTGTTAGTGCTTTTCTTAAGGTGCAGAAAGTTTTAAATTAATTTCCAGTCTTGGAGGTTTTTCTCTATATGTAGTAGTCTTAAAGGCTGTTTCCCTCACTCCTTTCAGGGGCATGTGATGCTTTTATGACAAGATCATACGAATGAATCAATAAAAAAGGACAAAAAAAAAAAAAGAGTTCAGTTTTGTAGCTTTTGAAGATTTAAATCAGAATTATGTAATTTTGTGTTAATTAGCAATTAATCTGTTATGACTGCCATAAAATAGCAAAAAAAAAAATCTATTAGTATTATTTGTCATGATAGTTTCATATTTATGCCTAATTTTTTCCAGTATTTGGGCTCCATGGGTACAGAGATATGAACACAGAAAGTTTGACTCAGTGTTCTGATTTACACTCACAATTTTTTTATGAGGGTGCAACAGTAGACTTTATCCATTATTTACAGACTCTAAATGTCTTAAAAAGTAAGATATCTATAATCTTTGCCATGTGATATTTGGAGTAGATTCCTTAAAAATACAGTCATAAATTCAGATCTTCTGGCTTTACAAATTTCTCTGCCTTTTGCATGTGTATCCAGGGAAAAGCCAGCAGTCCTGAAAACTAACATTTCTTTACCTTCAGATTGGTTGACCTTTCCTTTTCTTCTTCCTCACGATAACTGAGGGCTGCCAATAATTACTACTAAAAGTAACATGGCACTTGTTCTCCTGAATGTAAGGACATCATGTTTCTTCTTCAACTTCACCTCTCAGCAAAAGGTTAAGAACCCTGGTGAAGTGAGGGCACAGGGTTTTACATGGCTTATAAGCAACTAATGCCTAATGCCTTTGCATCTCCCTGATCTTGTTCGGTTTTCCTCCCCTCATCTTCAACCTGAGTGCATATAAAAGTTCTCTTGTATGTGATCTTCACAGGCTTGAGAGAAATAAAAAGAAAGTTTATCTCCATCATGTGCTGTGCATCAGAAGATACTCTAAAGAGGATTAAAAGATAAGTATAGTAGTTGATCTCTGTACTGCTAATGAACAAGTTTTATGGGCTGTGAGGAAGAGCTGAGAACCAGTATTCCTAGATTGTGACGACAGCAAACTATACCTTGATTATGGAAGAAAAAGAGGAAAATTTGTAAATTAAAAGTGTGGATTTTGTAAAGACATCACATATGTGAAGCAGGGGGACTCAGAATCATAGATTAAATTCATGCAGGGCTGGAACAGATGTTTAATGACTTGAGAGAGGATAGAATTAGATGGTGTTTCTTTTTTTGAAACAAACTTATAGCCCTACCACCAAACACCAATTAGCATGTCATATACATCACATAATTTTACATTTTTTTCTTTTTGTGAAATTTTAATTCATAACTATTTTCCTAGATTGTTGTTGATAATCATCTAGTGAAGTACATAATAAGCACTTGTGACAATTTTTTCTGAGCTCTACTTTTAAGAAATCTTCATGTACAAAGAGCCGATTAGTTCCCAAGAGATCTGAATGGGGCTTTGATTCCTCTAGGAGTAGATATGACTAACAAATACATAATTTTTAAGCATTTTGCAGCTGTTGTTTATTGCCAGTGTTCTTGGGCATCTTTTCACCAAAAGCTGGTTTTAACTGGCACTGAATGAGACTGGAGTTACTTTTAGTAGATAAATGGCACCATTAACGTTCAAGCTACCAAATTATGTTCAAGCTATGAAAGATCATAGAATCATAGAACAGTTAGGGTTGGAAAGGACTTCAAGATCATCTAGTTCCAACCCCCCTGCATTGAGCAGGGACACCTCACACTAAATCATCCCACACAAGGCCTCATCCAACCTGGCCTTGAACACCGCCAGGGATGGAGCATTCACAACCTCCCCGGGCAACCTATTCCAGTGTCTCACCACCCTAACAGGAAAGAATTTCCTCCTTGTATCCAATCTAAACTTCCCCTGTTTAAGTTTTAACCCATTACCCCTTGTCCTGTCACTACAGTCCCTGATGAAGAGTCCCTCTCCAGCAACCCTATAGGCCCTCTTCAGATACTGGAAGGCTGCTATTAGGTCCCCACGCAGCCTTCTCTTCTCCAGGCTGAACAGACCCAACTTCCTCAGCCTGTCTTCATACGGGAGGTGTTCCAGTCCCCTGATCATCCTCATGGCCCTCCTCTGGACTTGTTCCAGTAGTTCCATGTCCTTTTTATGTTGAGGACACCAGAACTGCACACAATACTCCAGGTGAGGTCTCACAAGAGCAGAGTAGAGGGGCAGGATCACCTCCTTTGACCTGCTGGTCATGCTCCTTTTGGTGCAGCCCAGGATACGGTTGGCTTTCTGGGCTGCGAGCACACACTGCAGCCGGCTCATGTTCATTTTCTCAACGACCAGCACCTCCAAGTCCTTCTCTGCAGGGCCGCTCTGAATCTCTTCTTTGCCCAGTCTGCAGCTGTGCCTGGGATTGCTCCAACCCAGGTGTAGGACCTTGCACTTGTCTTGGTTGAACTTCATAAGGTTGGCATCAGCCCACCTTACAAGCGTGTCAAGGTCCCTCTGGATGGCATCCCTTCCCTCCAGCATATCAACCGGACCACACAGCTTGGTGTCATCGGCAAACTTGCTGAGGGCGCACTCAATCCCACTGTCCATGTCAGCGACGAAGATGTTAAACAAGACCGGTCCCAACACCGATCCCTGAGGGACACCACTCATTACCGGTCTCCAGCCGGACATCGAGCCATTGACCATAACTCTTTGTGTGCGGCCATCCAGCCAGTTCTTTATCCACCGAGTGGTCCATCCATCAAATTGATATCTCTCCAGTTTAGAGACAAGGATGTTGTGTGTTACAGTGTCAAACACTTTGCACAAGTCCAGGTAGATGACATCAACTGCTTTACCCTTGTCCATCAATTGTGTAGCCCCATCATAGAAGGCCACCAAATTGGTCAGGCAGGATTTCCCCTTAGTGAAGCCGTGCTGGCTGTCACCAAGCACCTTGTTGTTTTTCATGTGCCTTAGCATGCCATCCAGGAGAATGTGCTCCAAAATTTTACCAGGCACAGAGGTGAGACTGACTGGTCTGTAATTCCTCGGGTCTTCCATTTTCCCCTTCTTGAAAATGGGGGTTATAATTCCCTTTTTCCAGTCGTCGGGAGCTTCACCTGACTGCCATGATTTTTCAAATACTATGGCCAGTGGCTTAGCAACTTCATTTGCCAGCTCCTTCAGGACCCACAGATGGATTCCATCAGGTCCCACGGACTTGTGCACGTTCAGATTTTTAAGATGGTCTCGAACCAGATCCTCTTCTACGGTGGGCCCAAGGTCTTCATTCTCACAGTCCCTGTGTCTACCTTCTAAGAACTGGGTGGTGCAGTCAGAGCCTTTGCCAGTGAAGACCGAGGCGAAGAAGTCATTCAGAACCTCAGCCTTCTCCAAATCCTGTGTAGCCAGTTCTCCCGAAAGATTCCTCAGGGGGGCTATTTTGTCCCTAGTCTGTTTTTTGTTTGCTATGTACCTGTAGAATCCCTTCCTGTTATCCTTAACATCCCTGGCTAGGTTTAATTCTAGCTGGGCCTTAGCCTTCCTAACCTGGTCCCTAGTTTCCCATCCAACATCCCTGTACTCTACCCAGGCCGCCTGTGCCTGCTTCCATTTTTTATAAGCCTCTTTTTTCCTTTGAATTTTCCTCAGCAGCTCCTTATCCATCCAAGGAGGTCTCCTGGCCCTTCTGCTGCACTTCCTTCTACTTGGGATGCAGCACTCCTGAGCTTGGAGCAGGTGATCCTTGAATATCAACCAAGAGTCTTGGGCCCCCCTGCCCTCCAGGGCTATATCCCATGGAACCTTACTAAGCAGGCTCCTGAAGAGGCCAAAGTCTGCTCTTTTGAAGTCCAGGGCAGTGAGCTTGCTGCACGCTCTTCTCACTGTCCTGGGGATCTCAAATTCGACCATCTCATGATCACTGCATCCAAGGCTGCCCTGGAGTACCACATTCTCAACAAGCCCTTCCCTGTTGGTGAGCGCAAGGTCAAGCATGGCACCTCTCCTTGTCGGCTCCTCTACTACTTGCAGAAGGAAGTTGTCTTCCACACAATCGAGGAACCTCCTGGATTGCTTGTGCCGGGCAGTGCCATCGTTCCAACAGATGTCAGGGTGGTTGAAATCCCCCATGAGAACAAGGGCCTGCAAGTGTGAGGCTTTTCCTATCTGTCTGTAGAGTGCTTCATCCACAGGTTCTCCTTGATCAGGCGGTCTGTAACAGATCCCCACGGTAATGTCTCCCACGGCTGTTTTCCCTTTAACCCTGACCCACAAACTCTCTGTAAACTGCTCACCTGCCCCCAGACAGAGTTCCATACTCTCCAGCCTATCCCTAACATAAAGGGCAACTCCCCCTCCCCGCCTGCCAGGCCTGTGTTTTCTAAAGAGCCTGTAACCCTCCATTCCAACACTCCAGTCATAGGAGCCATCCCACCATGTTTCTGGGATGCCTATTATATCATACCCCCGTAGATGTGCACACATCTCTAATTCCTCTTGTTTGTTCCCCATGCTATGGGCGTTTGTATAGAGGCATCTGAGACGAGCTCCAATGGAAGCCGGCTTGTTGGCCGGAGCAGCTGGAATATATCTACCTTGTTCTGAGCATTTATTATAGGTGTTGGCAACTGACTGGGTGTGTTGGGATGGAATGATGCCCCCTTCCCCCAGCACATATAGTTTAAAGCCTCCTTGACCAGTCTGACAAGCCTCCTACTAAAACTGGTCTTCCCCTTCTTTACCAGAGCAGCTCCACCAGCCCCCAGTAGATCTGGCCTACAAACTTCAGTCCTATGTTCAAGACACCCAAACCCCTGACTATGACACCACCCTTTTAACCATTTATTAACCCGGCCAATCCTCCTAGCTTTTTCTTGGTCCTCCCCTGTGTCCTGGAGAATTGACGAAAAGACTATTTGAGCTCCAGAGCCCCTAACCACCTCTCCCAGGGCTCTGTAGTCTTTCTTTATGGTCCCCAGCCTACTACTACCTATATCCCTAGCACCCACATGGATCACCAGGAGCGGGTAATAGTCTGTGGAACTTACTAGAGCTGGCAGCCTCCCTGTAACATCCCTGATCCGTGCCCCTGGTAGGCAGCACACCTCCCTCGAGACGGGGTCAGGCCGACAGACGAGTGCTTCCGTCCCTTTCAAAGCAGAGTCCCCTATTACTACGACCCGACGCTTTTCCTTTGTAGCGCCAGTAGAGATCTTTACCCGTGCATAATCCGGTTGTTTGTGGTGCAAGTGTGTTTCCTCGTTAGTCTCCTGCAGGACAGCAAAGGGGTTCTGCGTGGGGACAACAGATTTAGGAGGAAGCTCCTTGCTTTTAATTGTCCTTTTCCTCCTTCTTTTGTTATTTTTCTTTGTCACTAATTCCCAATTTCCCGGGTTGGTGGCCTCCTTCTTTCCTTCATGAGCTGGAGGGGAAGCTTGAGGCCCCCGCACAGTATGGGGCTGGAGCAAGCAGCCCTGCTTCCTCTCAGCTACCCTGACATCTTGCAGCCCGCTAATAGCATTCCGCAGCTCAGCCCCTGCTGCAGGAGGGCCTCCACCAGGGAGCACCGAGTGCAGCCCTGCCCATTCTGCACCTTTCCCTCACCAGACCAGTGCAGGCACCCTCTACACTCCGAGCTCTCCACTGCAGCCTCCCCTCTCATCCCCTCTGTCTGGGTGCCTACGCTGGGCACCGCCGGGGCAGCCAGAGCAGAGCTCCCAGGCCGGGCCCTGCCCATACAACGGGCGCTCACCATCCCGGTCGCCTGCCCACGCGAACTGCCTCGCCGCGCTCCGTGTCGCTCTCCCTCCCTGGGGCAGGTTTTCACCAGTCAGCGCTGGTGCCGCTGCTCCTGGCTCCGCCCCCTGTGAGTCCCTGCTCGCGTCCGCGGAGCTGCCGGCTCCTGGGCAGGTCCTGTCGAGGACTCGAAGCTCCCTCGGTCGCTCTGGCCGCTCTCAGTTGAGGCTCCTGGACGCTGATCTCTCCCCCGCTCCGGTGTTGAAGGCGTCCTCTCTCGAGCTGCTCACCTCAGCGATTGGACCAGTGATGTTGATAAAAACAAAACTTTATTCACAGGTTTCTTCCTTTTTTTTTTTTTGTAATTGTAACTGTATGACTCTTCAGGTATGTGACTACATTATTTCTTTAAATTTGAACATAGTAGGGGCTTAGATATGACCATAGTAAGAAGTAAAAATATCTCTTTAAATCAAAAAATCAATAAAACTACCATTTTATATTGGTAATATCTTTCCTTTTTTGCATTCTTCTTGAAAACTTCTCCAATATGGCAGGTCTTAAAGAAGTTGTTCACAGTCAAAGAAATACATTCTGATTTGTTGCCAAGCAGGCTTACCATAGGCAGTTTATTTTTGTGTCACTTACAGGATTGTCCATTTTGATATCTAGAAGCCAAGCAAAAAGTAGCATAGCACAGTTGTGACAGAAGATATTTGAAATTCTCTTGTGAGCACTCACACGATTAAATAACAGTTCCTGGTTTATTCCTAACACAGAGTGGACCATATTTGCTGCTTACATTAAACTTGGGTATAAACAATTTTATTAACAGTCAAGCTTCAATTGGCATATCACTCTTCTGAACTGGCAGAAAGCAATAAGACCCTAAAGTGACTACTGACAGTCTTCATTTGCCTATGTATTCCAGATAACATAAGGTCACTCAATTACCTTTCCTCCCCCATTTTTTTCCCAGAAGCTGCTGTTCTTTACATTATTATTTACTGTTTGAGTCAGAAGTAGATTTTAATGATTTATTTATTAGCACATCAAGCTTTAAATAAAACATGCATCTGAATTTAAAGGTCTGTCTCTAATGTGCCAGTTATGTGACTAATTCATTAGGTTTGTCACTGACTTATGAATGATACAAATTACTTTTAAACCAAGAAATTGGTTTAGGTCACATTTCATACTTTGGAATGTAAATATTGGTTTTATTAATAGCCGTTTGTTTATAAAGAATGAGCTTAAAAGTCAATGTACAGATTTACCATTGAAAATACTATTTGCCCCTGGCAAACTGTTGAAAAAATGTTGCCTGTAAAGATTTATATCTGTATTCCCATTTTAAGCACGAGATGCTCTTTCTTACTAAAATGGATTCTGTCCTTTTGCTATTGGGGATATGTGGTAGAATAGCAATGGGGTGATACTAACACATAAGGTTTACCCTGTCATCAGGGGAGTCTGTGTTGTCTTCTGTTACTTCTCCTGAGTCTGTCTGCACAATAAGGAAAGCATATCAGTCAGAATTTGGGGTCTCTAGGGTTGGGAAGTCATATCTGTATTTTCTTCCCACTTCAACCATGTAGGAACTACTTGGAGTCAGGAATAAACCAGTCATGTGAGAATGATAGAAGACAAGTGCTTAATGCACAAAGGAGATGAAACAATCTTTATTTTTTTTCAATGAACTTTAGAACTAATCAAAACTTTTTCAGTGGGTTTGCACCTTTAGCCCACTAATTCCTACATATTTGATAAACCAGAAGCTTTTTCACCTTCTGCCACTAGGCAGTAACAGCACTTGGTGTGGCAAGTAGATCAGTAAGTGGCTGCTGGCAGGCCACTTTGCTGCTGCTATAAAGAATCTGTAATGTGAACTCTCCTGTCTCCTGGTAAGGACAACCCCACTCTTCTGAAGAGATATCACCATAACTTTTCCCAATATGGCATTAATGTAAAATATTTCCAAGAGAAAATAAATTTATTTCAGATTTAAAGTTGCTAAACAGGATTCAAGCCTCATTATGCAAGAGAGAGATACAAACCGAAGTTCCTAACAAAACAGCCTGAAAATGAAACAGCAATTAGAGAGAATTAATATTTGTTTTCAGGTTATTAGGGTTTATCTTTTACATAAGGGAATATTCATAATACAACACCATTTATTCTAAGAAGTTTTGTCGGAGCAAACGGTGATCAAAAACCTTCTCTAGAAGGGTTACTTAAGATTATTGTGCATTTGACTGCATCACCCACTATATGCAGCATGTTGTGCCTGATGAACTTTAATACATGAATTTCTGTGCCCATAAAATCCCTGAAGCACTTTTTCAGGAACTCCAGCAATGGAATCCCATAAATCTGAAAGCACCTCATAGTGTAGTGAGTAATGAGACCTTATGGATTTTCTTAGCCAAGGAATGGTCAAATCAATTGTAAATCCATGCAAAACCATGATGAAAGTGCAGTGTAGAAGTACATAGTAGCATCTTCTTTATCTGATTGATGTAGATTGCCTCAAGCTGGATTATTAAAAGTGGTTCAGGTTAATGCATCTGACCTGGACATATGTACTGTAACCATTATATTATGAACAATGTCTACCTATGTGGTCACAAGGCATGAGCAAAATAGGCTAGGCTGACTTGAGGACCATTAATGAATGTTTAAATGAGATAAAGGTCAAAAAAAAAAAAAAAAAAAAAAAAAAAGAATTGTATACCACTGATGTTTCAAGGAAATCTGACTCTTCTGGGTAGAGTTGTCTAAATTTTGGGAGGTGAGGTTTCCCATTTAAATTTTAATGTTATGTGTGTATGCTGGGGAAAAGGAGAGATAGTTATTAATAACAGTTTATTTTACAGCAAGTGTGAGAAAAAAGCAAAATATATCCAACATGAAAACTCTCAAAATATTTTTCCTTGTCTCCATGAAGGAAAAGATTGCCATACACGGTTACTCCATACTGGCTCTAGATTTCTCAACAATATATTAACCAAATAAAAAAGTAAAAGTCCCTCTGACAATATAAATTTTCTAATTTTCCATTTCTTCTTAACTGATTTTCTAGATCGCTGGTTATTTTTTCTAATGCGTATAGTTTTTATTTATTAATTCCTCAAACTAACCTTTTTTTTTTTTTTTTTTAAGGGATTAAAAGTTCTATAATTAGTTACTGGTATTTTGGTATTTATTCAGGATATTTGTGACTGCATTTCTGAAAAAGCCATCCTTCTGTCAAATGTGAAGTCTGTTGTTTTTATATTACATAGCATATGTAACCTACTATTACAAGAGAATAAAGGCAATAAAATCAAGCTCCAAGACATTTGATATTGATATGTGTATATGCATCACCCAGATGAATTGTAGTATTGTGTATAATACTGATCCAGCCAGGACAAGGTTAGTCTCTTTTGCTTTATGGAATGCACATTTTAAATGCTATAAGCAATAAGGGGAAAAAGAAACACCAGGCAATCTGACCATGCTAATCTCAGTTTCTTAAGCAGTCTAACAGAGGGACAGGCTGTCTGACAGAGGACTAGGCTGTCTGACAGAGGGCTTTACACAGCACACACATACACACACAAATTTACTGTTAACTGACTGCCAAGGACACAGATGAGTCTGAAGGAAACATTCTTTCTTCAGCTGCCCCATGGCAAGGTCTGAACAGGGGCTTGACACCAATGTTTTAACAGTTGCACCTTGGCTCTTCTTCTAGATTGTGTCAGATATCTATGTGCCAGTCTTTCCCTGGTATCTATTACTAGAGGGTTTTATAGCCAGATGTCTCAAGTCACCAGCCAGATCAGCACACAGTGATACCACAGTATGCATTTCCATCAGTTTCAGTTGTTCTCCTGGCACTTGTTGATCTGTATACTACCCATGTCCAGTTCTTGTTTGCAATGTCCTGTTGGCCATGGCTCATTATGCTCACTTACTCACTTTCGATTAAGGCAAACTCTTGGTGCTCCAATGACATATTAAATGTCAGAGAGCCTTTTAGATTAAAGGAATAGGCCATAATTTCACTGTTCTTTACTAGTTTTAAAATGTCGCATTCTCAGTGGGTCAAATTATGTTCTTGATTATGAATCTCTGTGTGCTGTTTGGCCTCTTATTCAGGAGCAGTTATACCTGATTTACGCTAGTGTGGAAAGCTGTGTGAATTCAGCTGGATTAACAGCTTTCAATCAAGAACAACCTTTGTCCTAGTGACTGAGATGCACTTTCAATGCCTAGGCAGGAGAGTAGGTCATGCAGTATAAATTAAAGGACTTCTGAGTCATATTCTATCAATGATTTAGGGACATATAAAATCTGTGTAGCACTTTCGTGCTAGTGCTTTTCCCAAAGAACTACTATTTCCTTTATTAAACATACAAGAGACGCAAGAACATCTATTTGCTTGAATTTTAGATTCTAGCCTTTTAAAGCTTTTAAATCATTCCACCAGAAGTGATTTCCTTCTGCATGCATGAAGCTTGTCTCCCTAGAATTATTTTTCTGGAGATACTAAATTCCGTGACTACTTGACCTTGAATTACTTATCTCTACAACAAAATCCTTCTGCAAGAAAATTTTAGGCCAAAAAGGCAGAGAAGTTGCTGCCCTTTTACCCTGTTCCTGCCTCTTTTCCTGCTGTTGTTACTGACCTCAAATCCCAAAGTGTAAGTTGATCTTGAGCAATTGCATGAATTGATTGGCACATACTACAGCTTGCAGCCTCATGGTCTTGAGGACTGATCTCGTTAGTTCCTCTAATAAAAACTGCTAGGTGTTGTGGTTTTGTAACGGGAGAACAGAAGGGAAAACAGACCCATTTTGGGAAATGGTACAGATAAGTTATTAGGAATTTCTTATTTGGAATCCAACTACTGAGTCAATGTCATAGTATGATGCTACTAAGCTTTATAAGCAGCACAGACACAGCTTTATTTTTCTTTTTTTTTCATTTTATGATCAGACCTTTTATAACTTAAGCATCCTGCAAATATCTGAATATGATAAGGGAGCTATTGTGTGCACCCATTCACAGCTATTACTGTAAAACAATTACTGTAATACAACTGCCTGTGAGAGTAGATGAACTGGTTGTTCAAAGTGCAAAGAAACAGAAAAGAGTTTAGAAGAGATGACAAAGCATAATTTAAATTACCTAGACTGCAAAAGGAATGTAATTTTGGGAATCTATCCTGATTATGGGGGTGGGGGGTGTGGTTGTGGTGTCTCAACTATCATAAAATTCTGTCAGGAGTTGAAATTTCCTCAATGAGGACAAAGGAGTGGATATTTCTTCAACTATCATTTCAAATATTATTGGCCAGGCCAAAGTTAGGCATCTGTAGTGGTTTAAGTCCAGCCCCACTTCCAGAGGGACTGGGGGGAGAATCGAAAGAATGTAACTTACACAGGTTGAGATAACAACAATCCAGTAACTAAGGTATAACACAGACCACTACTGCTACCACCAATAATAATAATGATAAGGGGAATAACAAGAGAGGAGAATACAACCGCTCACCAACCACCGACCGATACCCAGCGAAACCAGGCAGTGATGTAGACCTTCCAGGTAACTGCCCCCAGTTCTACATCCTGGGCATGATGTGCTGTGGTATGGAATACCTCTTTGGCTAGTTTGGGTCAGGTATCCTGTCTCTGCCTCCTCCTGGCTTTCCCTCCTCCCTGGCAGAACATGAGGCTCGGAAAGTCCTTGGTCAGAGTAAACATTACTTAGCAACAACTGAAAACATCAGTGTTATCAGCTCTTTTCCCAGGCTGAAAGTCAAAACCACAGCACTGCACCAGCTACTAAGAAGGAGAAAAATGACTGTTACTGCTGAACCCAGGGCAGTATCCACCCCTTATTCCATACCATTCACGTCATGCTCAGATACCACATTTGCAATATAACATCACTCTTATCTCATATATATACACATGTATATATCCACACAGACACAGACACACACACACACACACACACACACACAAGTCATTCTTTAGTGCATGGACCAATCCCTATAAAGCTGCTGAGTCCATCTGGCCCATGATGTCAGGCTCCATCTCTTGTAACAGTCTTTCAGAGCAGGAGAGGCTGTGTGCAGTGTTCGCACTCATGAATAACCTGGGCAATAGTGTCCATTGCTGAGTCCACCCCTCGCTCATGAGTCCATCTCTATGTTGCATCTCTGCCCTGATGGCCTGAAGTGTCATGGGACCACCAGGCTCAAAATAATTCACCCTCCCCTTCAGCAGTTTCTGCAACATTTTATCGAGGACTCCATCTCTGACACTTCCAAAGCACTGGAGGGGCCCAGTGGCCTAGAAACTTGCCCATACTGTCCCACACACCCTGCCACTCATGACCGTCCAGCCTTGGGGAAAATCTCTTGGTCCTCCTGTATCATCGTTTAATCCTAGACAAGACCCAAACCTGCCTCCGCCTAACTTTCAAGAGCAGACGAAATGGTCGTGGGTAAAACACGTGGGTAAAACACGTATGTGTGCCAACAAAGTGATCCCACCACAATGAGCAGGCAAGTCTCAGGGGTACCCAAAGGACATTCGAAACCTTCAGAACTCTCAAACAATGCTGCTGTACTTGTCACTGGGGCTGGTGTAGCTGCTGTGCTTGGAGCTGGAGTAGCTGTGCTGTCTGCTGCGGTCGGAGTTTGAGTAGCTGCTGTACCTGTCACTGCAGTGTGTGGGAATGTCTCCCTCATAGGCTGACCACTGAAGGAGGGGAAAAAAGATGTGTAATTGCTAAACATTTCTATCATATACCTCCCAAGATATGGAGGTGGTGACGATACTGGGAACGCAAGCCAGATCAGTTTCATGATCGATGAGGCTATCACATTACAAGTCATTACCATAAAATACAGTGAAACAAGAACCTCAGACCAATACCCCCAGCCGATAAACACTAACCAAGCAAATACCGGCTGGAAGTCAGGTACAACATGCCGAAACTCTGAGATCAAGAGCAACAACTTTGAGAGCCAATAGATCAGCTTTGTGACAATAAATGCTTATCACAAATACGATTAAACACACTCTGGTCAGATCTTTCATTATCTCAAACCTTCGAGCCTCACGTTGGGCGCCAAAAAGAATTGTCATGGTTTAAGTCCAGCCACACAGCCTCTCTCTCATTTCCCCCCTTCCCTCCCCCCCCCCCCCCCCCCCGAGAGATGGGGAGGAGAATTGAAAGAATGTAACTCCCATGGGTTGAGATAACAACAGTCCAGTAACTAAGGTATAACACAAACCCACTACTGCTACCACCAATAATAATAATGATAGGAGAAATAACAAGGGAAGAGAATACAATTGCTCACCACCTGCCGACCCATACCCAGCCTGACTGAGCAGTGATCTCACCCTTCCGGGTCACTGCCCCCAGTTCTACATCCTGGGCATGACGTGCTGTGGTATGGAATACCTCTTTGGCTAGTTTGGGTCAGGTATCCTGTCTCTGCCTCCTTCTGGCTTTCCCTCCTCCCTGGCAGAACATGAGGCTCGGAAAGTCCTTGGTCAGAGTAAACATTACTGAGCAGCAACTAAAAACATTGGTGTTGTCAGCGCTGTTCCCAGGCTGAAAGTCAAAACCACAGCACTGCACCAGCTACTAAGAAGGAGAAAAATGACTGTTACTGCTGAACCCAGGACATCATCTCTTGGACTTGATGATCTTAAAGGTCTTTAGTGTTTTATTGATGAGGTTTAAAATACAGAACCAGAAAATAAATCTTTTCTTAGGTAGAAAGCTTTCTTGGATAATTTCTGATTTTGATTCCAACCTACTAACATAATTGTATAAATGTCCTTAATGGAACTAACATTGAAAATTTTACCTTCAAACTTGAACTTGAACTGTGCATGTGTTTTGTGTTTGCCTATGTGTAAACATGCATGAACACAAAGACATGATGGAACACAGGCTAATTTTTTAAAGATTTTGAAAAGATATTTCTGTAATGAATACTCGAAAATTCTCTGGTCTCTTCTGAAACGTTGTACCAGGCAAGTAGGACAGAATCAGCTTCTTTAAAATTCAGCTTCTCCTGATCAATAGCATTTTGCAGGTGGCTAACATTACAAGGGAAATAATCTGTTTCCACTTTAGCACAGATGTTCCAGAACTTGAGAAGGATCAGGACTGCTTCCAATTCTGCATACCTTCAAGTATCTAAATTAATTTAAACTACTGGTCTGAAATTTTTGTTTTAACATTTACATAAAATGTATAGTCTCTTCTTTATTACAAATGTTTAATTTAAATATAATACAAAGTTTCTTGTTTTAATATGGGGTGACATTCCATATGTGGGGTAATCCTCCTAAACGATTTCTGTTTTTCTGTATGAAAGAAAAACTTTAAAATAATTCGTAACAGCAAGGGCTGGTTTCATAATAGAGTTTACAAGAGAAATTAGATAAATTCAGGGTGCACATCTTAAAAGTTTGTATAAGATCTTCCTAATAAAATTTCCTGACACCTAAGGTCCTACTTTTTTAAATGCTAGAGAATTCTTAGACTTCTTTAATGCAGCATATGTCAGTAGCTGTCAGCACTAGCAGTGCTTATCACCATCTTTCCCTTAACCCACGTTAAGCCATTTTTGGATATCTTCTGACATCAGCCCTGTAAGAAAATGACCAGGCAAAATTTAGTCAAGTTTTCCAGCTAGACAGACAGGAATATTTTGCTTGTTTGCTTTTGTGTGTGGTTTTGTTTGTTTGTTTAGTTTAGTTTTGCTTTTTTGCTTATTTTTTTTCTTTCTGTGATGAGGATACAACTGCTTTAGAAACCCAGATCTGTTAGTATTATATGCATAGGCTAGATGTATAGCTTAAACAGAACAAGTATCCTGTATAGAGTGGTCAGTGGTTGCACAGTTTATATGATAATGATCAGTAAAGAATTCGACAAGCCTCAAAAACATCGGATTCAGTGTAGAGGTGAAAAGTCAACAGTACAACACTTGGTAAGTTGATTTGATGATTCTGAGTGGAAAATACCCTGGACAGATGTGAGGTAGCCCATTTATTAAGCAAGTTATGGGCTTTGACTCAGAAGAATCTCTTACAGGCACTTAAAAGTTATCTGTTACTGTACGACTGATCCTAGTAAGTGAAATGCTTACTTTTCTTAGGCCTGTAAGTACACAGACAAGATTGAATTCTACTACTGCCCCAAATTTCTATGTCACTGGGATACTGTTGCAAATATACTCAAAGATGGTTTTTCTTAGGAATCTCTTGAAAATATATTAATCATTGGAACATTTGATTTCTTTCTCTCTGCAGGTAATTTTTTTTAATTTTTTTTTTTTAACACTAGTAAGGCTACAGTATCAGAAGTTGTATCATAGAATCATAGAATAGTTAGGGTTGGAAAAGACCTTAAGATCATCTAGTTCCAACCCCTCTGCCATGGGCAGGGACACCTCACACTAAACCATCTCAGCCAAGGCTTTGTCCAGCCTGGCCTTGAAAACTGCCAGGGATGGAGCATTCACAACCTCCATGGGCAACCTATTCCAGTGTCTCACCACCCTAACAGAAAAGAACTTCCTCCTTATACACAATCTAAACTTCCCCTGTTTAAGTTTTAACCCATTACCCCTTGTCCTGATGAAGAGTCCCTCCCCAGCATCCCTATAGGCCCCCTTCAGATACTGGAAGGCTGCCATGAGGTCTCTACGCAGCCTTCTCTTCTCCAGGCTGAACAGCCCCAACTTTCTCAGCCTACCTGAATGGGAACAGAATCTGAGCTCTCATTTAATGGCATCTATTAGACTTCTTACTGCTTAAGAAAAGCGCTGCCTTTTAACTCACAATTTGTCCTAATTTCCTACATCCTTTAGTTTACATATACTTTAGAGCAGGTCACACTAAAATATTTGACAAACGGCTGAAGAAATTCTATGGTGTAAATTTACTAATTCCCTTGCTAGTGCTGTGCTATTTCTTAATCTTAAATTGACCAAAAAAAGGAAAAGTTTTGTTTTCACTACATACCAATTATAGCGTAGTTTGGGAGAATACAATGCTTTATAGTCTTCATATTGAACATCTCCTCTTCCCTGTCTTCTCAGACAAGGCAATACTAGCATTGAGAATGAGAAAGAAGTGCAGTGGAAGTGTGTAGATTAATGTAATTATTTTAATCCTCAGCACCATGTTCTAAGATATCCAACATTTATGACAAAATATTCCAAGAAATCTCTGATGAGTCATTTCAGTAACAAGACTTATTTATATGTAGCCTGTTTCATTAATCAGAGGAGGATCTGCACAGCTATTGAAATAACATTTCACAGAAAGTTAATATGCCACACTGCAGTATCCTTCCTGTGGTGGCGACAACGGGGGGGGTACACAGCATCTGCAGGACTAATGATTTAGCATGGTAAATTACTATACCTGAATGTGAAACACTGCAGGAAGAATGCCATTGCTCAGCAGCAACTTTTCCACTATAGATAAGGAGTCTGCATCATAAAAAAGAATATATTTGCAATATAAAATATTGCTCTTTTTTTTTTTTTTTTTTTTTTTTTTTGTGGCTTGCTTTTTGGCTTGTTTATTTTGAATTCTAATTCTTTACTTCCTTCTTTGACTTCATTAGAGATTTTCAGTCTCATAGTAATGACTTCACAATCATTTGGTTTAACCTGGAGAAAGCAGAAGGAATATTCCAGAGTTTTTCTAAACACTGAATATCGGCTACAGAAAGGAATAAGAAATCAATTAGGGAGCTGACTGATGGCTTTTTTTTCTTTTTCTATATCAAATGCCTTTTTTTTTTTTTTTTTCTGTGCTAGTATTTTCCTGTAAGAACCTATTTTTATGTGGGAAGAAACAAAATAGTCTTTCCAGAACTGATAAAACAGCTTCAGATGTTGGATTTTACTGCCTTAGTCTTCTTCTAACCTGATGATAGGGGCCAAGATTGCCCAGTGTTGCTAATTTTCTCAAATTAGCAAAAATTGAAAATAGAAAAGCATAGGAAATACGATATAGAAATTTAAATTAAATGCTTGCTTAGGCAGTTATACAAAACATGGATGCATTTTTTCCTCAGCTTTATGGTTCTGTGGATTGTTTTCTTCCTGTGGCCTCAGAAATTCTTTGAAAAATAATACAGTTTGGAAACAAATTTGTTAAGAAAACAACTTGTACATCCTTATTCATGACAATCCAATTCTTTAAGTCTTCTTTAATTTCTTCTGCATCTTAAGAGTTGTAAACTTATTTCCTGAATTGTGAGGGAAATAGATTTATTGGTTCAAATTCGGCTTAAAGTACATAGTTAGTGTAGAACTGAAGATATATGACGAGAAAAAGTGCTAAAAGGAGAAATGCAAAGTGTTGAAATATATATAAAACTACAAAAGAAATTTAAATTAACTTTAGAGACAAAATTAGGAATAAAGGTGACTTATAAAGGTATTGTGGATTTATTCCGTATTTGTTGCTTAGCACTATGAAAATGTAGCAAATGCCACACTTCAGCTGGAAGGAAAGTTGAAGGAAACCTGTTTCAATTTAGAGACAAACTGAACTTGTTCTAAAATCTTCTGAAAATTCCCAGTTGGCCATGAAACTCTGACAGTTAATAAACATGGGAAAATACTTATATAGGTTTAAGTCTGGTCAGAAACAAACTATACTCAGCTGGCTTTTTCACAAGTGGTAACAGATGTTCAGGGTGTCTGCAGTACACCTAGCTTCATGAAAAGAACATGTGGCATGAACTCTCAGGTGGATATTTCATGTCAGGTTCAGTCTTTTTCTCTAAGAAGTGTGCTGAAGAAGCACAAACCATCCTAAGTATATTGACTTGCTCGTGCAACTTGAGGAGACTGAAGACACAGTGCATTACTATAGCTAAATCTACTGTTAATATTGCTTCAGCTGTACTATTAGGCTTTTAAGTTTCTGGAGTCATATAACCTTGCAGATGTTCCTCTTTTCAGGACTTTCATTCACAACTACCACTGGTGGTACAGGGCAGGTAAGACTGGTGACCCAGAGCACAAGGCAATATAAGTATATTGAGACTTTTTTTAATATATAAATATATATAAAAATATATAAGCACTTATGTATAGCATAGATATAAATAAATATACCATATTTGTCTCTCTATATAAATATATATACTCATATACTTAAGCATATTTTTAATTTATTAAGAACAGTATAGCTTGCAGTATTCAGAAATTCAAGGTACGTCATTATACCATTACTAAAGTCCTACTGAAGCCTTTATTGTTATCTGCTAGTTGCTGTTATTATCATTACTATTATTATTAACAGAAACATAGGTATTCAAAGCTTATTCCTGCATAGAAAAATGTGCTACAGGGTTTTCCTTATTGTAACTGACTGCTGTGTAACATGTTCTTGATTGCTTAACACTGCATCTGTACCATCCAAAATTAGTCACAGTTGAACTGGTTGGAAACTAATGCCAGCAAGCAGTTGATGCTCAGTTTGAGTCATTGGGCTACAGCTAGATAGGAAGTTATCTGAGAGCTGTCAACTCTTGGAATATTTGGAATTTTACAAAAAAAATAAAGCCAAAACAAAAAAACCCCAAACAAGACAAACAAACAAAAAACCCAAACAAACAAACAAACAAAAAAAAAAACCCTGCTATTTGAGCATTGAGATTATTTAAAAGTCTTGCTTTCATTTAAAATGAAAAAAAAAAAAGACAAGCTGTTACTTATACAGAAAAAAATACCACAATTTCAGAAGATTCATCCTCCCTTCAATGCTTTCTTTTTAGACTCATAGTGGTTTATAGACTTTGCCTTGCCATTTGTGAACACTTCAGCTAAACCACAGTATATCCAGTATTTTTTCTCCCCACCCCAGTTTATACAATAATCTGAAGCTTGAATTAAACTGAAACAAATAAATTAATTTCTTATAAGTCTTGTAAATTAATCAAATTCCTAGGATTCTTCTAAAAGGCAAATTTTCCTCCTCCTCCCTCTCCTAACCATAACTGACTTTCAGGAACATCTGAAGTATTTGTACAAACTGTAAAAAGATTCCTCACAGTGTAAATTCTGAGGCAGGGGAGAGCAGGGTGAATACATCATAGTAATTTATCATCAGATTATTTGTGTTAGTAGTAGCTCGTTCAGAGTCTCTGATATGCAAAGGATAATCTGTTTTATTTTCTAGTGCTCATAATGAATTGCATAATTATTCCATATACACCCTAAATAGAATGTAGGAAAAAAAATAATTTCTCTTCTGATGAGGGGAAAGCATGGGAATACCAAACACTGTGGTGAAAGGTAGATGAAATGTACAAAGGGAGAGCTAAACATCTGTCAAGTGTCATCAGAATCACATTAGCTTGGGAGTGCTATGGGACTGGAAACTCAAGGACACTGACAGGACTACAGAGTAATGTTCTGAGGTAATCTGCAATATCCAGGTTCTGTTTCAGGTAGCTGTTAGAAGTCAGTCCAAGTTAAATTAAAATTATAACATTCTGTTAAGTTGCAAGGATAACTTAAGTAGCAAAATGTGCACTAATTCTCCACTGTCTTTTGAGAAGCTATGGGAGAGCGAAACAAATTATTGGAAGGGCAATTTAGGCATTGTTAAGACAATACAGTGCTGTGGTTTGAAGATAGAAAACTCAGCAGGAACAAGAAAGTAAAGGATGAATGGAACAGAAATATAAGAGAGTGAGCAAGAGGAAACACTGCAGTGCACTGAGAACATCTGAGAGGCATATGTCCTTTTAAGTTATTTCTTTGCTTGACTGTTTTTTCAAATCTTGCTTGCTCTGGAGTGTCACAAACACACACACATCCCCTGCCCCCCATGGTTTTGTGTGTTTCACTTGTTTAGTATTTACTTCGTTTAATCCATGAACATGAGGACTTGAGGAAGACTGAACAAGCAACAATACCATATAAGATATTGCTAAATCGTGAGCTAGGAGACACGAGGTTTGTCTATATTATGTTTTCGTGGTAACTCTCAAGAGCAAATTCGCTGTTGATGCCTGCAATCCGAGCCAGTGTTTACTTCTGGAAACCACCCAGTGCTGTGTGCTGAATACACCTACTGGCTTTCTTCACCTGCTCTGCCTGCAAGTTAGTCCAGTGGCTGAAGGGCAAGTGCCCTGCAAAGTACTTTGTTCTATAGACTGCTCTTGAACATGTCAGCTGCATGTGAACATGGACTGTGTTCTAACGAGCTAAAGGAATATTCGCTTTAGAGCGACAACGGTGTTGTTTTTAACAAAACACACAAAGAGTTAGCAATTAGTATAGAACACAAAACAATTTTTATGGGCTTGAGATACTAATTTTCAATGACTTGGGACAGAATGAATATCTTGGGTGGATATACATGTCTCAAACTGTAGCTAAAGATCTGTATACATTTTTATCAAAGATATTCTTTATTCCTTTGATTATTCTTTATGTGAAAGAAACAATAATAAGTAAAAATTATCAGGAATCTCTTGACATGAGTTAAGAAGACAGTATGATCTTCTAGAATTTTCAAATGACAGCATTCCAGAACCTAAATTGTAATATTTTATGTTTCTAGGTAGATTTTTATCAGCCTGAGAAACACCTGAATTTCAGTGAAATTATCCTAGGCAAGCTGTTCAAATAGTTAGAAACATCACTCCTTTCTGTATGTGATAACTGAAGTAATGAGTGCCTTGTGTGTAAAACAAAGGAGTCTGAGATATAGTGGCATCAAAGTATAAGTAATTAGAAAACAAAGCCATTTCTCTCTTTCCTTGAGATTAGGTAGCAGTCTTGGTACTGAATCATCTTCAAGAATGCCACGGCAGGAAGCATGTCTCAAAAGGAAAATGCAAAGGAAAGGCAATCAATGAGAAATTTCTGCTTTTTTAATTAAATAGTAACTCTTGTCAGCATAAACTCTCCCAAAATTTAGTTAAAAGAGTCGTAAGCAGCAATGGCTGGAGTCTGCAGACTGAAGTTCTGATGTCAGACAAACCTTGCAGAGTAGAACTGTGGGATTCAACTTTATCTGTCCAGCAAATAATGAGGCTTTGTGGGGATTTCTCTGATAACCTCTTTTTGGCAAGCTCAGAAGGTTACTATGTTGAAAATAACAAAATTTTCTACACAGAGGAGCATGGTCTCCAATTAGAATCCAGGCTTGACCCCAACAGAATGATAATGGCTCTGAGACCAGAGACCTGATACAAAATTAGAACACAGCAAGCCATAAAGATAGGTGAATGCATACAGATGCTTTAGAAAATTGTTGAATTTGGAAGTTGTTGATCACATAGCTTTAATTAATGTTTAGATGTTCTATTTTGTACTATAACTGTGTTACTTTTCCCCAGCAATTTCTCTGATAGCAGCATTTCTTCAGGTTTGGGTTTTTTTTTATGTGTGTGTTTGTTTGTTTTCAAGTTGACATGATCAGAGAACTGTCAGTTGAAAGAACAGAACATCAGTTCCACAGTTTTGCTGATTGTCATCACGATTCTACAAAAAAACTCTGAGTTTGTGACTATGATATTTTTAAGTAGGCCTTGCTGATTATATTTCAGGCAGTCAAGAGCATAGATTTCTTGTTTAATTGAAGCAGCTTTAACAGTTATTATTTTGCTTGGTGTGTATTAAGCCGCTTGGAAACGGAACTGAAATAACTTTTCTCTTAAAAAATACATAAATCTGTACTACAAATAGGGCATAGAACAGAAGTCAGCACAAGTTGTTATCTTAATTCTATGTTTTGGTTGAAATTATGAGATGCTTTATAAAAATTAAAACCTGTATCTTTTAGAAATAATTCATGAAGGTGCAGGCCTATATAAAGAAGGAAATAATATCAATTTTGAATGGCTTTATGGCTTACATTAGTTTTATTTACTTTATTTTAACAGTGAATGAACTTATGTCAGACCAAAAATAACATATTTACTGGCTAATTATTCTGCTTGACTATCAAAAATTTTAGATTGAAGATTCACTCAGATCCACATTCTGACTGAAAATGTTCTCAAATTCTCTTTCTACCATAGTATCATTCTTTAAAAGTGGGTTATAAATAGATAAATAACTCCAGGAATTATTTTATCATTATTCATTATTTAATCTCTAGAAAGCTAAATAATTTTTAATTGGGGAGGGAGGTTGAGGGTAAGGAGAAATTAACGTTAATTTTAAACTTTTTTGTCTGAATTTTAGTTGGGAAAGTAACAAAGTTTCTTTACTTTCCCCTCTCCAATGGATTTCGTAATACAAAGGGCTAGCAGTAGCAGCTACTTTTCATTATGTTAGGATATATGAAAGCATTCTGAAAGTGGGGCAAGAAAAATGACTAGATATTTTGGGACTGACTGGGCAGGGAGGTGAGAACCTATGATGAAGTTACACTACAGGGGATGGTTATGCCTTGTGGCTGTGCCTAAGGCTATAGTGCTTGGAACAGAGTTTAAAGGGTCAGTGTGCAATTTAAACTGGAAAAAAATAAAAATAAAAAAAAAAATCCAGATTTACCTTGTCTCAGTTTTATTTTTAAACTCTGTCAAAACCCACAGTGCAGGAATTTTTACAGAGCTGAGGGTTCATTTCTTCCTTTCTCTTCTTTTGTACTGCTTTTTTAGAAACCAGTATGCAGCTAAATTGCTGGAACAGTAAATGATATTAGCTTAGACCAGAAAATTGTTAATCGTAAATGACATTTCTCTCTCCTTCTCTTTTCCTGATTTTTGTAAATAGAGCAATTTAGCATTCTACTCATGGAAGTGCATTTTATTAATTTTACAATACTGTAGACTTCTTTTCCTTTTTAACCACACACTCAAACCAAAAGGAAACAATATGAAAATGATACGATGAGCACTATAACCTTTAGGTTAATATTTTAACTACAGCAGGATCTTGTAAGTGCTCTGGTTGGGATAAATACGGAGCTACAAAGCACCAAGAAAAGTCAAAAGAGAGTTTCCAAGTTTAGAGTGTTCACTGCATGCCACCCTATAAAAGTACAGATAAGTTCTTGTTTTCAGACCCTTATGCAGTGTGGTATGGACAGGGCTCAAAGACACATCAGTGTTCTTTCTGCCTGAACACATCTTGAAGGAGGTTTGGGTGCTTGAAAGGAACCTGCATATGTTAAAAGGGAAGCTGCATTTCAATCACTGGCTTTGCTCAATTATTTACCCAGCACACAGACTAGTGTGGTTTCAGTTGGATACAGCATTTTTTCACCTTCAAGAATGAGTACTGTTCAGTAAAGACCCATACAATCACCAGAATCACAAAACTAGGAATTGCCACTCATATTTACTCTTAAAAAAATAAGAGCAGCAGAACAAAAAAACCCAAACCAAACGAACAGCAGAAAAACTCACCAAACAAATACCTGGAAAAAAAGAGAAAAACCCAAACAAAACGAACAAACAAACAAAAAGACCTAACAAAAAAAAACAAAACTCCAACAATTAAAATATTGTCAATGAAAGGTATAGAATGATAGAATCATGGAACAGATCGAGTTGGAAGAGACCTTCAAAGGTCATTTAGTCCAACACCCTTGCAATGAGCATATATGAAGCAATGAGCAAATATCAAGGATCGGCTTGGCAAATAATCAGAACTCTGGGACAGATCTCATCAGGTCCCATAGACTTATGTATGCTCAGGTTCCTCAAATGGCCACTAACCTGATCTTCACATACAGTGGGAGGTACTTTGACCACCTAGTTCCTGCCTTGCAGTTCATCCTCTCAAAAGGTGTGGGGAGGGAGCCGGCCAGTAAAGACTGAGGAAAACCTGTTGTTGAGAACCTCAGCTTTCTTGTCTGTTACCAGTTCACCAGTCTTGCTCATCAGGGGCACACTTTCTTTGACCTACCTGTTCTGGCTGACATACCTGTAGGATCCCTTCTTTTTAATCTTTACATCCCCTTCCAAGTTCAGCTCCAGATGCATCTTGGCCTTCCTGACCCCATCTCTGCACAACTGGGCGGTGTCCTTATACTCTTCCCAGGATACCTGTCCTGCTTCCTTTGCCTGTCTATTTCCCTCTTCCATTTAGTTTGACCAGCAGGTCTGGACTCAGCCATTATCTGACCAATAAAATGCAAGAACTATAATGTCTTCTGCAGCACATAAAACCAAATGTAGAGCAAATATTACAAAAATGATGGAACTTTTGTCATGATGGGTATTAGGACATCATGCAGATAAAAGCAGTGACATAAATGAGAATCATTATTCCACTGTGGAAAGA
Organism: Lathamus discolor; assembly: GCF_037157495.1. NCBI lineage: Eukaryota > Metazoa > Chordata > Aves > Psittaciformes > Psittacidae > Lathamus > Lathamus discolor. The sequence goes on from NC_088909.1 coordinate 78,490,042, forward strand.
TGCAATAAACGGCATCATGGAGGTAATGCTATAACCATTACAGCTCACAATTTCAGCAGCTGCTGTTTTTATTTTATTTAAATGACAAAGAAATATATAGCATTGGGTACCGTGTGATTATGGAACACTCCAATTCCCCAAAGACTGGCAGAAAAATAAATGCTGATAGAATCTGGGTCCTGCTCTTCTATTTTGCCTTTTCTCCATTTCTCTACTAACTATTCAGAAGAAGATAGTCCTGGAGACATTTGTTCATTAGTGTTAAAAGCGAATTTTTCAATCAGAGTGGTGCAGTCTCAGTAGGTAGGTGTATATATGAACCCTTGTGTATATCTGTTCCCTAGTTACCAGAGACTGTCAAAATCTGAGGTCAGTGACCTAGTTGGCTATTTCCAGTCTCACGTAGAAACTATATAAAAAATTCCCATTTGTTCAGATCTATGAGGAATTTTATACTGGGAAAGACAGACATAAACTGGGAAGACAAGAAAAGCTAGACTATCTTGAAGAAAGTCCTACAAATTTGTCAGTAGCTCACAGAGATACAGAACAGAGTTGCTTGAGAAGGCACAGGATGCACAAAAGCTTGCTGGAAATTTTCTATTTGAAAAATTTATTTTTCCTTCAAGTACGCTGGTACCTTCTGAGGTGGTCCTGTGATTCTTGAAAGCTGAAGATTGAGATTAAGGTCTGAGAATCGTTAAAGTTCTGGAAAACGTCTATTTTCTCAGTAACTCCAATTCTGAAAAGCAGCAAAGTAATTTAAAAAACTGAGTTCCAACTGGGCTAAATATAGTAAGAGGATGTTAAGGATTTTGTAATGATATCCATCTTCCCTTTTCCTCTCCTTCCCACTGAGCTCCATAGTAGTACTATTTGTACATTCACTGCCAATCTCAGCAATATGAAGAGAAAACAGCCCCTTTGCTTTCAAAATAACAAGACATATTATTAGCTAATCCATACAGGAGAAGACTGCAGTACTACTTTTACAAAAATATATTATATTTTGTAGGCTGCATTTTCTAAAAATAAATAAATAAATAAATCATTGTGCTTCTGTGTGTTTTGCCTAGGCTTGTTTTGCTGGTTCACACTAGATCCTGTTTGTCTAAGGAAACTGCAGAGGAGGGGACCGAGAAAAAACATGTTTAAAAGTTAATTTCTCATTATATAGAGCTGTCCTTTAGCCGATGAAATACAGACACTGACATCAGAAAAAAGGGTCTCTACACTACTGCATTACTGTGAAAATAAACCACACTTCCACAGAAGTACTCATATGGCATTGTTAATCTCTGAATTAACAATTAAATTAAGTAATACTAGCTGTATATGAAGAAGACTAAAAAGGATCTGTTTTGTGTTTAAGAGGCTTTCACTGAACTGGGATTGAATCGTTGTCTTGTTTTGATTATTCCTTATGAAACTTTCCTGACTCCTGACTAGTAAGAAACAACATTATGCTAGGTAGTGATCAAACTAAATGCACTTTGGCCATGCTTCAGCAACAACCAGTGGAATGCTGAGAGCTCACTGACTGTGAAAAAACAACATGATTAGTTCTTTAGAAATAGTTATAAGGACTGATTTAGTTACTCAATAGAAAATGTAGCCATTATTTTGATTATTTATTACCACTTCACATTTCCAGATCATTTAGTTCTTGTACCCTTTTTAAAAAATGGATTTATATTCATGCAACATGCTTCTACAGTGCATTCATTGCAACACACTAATACAGTGCATTCATTATGAAACAGCTAATCTATTAATCAATATCTGAGCTCAGATAATCTGAGTATCAGATTATACTATGAATATATGAAGGCTGCTGCTATGGAGCAATGTGGTAAAGAGAAGAAAAGATAGATAAGAAAAACCTGAAAATTGGGTGGAGAGTATCACTTTTTGAACAAAGGGCATTTAATTGTCGACAACCCTCACTGGAATTTTTTAGCAGATATGCAGTTTCAACCTTTCTTCTCTGCTACAACTTGCTGTTGGTACCTCATGAGAAAAATAGTCCAGATGGAAACTAAACTCAAACTGGAAAAATAGAAGGAATGTGGTGCTAAAATTAAAACTTACAGGATGTGCCATAAACAGAGCTTATCTGGAACAAAAATCTTGTTTCTCAGTTTGTTTCAGCCCAAAAGCCTAAATGCCATGTTATCAGTTACCCTGATAAAGGCCTGAAACATGCTGTCAATTTTTCAAATATAAATCAGTCTGAATCCACATGAAGCACTGCACTGAGTCCACAGGAAATATTTCAATTTTCCCCTCAAAATTTCCAAGAAATTTGCAATTATGAAAAATACTATTATCCTCATATATATATTTATTTATTTATTTTGGTCTTGCTGCAGGATAAAATCACACACACTGATAAGATCAAGCTATTAGGAATCAGTGAACTGCATGTGTAGGAACCGTGTCTTGGAGAGTTATCTCCTGTGAGCAAGGGTACAGTCTATTTTTAGAAGCTTAGTGTACTGCAGTAAAATCAGTACTTCTGCCTTAATCTCACTCACTGATTTATTTCCTAGGTTGTAAATTACTGGCTAGAAGTCATAGTTGTATGGGGATATAGAGATTTTACTTAGTGTTAAAACTTAACAGCCACTAAATATCAGCTATATAATTAAATCTGTGAAGTACCAGCTTAGTTGTGGTACAGCAAATGCTGTAGACATAAATGAAACAACATTTTCATTCTCAGAAAGGAAAGTGTTAAGAGTTAGAATGTGACTTAAACCTCAGAAGAAATTAGCCATGAAGAGTTAAGAAAATGCACATATCAAAATGCCAGCTGTAGTGCCATTTGTTCTAAGGAAAGGGAATGAGTTTTATTTGTTCCTTTAATTCTTGTGTGGATGTAGTTGTTTGCACTGAATCCTTAAAGGAATAGGAGTACTTAGTGCTTTATTTATACACCCAGAAATAAGTGTAGCTCCTCAAGTCCTCTTGTAAAAGCTCCACAGGGCTGTGCTTCCTCCACCTATTGCCCCTCTTGCACAGCTCGCACTGCACGTCATGGCTCCTGCCTGGTTCTACTGCAGGCATGATGACAGTGGAAACCTCGTTAAAGACACTCAGCCACCGAAACAAACTTGATTCATCCAGCAGCACTGAATATTAGAGAACTAAAATAAGACTGTGCTGGAGCACAGTTCTTAAGGTGAACTGACATTTGTGATAACAGGCCTCTTTCTTTTTTCTCTCTCTTTTTCTTTTCCCTCCTATCAAAAGCTTTTCTTAGGGATTCAAAAGAACAAAGGAACCTCTCAAACTGTGCTGTTCCAACAGCATGCATTTTGTTTGCTGGATATGGCAAAAGAAACCGGCTGTATTTCTCAGGCATAAGTTTGTCCCATTTGACACGTTTCAGTGCCCAAGAGCACTGGTTATATAAAAGCCAAAGACAGAGCACAGAAGTGAGGAATTTTAATCAGCAGGGTGAGCCTTTAAATACTATTTCCCCGTGGACAAAAAGGATGACGTAATGCTACAAAAAGAAACAAAAGGCACAAAAAGAAACGAAAAGGAAGGGAAAAGCCAGAGGCTGCGCGCGCCCCGGGGAGCACCGCGCGCCCCGAGGGGAGCAGGGCGCGCCCTCCTCTGCACCGGCTGTACCAGCCGCGGGGTCGGCGGGCCCACGGCAGCGCAGGGCGGCAGCTGCGGCACCGTCTGCCTTGCGCCGGCAGGCCTGCAGGTGGCGCTCCCGCTCCTGCAATGTCCCCGCCGGGCCCCTCCGCCGCCGCCGCTACGGCTCTTCGGTGAAAGGTTTAGCGGCGCTGCCGCCACGGCCCCGGGCCGCCCGCCCATTCCGAGGTCCTGCTGCCGAGTAAATTTAAATGGCAGCTTACACTGTCCGGCACCATGGGGCTAGAAGAGGCGATAGCATCAAAATAGCCAAAGCAGCTGCAAGCTTGTCTAAGAATTTTTGACTTACACACCTTGTAACCAAGAGAGTGCTCTGGCCGTGTGTCCAGCTCTGGGGCCAACACAAGAGAGATGCGGACCTGCTTGAGTGATTCCAGAGGAGGCCATGAAGATGCTCAGAGGGCTGGAGCACTTCTATAAAGACAGGCTGAGAGAGTTGGGCTTATTTAACCTGGAGAACAGAAGGCTGCAGGGAGACCTTGGAGTGTCCTTCAAGTACCTAAAGGGGACCTGCAGTAAATCTGGAGAGGGACTTCTTACAAAAGCATGTAGTGACAGGACAAAAGGGACTAGCTTTAAACTGAAAAGGGTAGATTTAGGTCAGACATCACGAAGAAGTTCTTCAGTATGAAGGTATTGAGGCACTGAACACATTGCCCAGAGAGGTGGTGGATGTCCTGTTGCTGGAAGCAGTCATGGTCAGGGTGGACAGGGCTCTGAGCAACCTGGTCGAGTTGAAGATGTCCTGATTGTTGCAGGGTTGTTGAATTAGATAACCTTTAAAGGTACCTTCCAGTCCAAATTATTCTATGATTCTGTGATTGTTCTGCCACTTGACATGAACATGACAAGTAACTCTGTCTTTCACAGGACGTGTAGTAGCATGTATTACTTTTCAGAAACTAGCAGCTAGGTGCAGGAAGCTGCTAAAATTAGTTATTTTAGCTACTAATACAGAACTAATTCTGGATAAAGTTTCCAGCTGTGCCACATTCCAAATAATGTTAATTAGGTTGTAGTTTAATATTATTAAGAGATTATTCAAAGACCTTTATTTCTGCAAGATCCTTCCAGTAGTCTGTCTGCACCAAGGAGACATTGCATACTACATCCATGACTCTTGTATTTAGGCCGATTTATTTATTTTTTTTCATGGACCAGTTAACCAAGCCCTACCAACAGAAACACAGAAAAACCTGCCACACATTTTCCTCATCATGTTTTGCCATAATAGGGTAAGGAAAAAAGAAGAGAAACAAAGCATAGGTGCAGAATAAGGAGTGGAAATAAAGAGGTCTGAGCTGATCTGCTTGTTGTAAACATGCCATTCTGGCATGTTTCACTTTCCTAAAATAGTTGAGCTGTTGACAGTATTTTTGGTTTAGAGAGAGGAGGGACCTGTTTTCATTCTCTTTTAGAAAAATCAAAGCATCACTTTTCTGCAAATATCAAGAGTATTTTATCTGCAACCTCACGAATTTTCTACTGTTAGTGCTTATTGCACATCCTCTGCTTTGTTGTGTTAAATATAAGTGCATAAAAATTTTTCATAGATGTACTCAGAATGAACCCTCCACACCAGAAAAAAGAAATAAGATTAACCCTCAAGAAACTACAAAAGCAACACAAAAGCAAGACTAAACTTTTCAAACCTGAATTATTTATGTGACAATAGGAAATACTGATGTATAATAGGATCACCTAGTGAATCTGCAAAATTTCTGTAAAATTAATGTTATTGCAGCTTGAGTTAGTGGTACAGAGGTATGCATATGTATTTCAGGATTATTAGCCCAGTGGATGCTGTCGAGGGACAGCTTCAGTGAAGTGTGTGTCTGATCATAGGATACAAAATTCTTCAGTCCTTCTATTGCCTTCCTTCCTTCCATCTTTAGTGTTATTTAGGCTCTAGTTAGTATGAAGAGTGCTGGGTGGTGTAACAATTGATTAAAGGACACTTGTTATAAAGAATTTAATAACCTGCATGATGGATTTCTGTTCATGCTTATCCTGCCTGCTACAGTAACCTGATTGAACTATATTCCTGCTGTAGAACTTCCTGTCTGCTGGTTTAAGAATATTCTTTGCAACGTTGATTCATATCTTTAATCATCTCCTCTTACTTGTATTTGTTTCTTGCTCATTTTTGCTTTTGGCGTCTTCCTTTTTCTCTGCAATCTTTTCTGCTTTTCCACATCATCTTCAACTCTCTGACATTTCAGTCTGTGGATACACACAAACATTCTGCTAAAGCAGGTTAGCTAGAAATAGTGCTGTCTTTAGTGACTGCTCCATTTTCAGCACTACATTGTACCAGCTGTGATTGATAGGGGTCATGCTGTCAAGCTTAGTAGTTCCTAAGTAGTGATTAGCTGGAATAGTGATAACTAGATGGGGCTTGATGGACAACTAAGTTTCCACTGCACTAATCCCTCCTAGATATGGATCCTTTACCTTTTCAGAAATGCCATACTGCATGAATTATTGTGATTTACTAATTTCTGTTGTTGTTTGGCTGTTGTTTATTTTGCATCTATCGTATCACTTGCGAGCTCTACAGAGTCTCACCCCTAAGAAATATAAAATGCAAGAGTCATATGAAGGTAAGAGGAATGGAAGCAAACCATCTTCTGAATAACCTTCCCAAAAGTCTGATACTTTGTCTTATGAAATTGCAATTTCAGTAATGGAGCTCACAAAACAAGTGTTGGTCCTATGTTTCAAGAATAGATGAGGATTTCTCAAAAATACTATTGTCCTGGACAATCTCTTTACATCATGCTTTTATCTTTCCTCTTCTACCATTTTTGTGCTTCCCCCTACCACACTCTAATTATCCAGGTCACAATAATCCAAACTCTAATAATGCCTCTCCTTTCTTTGATTACTTCTGTCTGCATAGTCAAAAAGTGAAAGAATACTTTTTAACATCTAATTAGCCCTTAATTTGTGTTCAAATAATTGTAAAACTTCCTTCATATTTTATTGTATTTATTTTGTCTGTGGGTGCATTTGGTGCCAAAAAATATTAATGGTTTAAATGAAATTGTGTGTTTCAGGATGAGAGCACATAAAACTGTTGTGCAGCACTAGAATACCTGAACATGCTACATGCCCAGATTATGAAATAAGGGAGGATCTGGAGCTGATACATGTTCTCACTCAAAAAGAATCCGAGTATCAACCTAGATAAAAATGCTATTGCTCTGAAATCTCTAGAATGAAAATAAGAAGATGTAATGAGGATTGAATTTCATGCTCTGCAACCACCTTATGGCACACATCCACTTTAGGCGTTTAGAGTACAGTTTTGATTAAGATCAGGTGTGTACTCTTGAAACAGCAAATGGTATCCTATGGCTTACATTGTAGAGCAGTTTGTCCTTAAAAACACTCAAAATGAATACTTCTTGGATTAATTTGATTGAAATTCTTAAGTGAAATGGATCTGGGCAGAGCCTTGAAGAGTGCACTTAGTGCAGTTCAACTTGTAGTCAGATTCAGTCTCTGGTTCTCTGAGACATCTAGACCATCTTAAATATTTTTCTTGCTGGCTGTGCTTCCCCAGCTGTAGGCATCTTTCCCATGAGGAGATGACTGTCCATTAGCTGACCACTGCATAAGAATATTGCAACATGGAGCAAAAGCAGGAAAGGAAAGTCTATGAGATGAAGGTCGCACTTAGTGGATCACCTAAAAGGAGCAAGAAGTGTATCAAATGAAAAACTAGAAACATCTCAGGAATGCAATTCAGCAGGCTTGCTTCAAAGCCCATACAAACTGAAATTTAAATTGAAATTTATTTGGAATTTAAATATCACACTAGTATCCTGTCAGGTCATTTTCTTCATTTTCTTCACTTAGAAATGTTTCCAGGAATTCACTTATAGTGTCAATGTCAGATCTCCCTCACCAGCTGATTTGGAGTACAAGCGCACTCCTCTCATGCTCTACTACTTATAAATGTAGACAGAGACTTTAAGGGTAGTCAAGATTCAGTTCCTCATATGTAAGCTAATAATAATACTTCTCAGATAGGAAGAGTTCTGTAAGACTGTGGTCACTGATATTTGTGATGTGTACAAGAACTATGCAGGCAGTGCTTTACTGAAGCTTATAAATAGAAGAACCCATGATGCTTTTGGGAATCTTGCAGGTTTGTTTATTTAAAAAAAATAAACAACCAACCAACAACAGAAAAACCCCAACACCTTCGTATTTAGTAAAATTTGGTAATGCTGCCATTTACATGCCATAGCATTTCAGGGGCAAAACACCATAGTCTTTTACTCTACTTTAACTGTGGATTACTGAAGTAAAATGGTATATTTTATTATTTATGTGAAATCTTGAACTTAATCCTGAATGCTTATGGGAAATTTGTGGTATTCATTGTCCAAGTTGTACTACCAAGAATATAAACTTGAGCACTCCAAGGAGTGCTTTTCATCACCAGAAATACACAAAATTAAAACAACTGGAAGACAATTGTATTCTTCATTCTCATGCATAGTTACTGGAAAATGCATAATGAGAAAATACTGCTAGAAAAGGAAAAGATGGCAGAGAAATAGCTCTAAGATGATGTACCTGTCTACCAGTAAAGAAGTTGCCATGCAAGGGAAAAGCCTTTGTGAAATAAATCTCTAAATGTAACTTAGGTTTTGATTTCACCACATCTTTGCTAAATATATAAATAGTTAATTTTTGTTCTTATTAGTTCATAGTGGACATTTTATTTTTTTTATAATGGACACACTAGTTTAAAAAATCTGTCTTCTTCACATTCTAAGTGACTTGTCAGTCTCCCAAGCTTATTAAGAAGTTATGTTCTTTTGATAGGAGGTTTTCTCAGTATGCTTTTCATAGGAAGATATTGATGTATATCAAATGTGTGGTGCAGAAGGCTGAGGCTTAAAGTATTTAAAATAAAAGATCTCATGCTAGATTAATGTTTGCAAAACTTAAACACATAATTTTTATAAACACTTAGTATGGTACTGTAATTATTCCCTGAAGATAGTATGAAGTGTGCAGTTCTATGTTGCTTGAGCTAATGATGTTGCTCACTAAGATGCTTTGTCATTTTTCTTTTATTCTCTTCTACCACAAAGTGTAAAATGCTTTTAGGGACTACCCCAATCCAAACAAGAAGCTTGCAGAATAGTACTATAATTGCATTGGCTGTTACTCCAAACTACTATAGTACGCTTAAAAGAGGAGCTCAGTTGCTCCTCTTTTGCTCAGTTGTTAATGCCATATCACTGCTGCTCAGCTAAATCATGTTAATTTACCTCATTCACAGGAATTTGTTCATTTGTTTCATAGGCAGTCATTCTGCTGTTTAGTTTGATGGCCAGGTGAATTAGGAACTTTTTGGTTCTGTTGCTCTCACAGTTGCTGCTTTAAAATGTTTTGTCTGTACCTTAAAGTCCAATAAATATAGTTAGAATAAAATTGAAAACAGTATTGTACAGGCTATGAAAGCAAAATTAACGGTTGTCAAATAGAATTGCAAGCAGAGTGATTAACATTGCCCAGCTAAACAGAACAGAAAACTTAAAGCATAAAATTCGTGCATGGAAATTTTTTACTCTCATATTGCTTTGAAAGAGAAGACAGATAGGCCTCTGGATACTTTTTAGGATCAGTAGGCTTCGTACCAGGTACACTGTGCCTAGTGTTCATTTCTGAACTGTTGCTACTGCATTCAGCAGACTGTCAGATTCACCTGTGAGTTACTCATGTTTCTTTGTGTTCCATCATGTGTGATTCCTCTTAAGCACAGATTTCTAGTTTATATTGTTTTCAAAGCATATGCTTCTGGACTGTGTAGCCGAAAAATGAACTTTAGGTCATCCTAATGCTCTTGTTTTTCTTTTTAGATTTTCAAACATTTAGGGGAAAGATTATGGGCATTGATTGCCATAACAGCTTGACTGCAGTTCACATCTTACGGTTTGACTAGTAACACAGTTCTTTTACCTCCTTAGCCACTCTTTCAGCTTACATCAAAGCAAGTAAGTAAGCAAACAAATAAATAAGTGTTTGTCTCAATAAGAGAAGTTGCCTTATGACTGTTATTTGTCCTTGTGTAAATTGTATGTACATCATTTGTCTCTGATATTTCACTTGTTTAAAAAGAATCAGGAATGGTGGTCCTGCAGAAATGGTTCTTCATAAAGTGTAGAAATGGGATTATTTTTAAAGAACTCTATGATCCAATCTGTTTGGACAATACAGCCAAGTGGAGGTGAGGTACGATCTCACCTTGTTTAAGTACTACTAAATTACTGCAATTATTTCCTAGTTTCTTTCTTTCCCCAAGCATCATAGCAACACGGAGTTCTTAGTTGTACGGCAGCAAAAAACACAGGTGTGGTTGGTTGAGTTTTTAGGATACCCAGTGTATGGGTATAGTGAGAGGTGTACTGTCTTACGGTGTATACCAGCAGGCTGAGCATAGATCCTTCTTTCAAGGAGGAATCCTTAAAGGAGGTATCGGGGAAGGGAAAGGAAGAATCTGAGCAATTTCCACATGGCCATGTTTATCAGAACTGAAAATACTTCAAGCATACTTCTTCTAAGTTGAAGGTGCTCTAAGTTTATTTTTTAAAGACCATATTTTCAAATTAGGAACATTATATATTAGTGGTATATTATTGGTAAAAACTGTCATTTGACAACTCAAAATTTAGGATAAAGCATTTTTGTTTTGCACTGCTAAAAATGCAAAGGTTTCTTCCACATCTAGCCAAGACTGAAATTTTTAGTTAAATTTTCAGTCTGCCATTATTTCTTGTAATTTTTGTTTTTTGTTTGTCATGTTTTTCAAAGCTGGAAAATATTTTTATTTCATAAGTCACTCTTTCCAATAAAGGCTGTATCAGGTAAGCCATCATTAAAGTCTCAACTGAAATGAATTTGAAAATTGAATTGAATCTTGATAGAGTCTTGACACTTTCTTTTTAAATTGCTGTGCAGAAATTGATGAATTCTTTGTCAACATCTTTCTTCACTGTATTGAAACCTTTTCTTCCTCATAAATCTGTTCCTTAGTTATGCCTAAGAAAATTAGATGTAGCACATTCCATGCTGCTACGGTTGCTAGCTGCTTGAAACATTATTGCTCTGGACTGTAACTGTCAGCAGAGTCTATCAACAGAAAAATGGCAAAACCTAAGACATCTTAGTGATAGGGAAAATGCCTAGAATCAGAAAAATCTCATACAATAGCTTCCCGCAGGATGTCAGTTTGTTAACAGTGTCAAAACATAGAATAATTTAAACTGAACAGTGGTTAATTCAACTTTGTCTGAGGTCTGAAACTGTTATGTTATCCTGTTCCCCTGTAAAAGAATGCTAATTACATTTGTCCTGGCTTCAGCTGTAACAGTTATTTTTCTTCTTCCTAGTAGCTGGTGCAGTGCTGTGTTTTGTCTTTAGTCTGAGAACAATGCTGAAAACACACCAATGTTTTAGTTGTTGCTCAGTAGCACTTACCCTGATCAAGGACTTTTCAGTCTTTCATGCTCTGCCAGAGAGGAGTGAGACAAGGAGGAAAAGGAGCCAGGAGGAAGCAGGAGGCACCTGACCGAAACTAGCCAAAGGGGTATTCCACACCGCAGCACATTATGCCCAGTATATAAAGTGGGGGGGGGAGTAACCCAGAAGGGCAGATTGCTCTTTGGGTCAGGCTGGGTGGTGAGCAATTGTACTGTTCATCCCTTGGGTTTATTGTTGGTTTGTGTTTTGTTTTTTTCCTTCCCTTTTTAGTTCTATATTCTCTCCCCATGTTATTTCCCTTATCATTATTATCATTGGTGGCAGCAGTAGTGGTTTTGTGTTATAGCTTAGTTACTGGACTGTTCTTACTCAACCCATGGGAATTACATTCTTTTGATTCTTCTCCCCATCCCTCCGAGTAGGAGGAAGGGGGAAGAAGAGGAGGGAGCTGTGTGGTTCTGAGTTGCCAGCTGGTCTTAAACCATTGCAACATTCTGTCTTTGTAGAGCAGATTACTGTGAGAACCATTTTAAGAAAGCTGGCTTGAAACACAGGGAAACGTAATACTTACTATGCCGTCTCCTTTAGTGGGGGCAGGTGAGTGATTGGTTTGAAATATTTTTCAGATTTCCATTACTGAGCAAGACTTTTGACCTCATAATTCGTGTTTGTGTTTTGTATCTCCTGGATATGAGGTGTTTGTTTGTTTGTTAACTATAATCTTGAGATCTGTAAGGCGTATGTCTTACAGGCATATAACAAATCAGCAAAATTTTAGCTGGCACTTTAGATATGTGACCTACCATTTGGGATCATAGCAAACTTTATGTTCCAAGGAGACCATAAATTTTAAAGTCATGTTGCATACACTCATTTAAGAAAAAAGAAGTCCTGAAGCATAACATTTCTCCTTACATCACATGTCACCGTTCAAGTACCTTTCATAAGCTGTATTAAAGTTTTTTCATGAGTGGTAAGGATGGCTGTGAGTGTTACAGTGGGGGACAATGTCAACGCCATAAGTTGAGATCATCAGTTTTAAGCTGTAGATTTTTCTCAGGAAAATGGTGAAAAATGCAGAGAACTTGTGACTAACATTCTGTTTTTTATCACTAGCCTGGTATTTTAGAAGGGCAAGTAAAAATTACAAATGAAACCTTCTTTGGTCTGAAGTAGTCAGTGATACAAGCTCTGACTGACCACTGAGTCATGCAATCAAAAATGCAGCATATTCATTCAAAAAGAAAATATCTCACGTAGAGTATTCAGATAGTATATCTACATGATGCACGTTTGTGTCATTACATAAAGATAAAGTAAGTAGTATTCCTTGATTTGTGTTAGAGAAAGAAGACCTGCAGAATGATGTAGTTCTTTCACCTTTAGGATAAGGAAAATTATGTACTTCTCAAAATTCTATTGATACTATTTCCTTTAGCCTGCGCATCGTCTGTACATCTCTGACTGATGTAGAAATTCATGCCTGCCTGTGCACTAGAAAAAGTTTTCCATGCCTAATGTATCTTTCAGTTCTTGCCAATTGCCAATTCATGTCCTGTTGCTGGGCACCACTGAGAAGAGTATGGCTTCATCTTGTCTACTCACTGCTGCCTGCAGTCAGGTGTTTATAGACATGAATAATGTCCCCCTGAGAATTCTCTTCTCCAGGTTATCTACAGGCTGGGAGAGGTACTTCAGTCCCTTAGTCATCTTTGTGACCCTTTGCTGGATTCACTCCATTATATCCACATCAGTCTTGTACTCAAAAGGCATGCCCCACAAGAGCACATGGCTGACTCCTGGTCAGCTTCTTACCCACCAGGACCCACAGGTAATTTTCTGTGAAGGTGCTGTCCAGCAAGTCAGCTGTCAGTGTGATCTAGTGCATTTGGTTACTCCTCCAGCATGGGGAGAATTTTGCACTTCTCTTTACTGAACTTCTTATTTACTGAGTTATTTTCTAACCATCATCAGTCTATTCAGAACTCTCTGAATGGCAGGACAGCCATGGAGTACCAGTCACTCCTCCCAGTTTTGTACTGTATACAGACATGCTAAGGGTATACTCTCAATAGTCCAGGTTATTTTGTACTCAGTATGGGTTTCTGGGGTACACCACTAGTGCTTGGCTTCCAGCTGGCCTTTCTGCCTCTTATCAAAACCCTTTTTACCTGGCATTTCAGTTTTTATTCCACCTCACTATCGACTTATCTAGCACGTACTTCATCAGCTTGTCTATGAGGATGTTGTGGAAGAGAGTGTTGAAAGCCTTGCTAAAGCCAAGATAAGCAACATCTGCTGCTCTCCACCTAGCCAGTCATCACCTTAGCAGATGTTCATCACTTTTTTGCTTATGAAGGGTTAATAAAGTAAAACTTGGGCATAGGGTCAGGTTTTGTGTAGAAGCCTGTATGTTACCTCTGCATTTGACTGCAAATACTTTTGTGAAACAGGTTCTGGCAGTGAATATGCTGAAAATCTTATGATACTTAGGACTGTGCAAGACAAGGCCATAATGTGTTAGGTGCTGCCAGAGAAAGAATTCTTGTTGTTAAAGGGGTAAAACAATTTTAGTTGTTGCTCAGTAGCACTTACCCTGATCAGGGACTTTCCAGTCTCTCATGCTCTGCTGGTGAGGGGGGCACAAGAAGCCAGGAGGAAGCAGACAGGACATGTGACCCAAACTAGCCAAAGGGGTATTCCATACCACAGCACGTTATGCCCAGTATATAAACTGGGGGGTGCTGGCCAGGACCCACCAATTGCTGCTTGAGGATGGGGTGGGTATTGGTCAGTGGGTCATGAGCAATATATTGTGCACCACCCTATGTTTCTTGTGTTTTATTACTCTCTGTCTTACCCCTATTATTAACTTTATTTCAATAGTTGAACTGTTATCACCCCAACCTGTGTGTTTTAGCTTTTTCTGATTCTCTTACCCATACCACCAGCTGTGGCAGGGGGTGTGAATAAGCAGCTGTGTGGTATTTCATGGCAAGCTGGGATGAAACCACAATAAAAGAGTAGGTGTTTATCACTATAGATACTATTCTATATTCAATAAATCTAACAGTATCTATAGATGCTATAGAATATATAATAGCATCTATAGAATAGATTCAATTTTATGACAGCTGAGTCATGAGAATTGAAATCTATTCCCACTGAAGTCAGCAGGAATTTTGCTAATGGTTTAGATGGAATAAGGAATCGGCCTTCATGCATATAGAAAACCACAGAACCTGCAGTGCTGGCAGTGGTGTAAGAACTGCAAAGAGGGATAATTTATAAAGGAGATGTGTTGCAAAATAGGACCTAATCCTGCAGTCCTAGTGTTAGCAAAATTCTTTCAATGGCTAATAAATTAGAATAAGGAAGCCTATAGCTTCAAAGTAAATAACGTATAAACTAACAAATAAATTATGGAAGAGATACAAAAGTTTACACAGAAGATAGGTGCACTTTCATTTTAGAATATAGGCTGAATGCATATGCATTAATGCCCAGGTTTTAGGCATAATAAACAAGATTACAGAGTAGATAGCAAAATTTGCAGGTGACTCCAGTTACTGCAAAACAAGAAAACAAGAAGGCTGATTTGTGTTTGCAGTGGTAGTTTCTGGAGACACAGCTGAACATCAGAGTATGGGAAATAGATAAAACAGTTAATTTCTTCATTGCCACTAGTAAGTCATGGCTTTAAAAAAATAATTGTATGCGTGCAATCATTGCCTGATATCCATTAATTTAGAAGTCTTAGATGTCTTTTTTCCATGACCTACTACTGACATGTTGTTTTTCAAATTAGCACAGGCATTATGCTGTAAACTACAGATTTTCTTGTAGACTTTATGTAACTTTTAAGAGCTCTTTATGTTACTAAGCATCACAGAGCCTGAGAAGTGTTTAGTTATGAACCAGTGCCCAAGGAATGAATTCATTCACTCTTTGCTGTCTTGAAAACAATAGTGATGCTTGAGATGAAATGAAAACACCCACAAACCTGAACAGGCAGGTCATCTGTGACAGCGCAGGTGTCATTTGAAATAATAGCAAAATGAAACAATGCTGTAGAAAGCATGCCACCCACTAGTGCCTCACTTCTAATGTCATCTGCACACAACAGTCACTTGGAATTTTACAGTGACAGTGAGGTTGGAGTCCATCACTTTAACATAACTAAATTTACCTGGTTTAGCTAAGGTGAAAAAACACATGTAAGCAATTAAGATCTGATTTATACAGCTGAGCAGGTTTTTATAGTCCATCCATTACAGCACAACAGTACAGAATATTTTAGCCAAATTACTGTGAAAATTTATTAAATAAGATTTTTATACAGACAGTAATGTTTGTTTGTAACAGTTCATTATTCACTGTCAGAAGGTGTAAAGAAATCAAGTGCCTTCAGTGTGGTTCAGAAAAGTATGGGCTAACAAGAACAGGTAATAGTAAGGTTGGGTTTTGATTTTTTTTTTTTTTATTACTATTATTACACAACTCAAGTACGAAAAATAGGCATTTTTACATGTTTTAGAATCTGGCCATAAGGCTTCAGATGGATACAAGATGACTTGGTTTAGGCCAAATTCCTACCTCTCACTCTTTTAGCTGAAAAAGATAAAAAAAAAAATCTTTCTAGATCTCTTTGGATTTTTCGTTTGATTTTGGCTGTTTTGGGGGGTATTTTTCTGTTTGGTTTTGGTTTGGTTTTTTTTTCTTCAGAAGTAATTAATGCTGAACTCTAGGATGATTGTCACTCAACGTGGCAGTTTGTGACTGAGCACTCTACTTTTTCTAGTTGAGACTAATTTTATGTGCAATTCTTGCTTTTTCTTCAGTGTCAAATAAATTATCATTTACCTTCTTATGTAATATATCCCTCTAAATAAAATTTATCTATTTACTTTTAACATATCACAAGTAATAAATGTTATGTTAATTCTGTTATAAAGAACTTCCAATTATTTTTTTGGTTATGCAGTTACATACATGATCATAATTAGTGTATTGTGTATGACTATGTATAGACTCATAAATATATTTTGTATACATTATGATCCTAACAGTTTGCTTGACTTACTGACAATACTGGGCAGATCACATAAGGTGTATGAATTTTTGTTTCTTTCAGCTTCCTACGGTTTTATTTTTGGCTTTGTTTGTCATAGATTATTCTGCCCAAAGATAATGGTTTTGGTTCCAGTATTACACTTGTTACACTTGTCACACTTGTCTGTGTCTAAAAATACATGTATTTTATAAAATTAATGAGAAGACAAGACAAAGAGATATATTTGAGTTATCAAATTATAGAATGATAAAATTAAACAAAATGATGTGTTTCAATATACAGACACAAGACATATCTGAAACTTCAAGTTGCATTCGAACAATTGAAATGATTGAATTAGAGCTTAAAATCTGGTGTGCGCAAGCATACAGTTGTGAATGGCGAAAGCAATTTTAATGCTTAAGGAGATTGGTTGTTCAGTAATATAAGGGACATTGTAAAATAGCATTTAAGAATAGGTTGCTCATTTATTGACTTAAAGATGTGTCAGGATTTGATTGTTAACATTCAGATGTAAAGAAATTTGGAAAACAAATCTTCCTTCATTTTGTGGCATGACTCATAATGTTAGGTATATTTTTTCAGCAAATTCAGTACAATGCAAGTAAAATAATTACATATTTCTGTAAGCATGATATATTTCTGTAGTATTTGAACGTGGCAAGTGTTATAGGATTTATTTATAAATGAAGTCCAACTATGAAAATCAAGCTTTTTATTATAAGTGAGGGAAAGCTAGACATCAGGTCTATGCCTGAATAAAAAATCAGTGCCCTTAAGTCTTTAATTTTTTTAATGGTCAAGGAACTCCCCAGTCATCTGCACAGATGAGCAATAATAGCATTATTTAGTAATCAAAAGATGAAAATATATTAGTAATAAAAAGTTGAGCAGAGGAAAGGTCAATCTGCTGACTGGGGCAAGTGAGTTAATCACAGTAGATGCAAATAGGAGAGAGATACCCAATGGCTTCATAGACTCAATCTTACCAACAGAAATTAGTGAAGTGATTAAAGTAGAAGAAAGTGAATGCAGATCAAATCAGACGTTATTTGGGAGAACTTGATCCACAGTAGGAAGATCCATAGAATGAAGGTTGCTGAGAGAGCAACCTTTCTCACAGGAATTCTTGTGAGGAATCCTCACAGGACTGCTCTTTAACATCTTTCAAAAACTGTGAAAACTGGAGGAGATCTGTGATGATTGGAGGAAAACAAATATTGCACTCTTTGTCAAAATCACCAAAATAACACCCTGGGGAAGTACAGACTAATCAACTGACTTCAATACCAGGGAATATCATAGAGTAGGTCTTATTGAAATATAGAATCATACAATCATAGAGTCACAGAATAGTTAGGGTTGGAAACAACCTTAAGATCATTTAGTTCCAACCCCCCTGCTATGGAGAGAGACACCTCACACTAAAATATTTCTAAATAGTTTTTAATTTTCTAATAGTTCTAAATATTTTCTAAAATATTTCACGCTAATATATTTCTCTGCATGTGAAGGAGAAGGTGAACAGAAACAGCACGAGTTTATCAAGAGCACATCATGCCTGACCCAGTGGATTCCATTCTGTGATAAAATAACTAGATTTTTTGATCAGCAGGAGAGAAATGGATGTAATTTACTACAGCTTCAGCAAGGCTTTTGGCACTGTCTTCCTCAATATTCTTGTATCCAAGTTAGGATAATACAGTCTAGATGGGAGAATAATTAGATGGGTAGAAAGCTTGTTAACAATGAGATGGGTATAAAACTTATTGGATGGTTAGGCTCAGCAGGTAATGGCTAATGAATTGTACCTCAGCTGGATGCTGGTAAACAAGTAGGGCAGTGTGGGGACAGGTCCTGATTAACATCTTTACCAGTAACCTGGAGGAGTTTATGGAATGATGGTGCATAAGGTGTTCAGCAGACACTAGGTGGGGGACCAGATGATATGTCTGAGGGCAGGGCTGCTGTCCAGGGCAGTCTGGACAAGCTGGAGGAATAGATTGTCAGGAAATTGTATTTAAGAAAGACAAATACAAGCTTGTATACCTGGGAAAGAACAAACTCCTTTACAACAATACAGGCTTGGAACTGACAGCCTTTTTTCTTTTTTTTTTTTTTTTTTTTTTTTTTTTTCTTCTGGAAGAATAAAAGGTGGTTTCTAGGCTTTCTGAATATGAAAACAAACTTATATGTGTCTGAAACAAAGACAGAAGTCTAGACTTTGCTTTAAGTTTTGAAAGACCTGACTCTCACAGCCGACACCTTTATTAAAGTTTGGAACACTGTGACAGAGCCCTAGCTCAAGAAAATTCAAAAAGTATGAAGATAATCTTCAGTGAGGAAGCATTATTAATGGGAAATGAAAGTGACACTTTTGTAGTTTCTATTCCCCATTTATTGTGGATTTCCAAAGCTAAAGTAAGAAGGCAGCAAATATAGGCAGTGCTTACTGCAGCGCTATGAGTGATGACTTTGTAGTGGAGAAATGGGCTCTTCCAGCTTTTAAACATTGCAGTGGGGTCAGCCTTTTTGTTGCCTTCTCCTACCTAGATTGTGTCCTTCCAGTAACTCTTATTAACACTTCTGTAAACAGACAAATGTAAGACAAATTGTTCGGAAAGCAGATACTCTAAAGCCTCTTAGAACCAAACTGCTTACAATACGCAACAAAAAACTCCAAAAGGATGAATTTGATAATATTTGCTTAATCTAATGTCTTTTTCTACCCTGATAATTTTCTGACTTCTGTTTTTAGCAAGAGTACCTTATGCATCCTCAACCTATTAAAACCGATCTGATTAATTTTCCATTACCAAAGGTAAAAGCAAATGTACAGTCCAAGTCTATTTCAACTGTATGTAATGAGGTTGCCTGAAATGTAGTCCATGAAGTGATTTTGTAGCTTGAAAAGCAGGCTGAACTGAAATCTGGCACTCTCATGATACTCCAGGTCCCTTAGAGTTGTGGGTTTCCGTCAAGGGGAAGTAACAAGTGCCCAGAGTTTAAAACTGACAAGTAAATGGTTTCATAGCCTGTTTGCTTTTGATATCTCCAGGAATGCAGTAGAAGCTGCTGACAAGATGAGCAGGAAAAAAGGAAGATGTATAAACAGGGTTATCATCTTAATAGCTGAGTGAAATATGGTGGAAGTTTCCCTCTGTTTCATATACAATTTTATTTGGCCATTTGCCCTAGAAAAAAATAGGCATGGTGGACTGCCTTAACAGAGAAATTATTTTGGTTCTGTTATTACACAATATATTAATGTGGGTCTTGGATATCTGTGTCTGAGCTGTCTTTTCTTCTATTTGCCTCAGAGGTTTTTGAAGAACTCTCCAGTGATGGTGTATAATAATTGAGTTCCTCCAGCATCTATTCTGTGCCTCTGAGATCTTCATTTAGTGACTGCAACCTCTCCTATCCTTCTCTTACATTTAGGATATAGGATATAACCTCTCTGTATTTCTACAGAGGACTGACCTTCCAGACTTCAGCTACCGAGGAATATATGACAATGTGCTGTGTGTGACCTTTTATACTAGCACTTCAGTCTCATATGAATTGAAATTACATTTTCTCTCTCTGGCATGTGTGTTCCCTCAAGGTTTTACACAGTTGAAGGTCTATGGTGGCTCTCCCCTGAGAATCAGAAGAAACAAGGTTGCCCAGATGAACAGCAGCTGCACATTCAAGTACAGAATTATTTCTTAAGTAAAAAGGCATAAGAATCCTTCCTGTAAAAATCAAAATAACTATTCAGAGTTGAGTGAGACTTTTAGTAGCACTAATGTCATTTTTTGCATTGAAAACGTATTCTGTTCCTACTTCCACAATATACATTGATAACACATAGTTATTAACAATCTTTGGGAAGTCATAATTTGTCATTCAATGATCTAAGAAAACACATGGATAACAACCTACGTAATGAAAGTTGCTGGGATTTATGTGTCCCTCATACTAACAAAAGAGTTGAAGTGAATGGACTTCTAGAATTAAAATCAATATATTGAGAAGCGATACTCAAATTCAGATGTGGGGGATGTGTTGAGCCACCTTGGGAAGATTTAGAAGCTCTGTTCATATTTGTACTCACAAACATGTTTGTTAATAATTTTTCCAGTCAATTTCATAATAAAACCTGAATAATATCTTGGTCTTATGGTTTTCCTTTCGATTGCTGTTTTGTGGCCATGATTCTGCAATATTGGGGAAAACAATGTGTTTGTGCAGACAAGCAGAGTTTGTTCTAAATTCTTTAAAAGGTCAGTTACAGAAGTCCCACACATCAGAAGAGGAGCCCAAAGAAAGACTACCATTAACAGAGAAAGAAATTAAAACATTGCTTCCCCTAGAATCATAGTATAGTTAGAATATTGTAGTAGTTAGAACATACAATAGTTAGAATATTTATGTAAAGGCAAAGGATCCTCCCCACCAGTTTCAGTTATACAGATTTACTGCAAGCAAAAATTTTTGCCTCTCTGTTATTCATCTGACAATTGCATTGTCTTCTAAGGCTTGTGATCTTTTGTTTTCAGACCAAACAAGTTCTCAGAATAATTTGTAAAGCACATTCCTTAAAAAAGTTCAGAAAGTTTTAAACTGAATTCCTACTGTAAGAAAATGCCTAAAAATCAGGGTAATGTCTTTCTAAATACAAAATAAAAATATTTTTTATAAAGAATAATTATTTTTGTTTGATTTGCCATATATCTTTGCAGTTGGTGTGAGTGGTTAAAAAGAAAGCCTTCTGATATAACAAGACTAGAGGTCACCAAAACATTTTAAGAAATGGGGCAAAATTCATGTGTGTATTTTAAAGCTGTTTTGAACCTTGTATTACACTGTAGATCTTTAAGTGTGAGAAAGCAGTAGTCTACAATAGGTGCAAAAGTTTAGTGAAACATATTTTCTGAAAAAGCAGGTTTGCTTTTAGAAATATGGTTTGACATTATTTTTTGTTCATAACTTTTCTAAACATGGTTCCATTTGACCATCTTCAACACTTAAGTAGTCTGAAGTGTTATCTTTGTGCAGGCAGAAGTATGTATACAAGGAGTGCTTATTTGTTTCTAAGAAATAGGAAGAAATTAAGCCTTTGAAGCCCTTGATAGAACAGTCTTATAAACGAAAATAACAAAAAGAAAGATAAGACATCTGTATCCTGAAAATACCCAGATAACAGACACCTGATGTTTTCCTTACCATACTTCGTACTGTCTATAAATTGAAAATTTCTTTACTTTTTTGTATTTTTAGTTTATTTTACTTGATTCACTTGATTATTAAAATCAGTGTGCAGAATCTGTAATTTCAGTGGTAATAGAAAGAATTTCATGCTAATTTTTTAGGCTGCATGCGAATACTGATCAGGCAAAAACCTGTAATATGATGACTAAAATGATGGCTCTGCCTTGAACATGGTAGATTCAAGTTTATCTGGAACATCGATGTTACTGGGCCCACTTTCCAACTTAAGAAAAATTTTGGGGTAAAAAAAGCAAAGCATGTCACAAGCACAGAGATAAAGCAATTCAGTGAAAACTGGTGTGAAAGTAGAACAGAAATCAGTCTTTGTAATATAGTCTTTGCACTTAATACGAACTTCCAGCTGACAAGGGAAACCTGTTTATGAAAAAAATGAGCAATCCCAGAAGAAAAACTAATTAAATTACATGAAGCCACTTCTTACCAGTTTGAACTAGTTCTGTATTTTCTGCTCAAGTAATCAATTTTCTTCTATTCAAGTTATCAAATTACCTCCTCAGAGATTTTTCCATTTCTTTGCAGCTGGTGGGTGTTTGGATAAAACTGAA
Source organism: Lathamus discolor (assembly GCF_037157495.1). Taxonomy (NCBI): domain Eukaryota; kingdom Metazoa; phylum Chordata; class Aves; order Psittaciformes; family Psittacidae; genus Lathamus; species Lathamus discolor. The sequence continues at coordinate 78,512,113 of NC_088909.1, forward strand.
GACAAAATTCAGCTCACAATTTTTGAAGGGCTTTAGTATCGTTCAGGATAAAGAATTCAATGTAAATGTAATATTATTATGTAGAAGAAGAGCTGTGAACTTGGAAAGCAATTAAAAAAGACAATGTAGAAATTATCATCAGGCTCATGAACAGAATAATGAAAGCTAATGCATCTTTAACCAGAGTTGAGAAATGCAAATGAATAAAAGTGTTTATTTATAAACTATTATCAGTGTATGCTGTGATGTATTCAGAAATATAGCATATTTTAAAATAAAAGACAAAACTGCTGGGGCACTGAAATAGGAAACTAAATAAATCTCTTAAATCCTGCATTCCAGGTTATCAGTGGGGATCTGTAGGGTTAAGGATAGTCAAAGAAATAAATATTTGTTTATGCAGAAGCTTTGGGTTAGTTTAAATGTTAACATGACATTTTTCTTCCATGAGATTGTATTAATTTCTATGGAATCTGTGTCCTACACATGAAATAAAATTGCCAGTATTGTATTCACAGAGCTAATGGTATAGAATCATAGAATAGTTAGGGTTGGAAAGGACCTTAAGATCATCTAGTTCCAACCCCCCTGCCGTGGGCAGGCACACCTCACACTAAACCATCTCACCCAAGGCTCTGTCCAGCCTGGCCTTGAACACTGCCAGGGATGGAGCATTCACAACTTCCTTGGGCATCTCATTCCAGTGCCTCACCACCCTCACAGTAAATAACTTCTTCCTTATATCCAACCTAAACTCCCCCTGTTTAAGTTGTAACCCATTACCCCTTGTCTTGTCACTACAGTCCCTAATGAAGAGTCCCTCCCCAGCATCCCTATAGCCCCTCTTCAAATACTGGAAGGCTGCTAGGAGGTCTCCACGCAGCCTTCTTCTTCTCCAGGCTGAACAGCCCCAACCTTCTCAGCCTTTCTTCATACGGGAGGCGCTCAAGCAACCCAGTCATCCTTGTTGCCTTCCTCTAGACTTGTTCCAACAGTTACATGTCGTTTTTATGTAGAGGACACCAGACCTGTGCACAATACTCCAAATGAGGTCTCATGAGAGCAGAGGGGCAGGATCACCTCCGTTGACCTGCTGATCACGCTGCTTTTGATGCAGCCCAGGATACGGTTGGCTTTCTGGGCTGCTAGCACACACTGAAGCTGGCTCATGTTCATTTTCTCGTAGACCATCAACCCCAAGTCCTTCTCCGCAGGGCTGCTCTGAATCTCTTCTTTGCCCAACCTGTAGCTGTGCCTGGGTTTGCTCCGACCCAGGTGTAGGACCTTGCACTTGGCATGGTTAAACTTCATGAAGCTGGCATCAGCCTATCTCACAAGCTTGTCATGGTCCCTCTGGATGGCATTCCTTCCCTCCAGCATATCAACCGAACCACACAGCTTGGTGTCATCGGCAAACTTGCTGAGGGCGCACTCAATCCCACTGTCCATGTCAGCGACAGATGTTGAACAAGACTGGTCCCAACACCAATCCCTGAGGGACACCACTCGTTACCGGTCTCCAGCTGGACATCGAGCCATTGACAACAACTCTTTGTGTGCGGCCATCCAGCCAGTTCTTTATCCACTGACTGGTCCATCCATCAAATTGATATCTCTCCAATTTAGAGACAAGGATGTTGTGTGGGAGAGTGTCAAATGCTTTGCACAAGTCCAGGTAGATGGCATCAACTGCTTTACCCTTATCCATCAGTTCTGTAGCCCCATCATAGAAGGCCACCAAATTGGTCAGGCAGGATTTCCCCTTAGTGAAGCCATGCTGGCTGTCACCAAGCACCTCCTTGTTTTTCATGTGCCTTAGCATACCTTCCAGGAGAATGTGCTCCAAGATTTTGCCAGGCACAGAGGTGAGACTGACTGGTCTGTAATTCTCCGGGTCTTCCATTTTCCCCTTCTTGAAAATGGGGGTTATATTTCCCTTTTTCCAGTCATTGGGAACTTTATCTGACTGCCATGATTTTTCAAACATGATGGACAGTGGCACTGAGTGAGCTGCCAGTAGAGGTTTGTCTGAGAGCAGATATGTGTTTGTACCTGGTTTAAATGATATGATTAGATAAGAATATTAAAGAAAACTACATCTCTACTTTTGTAAATCTATGCACAGAAGGCAAATTCTCTTTGAAATTTGTGAAGCCTGATTTTACTGTATGTAACTTTACAGTTAAAAAGCAGATCATTCCTGAACACAGTCTTGCTCCTTTAAACCTCCAGCAAGGGCAGGGAAAGTAAAACAAGAACTCATTAGTGGCATTTTTTCTTGTTGTTTTTTTGTTTGTTTGTTTGTTTGCTTATTTGTTGTGTTTATCCTAGATATTTTTCTTTTCTAAGGGAACAGTTTACATTAATTATGTGCTTAGTCCTTTAGTTCTATGCTAGCATATCCTATTGGTATATGAGGCCAAACTAATCTCAGAATTAACTCATTCTAAATGAGCAGTTCTATACAGAAAATTGTTCTGGTTTTGGCTGTGATAGGATTAATTTTCTCCATAGTAGCTGATATGGGGCTATGTTTTGGATTTGAGCTGCAGTGTTGGTAATTCAGGGATGTTTTAGTTACTGCTGAGCAGAACTTACACTGCGCCAAGGCCTTTTCTGGTCCTCACACCACCCCACCAGTGAGGAGACTGCAGAAGTAGCTGTGAGGGCACACAGCTGAGACAGCTGATCCCGACTGACCAAAGGGGTATCCCAGACCATACGGTGTCATGCTCAGCATGTAAAGCTGGGGGAAGGAGAAGTAAGGGGCAGGATAGTTGGAATGATGGTGTTTGTCTTCCCAAGTAACCATCATGCATGATGGACCCTGCTTTCCTGGAGATGGCTGAGCGCCTGTCATGGTGAATCAATTCCTTGTTTTGACTTGTGTGCACATATTTTATTTTACTTATTAAACTGCCTTTATTTCAACCCAGGATTTTTCTCACTTTTACCCTTCCCATTTTCTCCGCTATCCCAATGGGGAAAGTGAGAGAGTGGCTGTGTGGGTCTTAGCTGTCAGCTGGGGTGAAACCACAACGAAAACATAACTTCATTTTCTTGCTGAAAGAGCTGTCTGAGGTCACTCATAGGCTGCTTTTGGTCATTTTTGAAAGGTTGTGGAGATGTGTGGGGAAGGGCAAATGAGGCACTCATCTTCAGAAATTTGAAAAATTAGGTTCAGTAGATAAATGCCTCACTTTAATCCTTGTGGAAACTACAAAGTAGGTTTTCTTAGAATTGAGTTCTCAGCACACTGGGGAGAGAAAAACAGTATTTTGGAATAGTCAGAATGATTTCTAAGGGATAAATCATGCCTGACTATCAGGGTTGCCTTCTGTGGTAGAATGATTAAATCCATGGAAAAGGGGAGAGCAGTGAAGTTCATCTACCCTACTTAAAGCAAAGATTTTTACAGGGTCTGTTGCGGCACCCTTATATCTAGGCTGGAACATTATAGTTTGGAAAGCTAGAATACCACATAGATTAAAAGCCTTTGAGCAGAGATGGTAGTGATTGCTCAAGTCACAGTCTACCTAGAGGAGACGGAGATTATCAGGGGGTCTGTTTTCAACCTGTCCCATTCAGTGTGTTCATCAGTGGTTGTGTTCTCACAAGGTGTATGGATGACACCAAACCAGGATGTGGTTGATACACATGAGGACAAACCTGCATTTCAGAAAGCCATGGACAAGATGGAAGAAGGAACCAAAAGGAATCTTACCAAACTTAACAAGATAAATGTAAAGGTCTGTGGCATGTACAGACTAGCCTCTGCAATGATGCAAGGACTAGCACTTTGATTTGCCTGAGCACTGACTGGCTGATGAAGAGCTCTGCTGAAAAGACCCTGGGGATACTGGTGGACCACAAGCTGATCAGAAATGTAGCCAGTACGTAGATGAAATGGGAGTTGCTTATTTTCCTTGGCACCCATTAGTTGTAAAGTAGTCTATCCAGTTCTGCATCCCCAATCCATACTGTGAATATTTTGGAAGATTCAATTTACTTGAATTGCTAAATATGAGAATACAAAATCCTCAAAGAAACAAATCTCTTTTGTTTTAATTAAAAGCAGGTTTTGTATGTAATCTATCTATCTACTGCTCCCTAACTCCTAGTTACCTGCAGATTGTCCATGCCTTTTTGATTTGTAATTACAACTGCTAATGGGAAATAATGATTGCAGGAAAGAGAAGAGTGAAATCTTTAACTGAATACTATCAGAAAAAAGCAAAAAATAAGACACAGGAAACCATGCATAAACAAGTATCTTAATATAAGTGCCCTGGTTTTGGCTGGGATAGAGTTGGTTTTCTTAAATCATGACAATAAATTTCAGTATATTTCAGTGAGATTCTTATACCACATTTTTTCATGACCTTATTTTCTAGACATTTTGTAGTGCAGAGTAAGGAATAATGCGGAAGTCAATAGAAATTTGAATTCATATTTGTGCAATCAGCCAGTTCCAACAAGGAAGAGGTACCGAAGCCCAAAGAGTTGACCTGAAATCGAAGGTTGGTTAAAACTGATCAGAGACGAGAAAACTGTGGGAACTATTGTGAACTGACAGAATATATCAGGAAGTGCTCAAACACTTATAGCAGTTGCTGATAACAGATTTCAATCCTGCTGGCATCATTGCAATAAAAATTAAGAAATTACTTTAAAAGGGTTCATATCTGCAAAAGCTGCTATAAGTGTTTTTTTGGCTGTTTTATTATGAAACCAAAATCAAACAAAGCATTTAAACTTGAACTTGAGTGAAAATAAATGTGGTAAATTAAAATACACAAATGGAATATAAGCATAATACATTATCTATAAAAGCATATTAAAAAAGCGTAACAGTATGTGAACTTAGTGAAAAAAAGATTTGAATACAAATGTGTCTGAGAAATAGATTTAAAACAATAATTAACAAGGAAATATAAAACAGAAAGTCTGGACATATCAGTGCATTTGAATAACGATAAACCAATCTTATATCGTTCTTATATGATCCAGATTTTGTAAAATGGTGATAAGTCAATATACAGAGCAATATTTAAAAATGGAATAATGGATTTTTAACATTGGCTGAATGAGCTGGGTTTAGATCTTTAGAAAGCAGATAAAGCAAATAAAATATTCTTCTAAATTAGCCTTACCAGGAAACACCAATAATTAAAGCTTAGGTCCATTTTAAGTCTAAATTTTCTGAACAATGGAACAGGCCTCTGGACTGTCAATTCTGCTGCCTCTCCAAGACATGTCAAATATTGAAGTGATGTGTTGATTTCAAGGAAGTGGTAGTTTATTTCACACATGGAGATGGATACCTCCATGCACCAGTACGTACTTATGTCTGATTGGCTGGAAAGCAACTTTGTAGAAAAGGCTCTTGGTGTCCTGGTCAACACTATATTAAACATGAGCCAGCAACGTGTCAAACAGGGCTAATGGTATCCTGGGCTGCATTAGGAAAAGCGGTGTCAGTGGCCAATGAGAGTTATCACTAAGATTAAGGTTAGCACTAAGATGATGAAGGGACTGGAGCATTTCTCATGTGAGCAAAGTCTGAGAGAGCTGGGCTGTTTAGTCTGAGGAAGTGAAGGCAGAGGGAGAATCTCACTAATATGTTCAAACAGCTGAAGGGAGTGTGCAAAGAAGGTGGTGGTAGGCTGTTTTCAGTGGTGCCCAGTGACAGGACCAGAGGCATTAGGCACAAACTGAAACTCAGAAAGGTCTGTCGAACGTCAGGAAACACTTTTTCACTCTGGGGGGTGATGGAGCGCAAAAGAAAATATTACAAATATTCAAAAGTAATCTGGATATTGTCCTGGGCAATCTTCTGTATGTGACTCTGCTTGGGCAGAGTAGTGTTGACAAGATGACCTCTAGAGGTCCCTTCCAACATTAGCCATCCTGCAATTCTGTAGTAAAAGCAGTGATTTAGTAACAAGAAACAGCAAAAGAAAAAGCTATTCATATCCTGTTAATATTGCTTGAAAATGCTTTCTAATAAAATAGAAAAATTCATAATTTTAGCACAATTATATCAAATTTTACTTGCAATTTTGTCTGCAAATATTTAACTTTTTTGTTGTTGTTGTTTGCTAAGTTGTTTACCTATTTATCTGTTTCTTTTACAAAGCTACAAGAAAAAGTGACCTTGAGAAAATATTAGGTGATTTTTCAGTATTCGCACCCCTTTACTTCAGAGAGAACTGTATGTCTTCTGTGGAGACTCATTACAAGGACACCTAAACATGTTAGTGGGAATGTAAGCAGCAGCATTCATTTGAAGAATGAACTATGAAAAAGGGGCATATACAAATAGCCTGAAAGCTGTAGACAAGGTCGAAGAACAGGGTTATACTTCACCTGAAACTCCCAATTCAAAAGAATCATGGAAACTACAGCGACGTATTAACTAAAAAGGTTATTGTGATCCTTGATTAGAACACGCAGATTTTCTTCTCATAGCATATTTTAAGTACTTTTGTTTTATGCAAATAAAATGAGTTCAGTCTTGGACAAGACTGTGAGTGAATAGTTAATATTCATAAATAGTGTTAAACTACACGTTCTCTATTTATACATAAAATAGTAGAAGTAGGTGCTATGCTAGAATAAATACCAAATGTTGTACAGTACTTATGGCTACTTATTGTTTCACATATTGAGTCTAAAAGTCTAAATTCTGTCCTAAAAAATGCTCATAATTTCTTAAGACTAAGGTCCTGACAGTTGTTTGGTTTTCATAGATAAAATATTTGCTAATGAATTCCATTCTGCAATTCCGATTTAAACAGCCTAGCTCCTTTTATTTGCTACTAACACACTGATTTAGTGCTGATGTACAAACAGCAGTTCACAGTGAGTGATCCCTGCATAAAAAGATTATGGGTCTTCGAATGTGACTATATGTCATATGTGAGTTTAGCATAATACTAATATAATTCAATTAAAAAAATCACAGTGGCATTATCATTGTGCTTAGATCAAAGAACAAATAACTGTAGAGAATTCAATTAAAAGTTATTGATGTAACGTACTGGTAGTATCTGTTGTTTAATCTAGAGTGTTTTATCTTAATTTATATTTCAGTCTGAATTTCTCTATTTGGCTTCACTGTAGCATTTCCAAGTGATTAACAACTACTGAGAGTACTCAGGCTTGTCTAACCTAACTGTGAATAATCCAACTGCAGAAGCAGATGTGTCTATAATTGTTGCTTCTCTCTTGGTCATGCAAACGCCACATCTGAAGGTGTTATCACACAGAGTTTCTAGGGCTAAAGACCTGTCCTGTGATTCGTTTCTATTACTCATGAAGTGGCAATGTGTTTGCCTCAGGCTAGCCAGTGGAAGGCTGCCAGCCTTGGAATCACAGAATCATAGAACAGTTTGGGTTGGAAGGGACCTTTAAAGATCATCTATTCCAACACCTCTGCCACAAGCAGGGGCATATTTCACTATATCATCTTGTGCAAAGCCCGTCGAATCTGACTTTGAATAATTCCGTTGATGTGGCATCCACAGCTTCTCCGGGCAACCTGTTTTAGTGTCTCACCACCTTCATAGAAAATTTTTTTCCCTTATAATCCACCCTTTTTCATTTCAAAACCATTGACCCTTGTCCTGTTACTGCAGGCTCTGGTAAAAAGCTTCTCTCCATCTTTCTTATAAGCCTTCTTTAACTATTGAAATACTGCAATATGTATCCCTGGAGCCTGCTCTCCTCTAGGCAAAGCAACCCCAACTCTTTCAGACTGTCTTCATAGGCAAGGTGCTCCAGCCCTCTGATCTTTTTCAGTGACCCTTCTCTTGACCAGTTCTAACAGACTGTCATGGTTTAACGCTAGCCAACAGCTAAACTGCACACAGCCACTCACTTACTCCCCCCTGGAGGGATGGGGGAGAAAATGGGAAGTGTAAAACTAAAAAAATAGTCTGTCACTATTTGCCCTTGATGAAGCTTTGTTTGCTGTCTCTAATCATGTCCTTCTGTTTCACATGTTTTGTTATGTTTACCAGGAGGACCTGTTCCATGATCGTAAAGGGCACAGAAGTGAGGCTGACTGATCAACTGGGCTGGAAAAGTCTTTTATGATCATCAAGTCTAACATTTGCCCAAGGTCCAACACTAAATTCTGTCACTAAGGTGGTTAAGCAGTGACAAAAGTTATCTGTGTGGTTTTTGGACACTTCTAGGGAAGGCAATTCCACCGATTCCCTGAGAAGCCTATTCTAATACCTGACTACCCCCTCTTTGAAGCAATTTTTCCTAATATCGAGTCATTCCCAGTAGTTCATGTGGTCTTTTATTTTTTACCCTTTTTAAAAATTGGGTGTGCTGTTCCCTTTCTTCAGTGTCCTGGGGGCTTATACTAAATGCCATTACTTTCCAAATAAGATGAAGAGCGGCTTAGCCGCATCTTCCAGGACCCTGGAGTGCATCTTGTCAGCTCCCATGGACTTGTGTATGTTCAGGTTCCTCAGGTGATTGTGAACCTCATCTTCTCTTGCCTTACTTTGGAGTTCAGGGCCTTGCAGATGTCACAAGAGCAATCGCCAGTGAAAACTGAGGCAATTAAGTTGCATACCTCAGCCTTCTCCATGTCAGTTGTCTCCTGTCTTGTTCATCAGAGGGGTATATTTTTTTTTAATCTTGTTTTTCTGACCAATGTACCTGTAGATGCCATTCTTATTATTCTCCACATCCCTCACTAAATTTAGCTTTAACTGTGCCTTACCTTGCCTAATCCCATCCCTATACATCTAGCCAGTGTCCCTATATTCTTCTAAGGACACATGGACCTGGTTCCACTGCCTGTATGTTTACTTCTTGCACTTCAGTTTGACAAGAAGGTTCCTCTGCAGCTGTACTGGTCTGTTGCCTTTCTTTCCTGATTTCCTACATATGGGAAGCAAAAACTCTATTCTCTAAGAAAAAAATGTCTTTGAAGAGCTGTCAGCTCTGTTCTGCTCCTTTATATTTCTGAGCAGTTTTCCAGAGGGTCCCATCTACTAATTCCTTAAAAAAAAAAAATTCTTCCTAGAATTCAGTGTCCTGATTTTCTTTTTCAACTGTCCCATATCCCTTAAGGCTGTGAATTCCACTATCGCATGATAACTGCAGCCTAGACCGACACCAGTTTTGACATCCTTAATTAGTTCTTCTGTGTTAGTAAACAACTGGTCCAGTAACACTTCTTATGAGGCTGTCTATCACCTGGGTTAAGAAATTATCCTTAATGCACTTTAAGAGTCCCCTGGACTGCTTACAGCTTGCTGTGCTGCATTTCCAGCAGATGTCAGGGTGATTGAAGTCCCCCACCAGGATCAGAGCCTGCGTGTGATTCTTCCTGAAATAAGAACACTTCATTAACATCCCTTCCTCTTTATCAAGCAGCCTGTAATAAACACCAACCACAAGATTTCTTTTATTAGCTTGGTCTCTTAATTTTTACTTATATGGTCTCAAACTATTCATTGCTGTCTTTTAAAGGCAACTCTGTGCAGTCAATACTTGTTTTTTAAACAGAAGACAGCCCCTCCACCTTTCCTTTCTTGCCTCTCCCTTCTGAACAGTTTACAGCCATTGACTGCAGCTCTTCAGTCATATGATTTGTCCTACTAAGTTTCAGTGACAGCGATTAGATCATAGCTTTCTAGTTGCACAGTGACTTCCAACTCCTCCTGTTCATTACCCATGCTACATGCGTTAAAATAGAGAAATTTCATCTGGGCTATCAACTGTGTCACCTTTTTACATGAATACACCCCGGGTTTTTTCAGGTTCTTGTGGGTTGACCTTGGCTGGCCACCAGGTGCCCACCAAAATCATTCTCTCATTCTTCCTTCTCAGCAGGGCAGGGGGAGAAACCACCTTTCCATCAACCCTCCTTTCATCCTAGACTAGGCTTTACCCATGACTCTTCTACATCCTCCCTTTCACAAGCAGAGCAAGTGGATGTGGAATGAAGGTTGTGGTCAGTTCATAACACTTTGTCTCTGCTGCTCCTTCTTCCTCACATTTTTGCCCTGCTCCAGTGTTGGGTCTCTCCCACAGAATACAGTCCTTCACAAACTTCTCTAATGTGCGTCTTTCAAGAAAACTGCAGTTCTTCAAGAGGCTACAGTCCTTCAGGAAAAGACTGCTCAAGTGTGGATCCCCCCACAGACCAAAGCTCCTGCTAGAAAAGCTGCTTCTGTGTGGGCTCCTCTCCACAAGCAGCAGCTCCAGCCAGGATACTGCTCCAGCTTGAGCTCTCCACAGGCTGTAGCTTCCTTCAGGCACATTGACCCACTCTGCTGTAGTTTTCCAAAGGGTGAAGAACTGATATCTGCTCCACCATGGTCCTCCGTAGGCTTCAGGAGAAGCTCTGCTCTGGCACATGGAACAACTCCTTCCTCCCCATCCTTCTTTGTGGACCTGGATGTCCGCAGAGCTGTTTCTCTCACATTTTATCACTCCTCTTCAGGTGCTGTTGTGCAGTGGTTTTCACTTTTTAAAAAACATGTTATCACAGAGGTGGTACCACCAGCACTGCCCATTGGCTGAGATTTGGCCACCAGCAAGTCCACCTTGGAGCCAGCTGGAACTGGCTGTTCCTGACAGAGGGGCAACTCCTGATGTCTTTTCATAGAAGACACCCCTGCAGCCTCTCTCCTGCTGCTCTACCAAAACCTTGCCATGTAAACTCAATGCAGAGGCATTTTATAGGTGTTCCTCCCTTGGTGCCTAATGCATCAGCAATCTCTGGCTTTTCTCTGTTACTCAAGATGCCACCCTCTCCCACAAAAAGTCTAGTTTAAATCTCTCCTCATAGGTGCCTTTAGGTACCTTTGCATCCATACTCATGGGCTACGTGCCCTCAAAAACAGGACTCAGGCTACAGACTGCATTTTCAGGAACACCCTCATGGACTCCTTGTCTGCATCAGTAAGTGACTTTATGAACAGAACATCAACAGGGAAAGTGTTTTCTCAAGGTCTACAGGAAATATACAGCTGAGTAAAAACTGTGTCTTCTTGGCTTTTGAGCCATGACAAGATCTGTGCCAGTGCTGGTGCCTTGGGTGGTTCTCAACGTATTGGTGAAGGATGAGTGCCAGGGTGGAGGCTTGTGACCTATATTCTCCTTTTCCACTCTTTTTCTAGGTCTTTCAGACCACTTGCAGGCAATTACTTTTTTCAGTTGGTCTATGTGTTTGCCAGAGGTCTGAGATCATTGACTTTTGGAAACTTTTCTGTGCTTTATATGGAGGTTTGTGATCAAAGCCTATATGGCAGGCTTATCCCTGTGGTTCATATGCTTTGTGTCAGCAGCCTTATGTTTGTTCCCTCCTTCTATTTGTGGCTAAATTTTAAAAGGAAGTTTCAGACCTCTATGGAAGTCATTCTTCAGTTGCCAATTTAGCTACAGCTCACTTGGCTTTTTGAACTGCTTCAGCAACTGACTGCTATTCTTTTCAAATGAACTAGAAAAGTATAAGCAGCAGGTAAAATATATAAAAGGCTGCATTCACTTGAACCTTCTTACTGTTAAAATGATCATAATTTTCCAAACTTGTGCTTGATGTACACGGTATGTATCCTTCCTACCATCTCTTTTATATTTTTATAAAGTTCTCTTAATTACAGTTTTCTTCAAAATAATAATTTTGCTATTATGTAGCTAAAACACCTGTTCAAAATGCAGTTTCCCTCACTGTGTGATATTCTCATTATCAGACTCCCTAACAGGAGAATGGATTAATCTAAAGCAGAGACTGAAAGACTCTGAGGTCCTTCATGCAGCCTGATATTCTCTAGCTACCCTGAGCAGGCTCACAGTTGGGTGAGTTACCCTGTTCCTCTCTTCTCCTCTCTTTTCATCAGTCACCCTCATTTATTAGTTTCAGTAGACATATTTTAACCTATATTTCCACAAAATAAAAAAACCCAAAAAACCTAATAAAGCAAATCTTCAGTATTTACTCAGATGTGCAGTGTTTATGTGTTCATGGGAATACAATGTGTGTATATAAGTATGGCGTGAATATGTTTATATGTGTGTATAAAACATGGAAATTGATATGTCTACTTATATGTATAGTAATACCTCTACTGAGAAAATAAACGTCAGTTTCTGTTTACAGATTTATTTTTTTTTAAAGCATAAAAAAGGGTATCAGACTTTAAATAGCAGCCAAAAAAATTAGTTCCTTTTGTCATATTCAGATAAAAATTGAGAATGGAAGCTGAAACTACCATAAAGTAGGAAGAAACTTATTACATCAAGATCTACCCAGAATCTGATCAAACAGCATAGTATCAGTACAGCATATGCAGATGTGGCCTAAACACCTGTTGCTTCGGAAAAATATGTTCTGCATTTTAAGCCCAGTAACCAAGTTTGCCTCAAAACTGATTATCATTTCTTGATGTCCCTACTATGGAGTAAGTGATAACAGTATCACAACGTCATACAATTAGATGTTCTGGGATATTTCAAAATTCTGTTAAGACATTAATTTACAGAATTGTCTTAAGGATAGTTATTATTCCTATCCCTGTAGATTCTTGTAGTTAACATTGCATCAAAAGCAGAGAAGGTGTGATTTCTTTCAGTCCTTGTCTCTTCCTTTTTTTAACTGAGACATCTAAAAAGAAGTTGTTTCAAAGTTATTTCAGGTGTCCAAGGTCAACAGCTGAGGAGGCCAACATCTGTCAGGCTGTCTCTTACATAAAACATATATAATATTTCTTAACTGAAACTTGAGTTTATGAGATCTGGTCTAGCAATTATGAGCTTATATGCAGATTAATTCCTTGGCAATCTCAGAGGTCATACATTCCCATGACACCCTCAACTGTGTTTGTCTAGTTTGGAGGAAAAGATGCTGAGGAGCAACCTTATTGCTCTTTAAGCTTCCTTGAAGAAGGGAATAGGAGAGGGAGGTGCTGACCTCCCTGATATCCAGTGACAGCATGCATGGGAAGAGTTCAAAGCTGCCTCAGGGAAGGTTCAGACTTCACTATAGGAAACATTTCTTTACTGAGAAGGTGGTCCAAGCTTAGAACAGGGTTGATGCGCCAAGCTTTTCAGTGTTTAAAAGGCATTTAGACAGTGCCCTTAATACTGCATTTTTTGTCGTCATAACGTGACCAGGAAGTTAAATTAGGTGATTGTTGTAGGTGTTCTTATAACTCTTTTTTTTTTTTTTTTTGGTGTACAAGGAAAAAAACCTAACCAGCTACAGTTTATCACACGTACAAGGATGTAGTTTTTTCTTATTTCCAGTTTGTTGTGAACTGCCTTGTGTACACAGAAATTCTGTTTCAACCATCATCTATAAGGAACTACTGTTTTGTAAAATAATTACATAATGACAGCTCTCAACATTTTCTCTTTAAATGGCTTTTTCTGAAAGAAAAAACACAGTTGAGTATAATGAAAGAAAACCATTATTAAACTTTGTCATGTGCTTTCTGTTTTATATGGCAAAATGTTAAGTTGTTTCCAAAGAAAAAAGAGGAAAATAATTTTAATGTTTCGACCATTATCCAGGATTCATCTGTATTATAATTATACAAGATTGTAGGCTGTTTCATGGCACAGTTTCTCGGATGCAGCACTTGAAAAGTTGCTTGGAATTTTCTGTCATGAATTTTTGTGGAATGATGAAGGTGCTCTGTTTTATTCTCAAATGTGTGAGGAAAGAATGAATTTTATTGTTTGATCTGGTGTGTATGTGTGGGGCAATGCGCACAAGAAAGGATTTTTTATCTGAATCGTGTCCTCTTCTTTGAAATATTTTTATTTAGAGAATTCCTAGAAACTACTTAGTTTGACCAAATTATTGCTGTGAAAAGATGCATGCTTTGACATATCCTAAACTTTCCAGTTAGAGAAACAATAAGCTGTGGTTATAGAATTTGATTATAATGTGCATTAGCTATTGCAGTTAGGTGATACTGTATTGATTTCTTAGGGAGACCGATTTGTATCAGTGAGGTTTAGGCTAACAATCTGCCAAGTTTTTTTACTGCTCCTAGAAAATACAGCTCTACAGGACAATTTGAAATCCTGAACACTTACTTTCCTTGTCAACGTGTATTTTGATATCTCATCTGGTATGACTGTTAGCACGTGTTTCTTTTTAAAGCCACTTTTAACTAAAGCTTAATATTATCATTTGATTCAATAAAGTGTCAGTATTTGATACTAGACAAATGTTCAATAGGAGTCATCAATCATAACAAACACATTTCCCCAGAAAAGTCTTTCCAAATGATATTGCAGTTATAAGACTGCTTCACTGAAATGCCTGCAAGCAAATTTAATTAGCTAGTTAAACGAAACTGTCAGAAATTTAGGTAACATTTTTTTAGTAATTTATAGCCTTTGGTATTTCTTAATTTGTTTTGCGTAACTTCAACTGGAAAGCCTGTTTATAATATTCTATTTGTTCAGCATGGATGAAGGTCTCTTCACATTTGCTTTTATCTTCTTGCTGTCTGGCCATTTCACAGCTGTTTGTTTGAATGTTAATAAGAAAGACAGAGTTTGGAGGGCTTCATTGAAAAAAAAAAGTGACATGTAGGGTTTCATAATAATTGGTTTTTTTGCCCAACAGAATGAAGACGTTTTTGTTTCAAATTGTAGATTATGGAAATGAATGCTACAGACAAAATTAATAGGTGTAAATTATGGTAATTATAGCCATGGTAACCAAATTTCTCTGTGCATTCAAAAGTAAAGGCCGTGGTACAGTACTGTAGGTCAGGCAATGGTGTCATTGACTCACAGAATGTCTGCACACAATACCCTTTTATGAAGAATATTTAAATGGTCTATTAAAATAGGAAAATGTTTCAGAATTAACAAATGACACCTGAAAAGAAAGAGAGAGGAAGTGAAACAGTGTTAGCCAGGGCTGATGAAGTGCTGTAAGTACTTCTTAAAATGTATGTAGCCTTTCACAAACACTGCATAGTTAGAAACCTGCAGCCCTTTCTTCACTTCTTTTGAAACTGTGCAGTGAAAGACTTGAGTGGTGGAACTCATCTGAGCACTATTTAGATAATCACTTTGCACTGTCAACATATTTTTGTGTGTGGACTGGAGAACTCTATAGGAGAAGGTACTGTGTAATCACAGCATAGAAACCATGTTAACTTGGTTATCACACTGAAAGGTACAACTAATACAGAAATAGACTGATTCAACCATTACTTCCAGTAGTATTATTGTGTTTATCTGTACTGCCTTAAGAAAAATAACTGAAAAGCCACATGCTTCCTGACATCTATGTGTTAAAACAGATATATGGAGAGAGAACAAAAATATTTAGCTACGGATTTCTTAAGAGAGTTTTAAAATATATCACATTCTTAGTAGGTACTTACCATTTGTGGTGGAGCCAGAATAGTTCATGGTGTTTATTCTATAGAAAAAAAAGAAGGAACTTCTTAAAAAGTTACCCAAAGAAGTTTTGAATGCTCCATCCCTGGAAGTGTTCAAGGCCAGGTTGGACAGAGCCTTGGGTGACATGGTTTAGTGTGAGGTGTTCCTGTGCATGACAAGGGGGTGGAACTAGATGATCTTAAGGTCCTTTCCAGCCCAAACTATTCTATGATTCTATGGTTCTAAGTTGGCTTGGTTCTTCACCAGAGCCAGTAAGGATAAAGCAATGTCAGGCTGTCCCACAAACATGCGCCTCATGATATGATCTGCATAAACACTAGAATCACTAGGGAGGCAATCTTTTCAATCTTTCTTTGTCTCACACAGTCAAGCCAGCTACAACTTGGAATTTACCCCAGCCACGGGGTTAGAATCCAAGTACAGAGACAAGGAAGAGTTGGGGAATGGAAAATAGCTTTCACTGCATTTAGTCCTTGAAATTATCCACATAAGAATTATTTGGGCAATCCTTATGAACCTAATCTCTCTCTGACACGTTAAAGTTTCCT
Organism: Lathamus discolor; assembly: GCF_037157495.1. Lineage (NCBI taxonomy): Eukaryota > Metazoa > Chordata > Aves > Psittaciformes > Psittacidae > Lathamus > Lathamus discolor. The sequence goes on from NC_088909.1 coordinate 78,528,066, forward strand.
CATAGTAAGCTGTTTCACCAAATTCAGAAATACCAAGTGCTCGTCTCATTTCCAGAACCTTGTCTCTATTCATAAACCCAAACAGTCATGAAAATTAATACAAATACATATAATTTTTGTTCCCATGCAGTCCCATTACCCTTAGAAGACTTGTACACGTCCCATTCATCCAAGAATTCTCCCAACCCAAAATCTGTATTTTGTCTGCCTGGAAAGTAACAGTGCCAAGAATCTTGCTTTACAGAGTTAAAACTTTGAATGCTGCCTCTACGTCAAATAAGGTTAGTTTTGGAAGATAAAGAAATAAAGCATTATTTCCAATTCAGCATAAGGCAAAGTAGCTTTTTAAACCACTTCTAGGTTATGGCTTTTCTAAAGGAGGCAGTCTCTGGCTATGTCTATATTAGAATCATAGAATCATAGAATCATAGAATCATAGAATAGTTAGGGTTGGAAAGGACCTTAAGATTATCTAGTTCCAAACCCCCCTGCCATGGGCAGGGACACCTCACACTAAACCATACCACCCAGGGATTTATCCAACCTGGCCTTGAACACTGCCAGGGATGGAGCATTCACAGCCTCCCTGGGCAACCGATTCCAGTGTCTCACCACCCTAACAGTAAAGTATTTCTTCCTTATATCCAACCTAAACTTCCCCTGTTTAAGTTTTAACCTGTTACCCCTTGTCCTATCACTACAGTCCCTGATGAAGAGCCTCTTCCCCAGAGTCCCTATAGGCCCCCTTCAGATATGGTAAGGCTGCTATGAGGCTGCTATGAGGTCTGGAAGGCTGCTATGAGGTCAGAATCATTGAATGGTTTGGGTGTAAGGGACCTTAAAGATCATCTAGTTACAACCCGCCTGCTTCAGGAAGAAACATCCTGCACTAGACCAGGTTGCTCAAAGTCCCATCAAACCTGGCCTTGAGCACTTCCAGAGATACAGCATCCACAACTTTTCTGAGCAACCTGTTCCAGTGTCTCACTACTCTCATAGTGAAGAACTTCTTCCTAATGTCTAGTCTAAATCTAACTACTTTCTATTTGAAACCATTCCCCCTTGTCCTATCACCACATGCCTTTCTAAAAATTCTCTCTCCAGATTTCTTTCAGGCCACCTTAAAGTACTGGAAGGCTGTTATAAGGCCTCTGCCAGAGCCTTCTGTCCTTCAGGCTAAACAAGCCCAACCCTCTTAGCCTGTCTTCACAGCAGAAGAGCCCTGTGAGCCCTTCTCTTGACTCACTCAAGCAGGTCCACATCTCTCTTGTGTTGAGGGGGGCAGAACTGCACACAGTACTTCAGGTGGGGTCTCCCCAGAGTAGAGGGGCAGGAACACCACCTTCGACCTGCTGGTCATGCTCCTTTTGATGCAGCCCAGGATACAGTTGGCTTTCTGGGCTGTGAGCGCACACTGCCGGCTCATGTTGAGCCTCTCATTGACCAACACCCTCAAGTTCTTCTTCTCAGGACAATTATTATTTTTTTGTGTGCATAGCATTCAGTCTTCTTGGGTCTTTCTGATATGCTTCATGAATCCCATGGTACTGTTTTGTTCCACAGATGTATAGGTGTAATTCTAATATTATGTTTTCTGGAGCAGTGCTCAACTTTCTTAGATCAAAACCTTTTTGCCTTTGAAAATTTGCAGGATTTATTTAAAACATGTTGCCCCTATGAAGACTGTCTTCTGTGGGGTGACAGTGCTATCCTCTCTCTCTGTTCTTTGCGTGGTGTTGAGGTACTTTGCAACAGACGTTTAGTATCTTTACAATTTTTATCACAAATGTTATTTCCAAAGGAAGATTGTTAACATTTCTTCCTGGTTTTCAAATGGAAAATGTAGTTATTAAAAGTTTTGTCAATAACCAGAGTAACCAGTGTTTCATTCAAGACCATATGGACCCATCTGGGAACAGCAAGCTTGGAATTTATTTTGTAAGTTTAGGTTCAGTTATTCTCCTAGCTTTACAGAAAGGCAGTTTAAATTGTATTGTGTGCCAAAGATCCACGGAAGAGAAATCTAAGAAGCATATGATATCACCATCACAGTATGGAACTGTACCAAAATCTCATAGTGATTCTGTTATCAATTTATGCTAAGTAATAGTCCTTTTAAAGTTTATTTTCATTACTTTGTGAATGTGTAATACAATGTACTGAAGAAGTACAGTTTAGACAGTTTAAGAAAACAAAGTTTATGAGTTGCTTTAAATAGTGGTGATGAACAGTGACGAGAATATTTGATACAGGTAATTAATACTTGGCTTACAGAAAGCAGAATGTAATAGGTCCAGCTTCCTAAGTGGGATGCTGGTGATTATATGCTTTCTACTTTAGACATCCTGTGATATCTTTGTTTGCTTCAGTAGGCAGATATTCTCTGTAGTGCCAGTTCTGAACCTCAGACATCTGTCTCGTGAGAGACTATCTGTCAGTAAATGAAATTTTGCTGCTAATATGTCACAGCTTCATGTGAGAATTGCTGTGCAGTCTTTCATCAGCATTTCTTTGAGACACATTTTACTAAACAGAACCTAAGATCGTCCGTTCCCTTAAAATCCCCTTCGAGTCATCCTGTTTCCCTTCAGTCAAAGGCTGAGAGGAAGGCTGAATGATTAGCTGCGATCCCACTCAGAATCCAGATGATTAATGTCATTATCTATAAGAACTACCTACGTATATGATTTTCCTTTTGGAGATTATATATATTGATGACATGCAGTGACACGTATTTTCTTTTATTGAAAAATAAATAACATTAAAAGACGCAAATCCTCAAAGGAAAAGACCATGTGTATATTTCCTTCCTTCCTCTTGGCATTTCTCTCAGCCCCAGTGCAGATATTTGTTAGTACCTCCTGTTCTCTCAGAGAACCAGTTAGACCCTGCCGGCTGCGCACTCCACCAGTCTCCGTTTCACGTCTTTCTGTGGGGCTGGCATGTCCGTGGTTCAGTGTTTATGGAGTACAGGTTCTTTGTTCAATGTTGATGTGAATGAATCTCTGTGACTTTTTAAAACTAGCCTTCAAGTTTACTATACCTAACAGATTTTTTGGTAACATCTTTAATAAGCATAGTAAAGGGTCCATTTTAAGCACACAAAAGATTTTCAAACAATTGTAATAGTCACCTTCTATTCTAATTATACACATTAAAATTATCTTTGTTAATGACTCCCAAAAGGGCATAGCTGGAAAAATTTGAACAATACCTAGAGGGCATTAATACTGTCTTCTTCCTCTCCCTTTTTTCATTACTGTTCATCATTTGCTTTCCTCTTGCCTGCAGCTTCTAAGTAGAAGTTCCTCTCACAGCGAGCTAAAATTCTCTGCAAACTGACTATTTTGGCATGTCCCTTGTTTCCAGTTTGATGTTTTACACTTAGAATGGAAACTCTTTTGGAAAGAGATAATCTTTTTGGTAATGCTTGTGTAATGCTCAGTTTTATGAGGTCCTTGGCTATGACTACAAATTTTGGCTCTGCAATAATACAAGTACTGAATAATAATAAGAGTTGACTGAACATGAAAGCAATGAACACTGAGGAGAATATTGTCAGATAAGTGCTTGGAACAAAGAAGTTCCCAAGGGCCAGCCAGGGACTTAATTTCTTACAGAAAACTTAATGTGGACTTACTATTTTTCAGTCCATTAAAACACATCTTATTTTGGCAGAGTCTGTACTAACGAGTGGGATGTGATAGCACTCAGGAGAATAGTCATATTTGTGTTGTTCACACCATTTCTGATTAAAATAGCTTCTCTCAGTGATTTGTAAAATCAACCTGTTCCCTAAGAAAAGTTGCACTTTCATAAATTTTGAACCTGAAGCTTTATCTGCCGATACTTAATGATCATTTAACAGACAAGATAACTTTCAAAAGTCTATGTACTCATTGTACATTTTCCTTTTTGTCTTTTTAGAGCCCACCCATTCTCTTCAGCTTCAAGCTACATCTCTCTCCCCCTGCCCATTTTATGGTATGAATGTGCTCACCACTGCTGCAATATCCACAAACTCTTACAAAGGCAAACTTCTGTAAGGGAGAAACTGCTATTTGTTCTTTTAGAAGTGTAAACCCAAAGCACAAAGAAGCTCTGTCATTTGTCCTTAGATGCAAAGGGTATCTGTAGTGATACAGAGATGTGAAGACATCTCTTCCATGCTTTCACCAATTGTTAGGTTGACAGATTTATTTCCTTATGAAATCCTTGCTGATCTATACTCTGGTGAGACCCTGTGATGCTCAAGGTGGAGCTGATCTTCCTTGTCCACTCCTGCCCACTTTTTTGAAGTGAATACATTAGAGAAAAGGCTCTGTTTCTAAATCTCTGCTTTATTCGTGTAATTTAATACTAAATCAAAATAGAATAACTTTGAAAGAGAGCAAGCCATTATGTGCTGCCTTAAAACAACCTGAACAGGAGACTTCAGAAGAAAGCACATGTTCTCTGTCTAATCTGGCCTTGCAGTGCTTGTTCTTCCCTCTCATTCTGCCATGCTGTTTGGCATCTTTTGGTGGTTTTTCTGGTTGACACCTACCCAGTCCCTTCTGGGCCCCTAGAAAGCTTTCTTCTCTTCTGTTATACCTTAGGCTTGACAAGTAGCTCAGATTCCTGCTGCAAAAATCCCTTACACTTCCACAAGACCTCTGAGTGTTGTCCTTCTCCAGAGCTGTGGTTTCTGTTTCTGTTCAGCTGGTGAGAGGGAAGGGATTGCTTTCCATCCTACTACCAGCTCTTTCTTTGAATTCAACCAGGGAAAGTCAAACAGGTGTTTGCATTCCCTGGCCATCCCTTTTTAACAGAATAAATGCATCGCAGTAACCACACAGTAAATCTGAGCAAACAAATCAAGCATCTCCACAATTTGTCTTATATGACAAGAGATATGTAGTCCTGAGTGTTAATGATTTGCCATCAAATCTAGCTGAAGCATAAAAATTGAATAGAACCGTTTTTCCTGATGTCATTAGGTCTGGCATGTGTCTATAGACTGACAAAATTCTTCATATGCCACTGTCGTTTAGGTTACTGAGCTACTAACAGGCATTTGTTTGCATCAGTAGTGCTGAGACAATTAATCAAATCCAATTGCTTCCAGGCAAGGCAGTGTAATGCACTGCTTTCCAAACTCTTTTCTTCCCTGATCCGACCTGTAAAATAGCATTGGCGTAAACTATATCTTAGTTAAAACATGGAAACATTCCAATTGCTTAATATCCCTAATGGAACTGTGAAAATGCATATTAAAATTAGCTGCAGCTAATTTTGTTCCATGAAATTAGGATCACAAAAAAAAAAAAAAAAAAAAAAGTTTGATTTTTTGCAAAGTTTTTAAAGCATTTGTGACTATTTGGAAACTTCTCTAGGTGCCTATTGACAAGAAGTTTAGAGACTTCTATAAGGGCAAAGCTCTCCTGGGAGGTTGCAAAGTATTTTCTTTCACTCTTGATAGACTGGATTGAGCCTATTATTGGTAAGCCTATTAACATACCATTGGATGTTCCAGGTGAGAGCATGGTTCTGTCATACCACACACTGTGCACACGTATAATGACCAAGGCATCATTTTCACCTTGAACACATATATTTAAGACATTCCTTTGAAAAGTCATACCATTGGAGCCATTGACGAGCTCTACTTCTAAAACATAATTAATCCTGTGTGTAAAAAATTACATTGATACTAATAGACAAATGTCAAACTGATTCTTCTCTTTTAGACTGCTTCTTTTTACAGAAATATAATTTCGCTGATTTCAACAAATATATTCCTGGTTTGCATCATGGTAAGCAAGAAGGGAATCTGACTCATGGTTTATTTTACCTACTTGCTGGTTGAGAACAGAATGTTCGTGTTGACAGGCACTGAAATAGTTACTAAAGGGGAACAGGGTGAATTGTATAATAGCTTCTCTTAATGTAAGCCAAATATCTCTGTGGATAGAAGCAGCAAATGTCATTAAACAAACATAAAGACCATTCCGGACTGAAGACAAAGAATTTAATTTGATGTAGCAAATTAAAGTATAACATTTAATATTGTCTATGCCAAAAGGCAAGAAAGAATTGCAATTACAAATTCACCCTATTATTAACCTGTAGTTATTTTTGGCATAATTTAAATAAATGATTATAATTCTTAATTGGGAAGTAGAGAGCTTGTGCCAGTTTCATCATTTCCTTGTTACTCTGTGTGTCACTAGAGCAATCAACTATTATATCAGACAATAAAACACCATTGTTACTGACAGGATCTGAAAACTTAGATCTAAAAATTTAGAATACATCACACATATTGATGAATTTATGCATTATTTTTCCATTTAGTACAAACATTTTACATACAAGGAGCTAAAACAAGAGATCTGATAAAACTTTAAAGAAAAGTAAGTTTTGTTTTTTTAAAAATGAAAAAAATATTAAAATATAAAAAAAAATAATTGATTTTTTTTACAAAGAATTACTATTTTTGTGTATAAATAATAAGCCACAAAGCTAGAAAAATCTATGAAGATATGTGAAGAGACTGCTATCTCACTGCAGAGTCATAATGTCATGATCACACTATCTCTGTGACATCAGTCTTGATATCAGCTCTGATGATGCCCTATTATTAATGTTAGATATATTTCATGTGCTTACAATGAAAATTTCCTGGTTCACACAGTCCAGGTTTTAGCTTCTGTATAGGCTGTGAGTTCTCCATGTAACATTCATTACTGAAATCCAATTTCTTCTCTAGATCTGAGTGAAAAAAAAAAGCTGAGTAATGGAACTCTGATGTGCATAATGATAAAATCTTCAAGTTGCCTAGATAGTTATGCATAAAATTTGTGGATATTATAGCTCTCTATCTTGTCTGTGTAGCTACTCAAGCAACTAACTATCTTTTCTCATCCCAAGTTTAGTGCAATTGAAAGCCCCCTCATCTCTTCTGTCTTCCTCCAGAAGCTTACAGAAAAAGTAACTTGCAAAGCAGAAATATGACGGCTATGAAGCAGCAACGGATTTTCTGGGTGTGTGTTTGGAATCAGCTTTTTTATGCCTCATTTACTTTCTTTTTTTTTTTTTATTTATTTATTTTTATTTTTATAGTTGCTGTACAATTCTTATATTTTTTGCCTTGCTATACTTTCTTTCATCTCATATTGTCAGCTTTCCTTTTCTGACACTTTTCAGTAGAAAAGAATGAAAGAAAATCAGTATCACCCTCAAGGCTGTTAAAGCTAACCATTAATAGAATAGCAGTAAGTTGCCATAGTACCTTTAAATTTAAATCATGAAAGTCCAGTATTTGCTGCCTCGTCTTTACTCTACCAGCCACTCCAGATTTGTCTTTTGAGTGCACACTGCTCCTGCTGTGGGACAAACCCTCACAAAAAAAAAAAAAAAAAAAAAAAAAAAAAAAAAAAAAAAAAAAAAAAGAAAAGAAAAAAGCGTTTTAAAGCTGAAGCAAGAGAATTTGCTGCCTGCAGTGCAAATGAAACCAAAGAAAAACAAATTATTCTCAAGAATCTGATGATTGTCATCAGCATATCACTGAATAATCTCAGAAAAAAGATGAAGTTGAGGTGCTGAACTGCATTTCATATAGCAACATCTAAAATCTAAGAGATGTAAGGGACTCAGAGAAGGTGACATATTTTTAAAGAAAAAAGATTGGCAACAATATTAGGCTTTTGAGAACACATACTTAAACGTTCCAATGAATAAGTTACAGACTACTGAAGGTCATCTCTTCTTTGTGACAGAAAACAGTGTCCCAGCTCCTTGAGTTAGATGTGGCATGTCAAATGTAGTAAAACCTGCTCTTTTGCTTCTGTGTGCAGTAGGAATTCGAAAAAGTTGTGACACAGCTTAAAACTTCACTTCTTAAAGCCCCATTAAATACTTTGGTTAAGTTTGGTTAAGTTTTCTGTACATAACTTAGGGTCCAATAATAACCCTTTAATATTTTAACTGATATTTTTACAACTGATTTTCTCTTCAGTATTCTTACATAAAAAAATATTGAGAATTCAAAGTTAGGGACTTAATTTATTTATTCTAAACTTTAATTTATTCTAGTGCTATTAAGTTATGAAAAGAACAATAAAGTAGAACCTTGTCAGTTCCAAACATTGGGGGGACAAAGATGTGGGACATGGCAAAATATGAACCCTTAATTTTTTTGCATTAACACCCTGCAGTTTAAGATTCTGTTTAATGATCAGGAGCTGCCAGAAGATGCTCAGGTATTGTGGCAGTAAAGGAGCCACAGCTGCGTAAGCAGAGTGGAGAGTTAAGGCTATTTTCATAAGGCATTTAGTTAAAGAGATAAAAGAAGAAGAATGGAAGAATGCTTATGGAGAAAAATTAGAAGGAGCAAGTGAAGTGTCTTACAGCACTAAGGAGGACCTTCCTACTGTGAGGAAGTCTTTTGAAGAGAGGTGTTGAGATGTGAGTGGGAGAAAGATTTGAAGGCTCTTGAAAAGTTACTTCAAGTCAGGTCAAATGAAAATGTAAAATGCAGTATAAAAGCCTTTTTGCCTCAAGATGAAAAGTTCAGTTTGATGTGCATAATAAGAAGCAACAGGAGGAATGAAACAAAATAAGCTAGGTGAAAGAACTATGAATACAGAGCACTCAATAAAAGAATTTTAGGAGAACTTCAGAGGCAGAGGAAAAAAAGCTATATAGTCTATGGTGATGCTATTTGTGTAAGGTACCAAAAGTCCAAATATATTTTAAAGTATGCAATGTAAATAAAAAAATATTCATTAGCAGCCTTGACACAGCTGTTCAGACATCAGAGATCAGAGAAAGATGAGCACAGGTCATCCACCATTGACTTGGCAGAATTTTCTGTTATTAAGGAGAAATGTGTTGAATGGAGAAGATTCTGAGAAGCCCTGATGCAACTCTGCATCCAGTTACAGCTGTATGTCAAAAAATCAAAAGAAAAGTAGAAGAATTGCAGGAGTTAAATCAGAAACTGAGTGAGAGATTTGGAAGCTGGCAATGTAGGAATGGCACTTTCTTGTTTTGAAAAGTAATCATTCGCTATAAAAAAAGAAAACAAGCATCTATCATCAGTAATTTCCTTTTTTTTTTCCTTCTCTCAGATTTTGTGTTATTTTTCTCTTTCTGTATTGACCCTCCTTTCAAGCTACACCATTATGCAAGAGGTGGTCATGAGATTCAGGATTCAGCACCTGTACTATCCCTTTAATGTTTTCTCTCTCTGCCTGTGTTATTTGGTCATGGGTATAAATGGGACACTTTTCAGACAGACTTTCAAAATCTTTCTCTAGCTTCACTCTTCAGTTCATATCACTAGACTGAAATGGTTCGTAAGCAATTCACAGCTTCTGGTCTTTAATTTAATACATCTTATTTTATACAATGCTTATCAGTAAAATAAGGATTTTCAACAGTATGTAATAAACAAAGATTTTTCATTTCATGTTGCAATAAGAGACTGAAGAACTGCCTCATTAAAACATTTTTCATACTGCTGTGTTCTTGTCAGATTCATAAAAAGGGAAGAGAAAATTAACCTTACACTGGGCACTTCCCCAGCAGTAGCAGCCGGAAGTATCATGCTTATGCAACCATATATCCCTTTATCAGGGCAGTAAATAATTTTTTGTCTATTGGCATCAGTAAGTATTGTGCTGGGAGCTGGAACAACCAGGTTGTTAAGTGGTAAGCAGTAACTGAAAACAGTGGTAAATCTCTGCACAGCTGAAGTTCTGTGCAGCCCAATGTGTCTGTCATTGCCTGCTGACAAAGACTGAGCTTCAGATTTTATTTCAGTTTGTGCATGGGTGAGGAAGCAGCTACAATATTTTAGATACGTCTAAAGAGACAGGAAGGATGATTCCATTTCTAAATCAGGTGGCCTGTGGATAAAATATTTAGATTAAAATAGGAATTTCATCAGCTAAAGCTATGTCTTTGTGGCCATTTACATCTTGAAAGAAAGATCCTTTGGGATGGGTTTTGTGAGGAGGAAGTGGTACAAAAGGTAATGAGAGTACTTGCATGTCTCTCACATATTTTTAACCAGTGCAAACTGCAGAAGAATAACTTTGCTCTCAAATTCAGTCTCTGCTCCCATTCCACTATAGTGATCACTTGCTGATGTTCCCAAGAGGACATGTGAAATACATTGGACATTTTATTTCTTCAGGTTTATGGCTGGATTAAAGGAATTTAGCAGAACATTTTTGCACTATAGCCTGACCTAGTCAGTTTTGCCATGCATTAATTCTCCTCCTTAAAAGCATTCAGCCACATCTCACTCTCAATAGTGTATGAACCCTTAAAAGACATATGTCTGCTCAAAAGAAGCAATCCCCTCAGTTTCCATAGCCCTGGAAGCCTATTCATGTTCCTTGACTGACTGTTTCCTTTTTCCTCAGAAAGTAACAGAATATACCTTTTGCTGAGATCCTCTTCACTTTGCCAAGACAGAGCGGAATCTTGGCTGTGTTCAAATTGTCACCCTGTATAATCCTTGGCTAAAACAGAGCTGTGCCTGAATGTCCGCATGTAAATGACATCAGAATCAAACCCCAGACACATCTGCATCTATCAGTTTACATTACATCACAAAGGAGAGAGTGTGGCTGTTAAATGTCTTCTGGAAGATTACAAACAGTTTGCCTCTGTCAAACTTAAATCATTCAGTCATGAATAAAGTTATTTTCCTGACACGGCTTTCTCTCCCTGCCCGCCACCCCACCCCCCCCCCCCCCCCCCGCCTCCCTGCCCCCTTCTTTTTGCCCTAAACCAATTTGTGTTCCTTGCAATTGGTAATTATAAGTGGCTTCTTGTTCTGTTCTGCCAGGGAAACAGAGTACGCCTCATAGATTTAGCCATATTCACTTACAGAAATTTTATCTGCAATGTTTAATCTCTCTACTCTTCTTCAAAGAAAGAGTATTTTTTTCTATCTTTCTGACTTGAGAGAATCTGCTGTCAGATATTTGTGGGTACTTGACAATTATGACTTAAGAGTGGGTATTTGGCAATTATGACTTAAGAGTCAATTTAGCAATGGAGAAACAAGGACACAAAATACAGAGCGTGGAAAGCTTCATCTAAGGCACCATGAAGATCATAGACTCACAGAATGGAAACAGGGGCAGAATCATAGGTTGGATTGGGTTGAAAGGGATCTTAAAGATCATCTATTTCCAACCCCACTGCCATGTGCAGGGACACCTTCCATTAGATGAGGCTGCTCAAAGCCCCGTCCAACATTGAACACATCCAGGTCAGGTCTATCCACTACTTCTCTGAGCAACCTGTTTCTCCTTTGATTTCTAGTTTATATAGTGAGTCTCTGGACATATGTTTTGCATCCATAGAATGACTGAGTGTTATTGCTCTTCAGTTTACACATAGTTGTGAAATAGTTGTGGCCTTCGTTTTTTCTTCCAGAAAAGGGACACCACCCAGGAAGGGACCTGAGGTCCTGGTGAATAACAAGGTGACCATAAACTGCAAGCATTGCACTTTGTGGAAGAGAAGGCCGGCAGCCTACTGTGCTGCATTAGGAAAAGCGCTGCCAGCAGGTCAAGGCGGGTGATCCCGTCCTCTCCACTCAGCCCTGGTGGGACAGATCTGGGTGCTGTGTCCACTGGTGTGCTCCCTAATACAAAAGAGAGAGGGACATAACAAAGGGTGTCCAGAAAAACGCCAGAATGTTTATCGAGAGCTTGAGACATGTCTTACATGAGGAAAGCCTGAGAGAGGTGGAGTTGAGAAGGATCAAGCTCTTATTTATGTATATAAATATCTGACAGGAGAGAATGAAGAGGGAGCCAGACTACTCCTTGGTGTCCAGTGACGGGACAAGAAGCAATGGATGCAAATTGAAATACAGGAAATTCCAGTTAAATAGAAGAAAACACTTCTTTTTTTTTTCTTTCCTTTTTTTTCTTTTTTTTTTTTTTTTTTCTTTCCCCAGTGTTTTTCAGGTGTCCTAGAGAGGCTGTGGATCTCCCTTTCTTTGAGATACACAGAACCTGACATATCCAAACAGCGCAGTAATCTTGATGACCAGTGGATGGGGCTGGGTAAGTCTCTTCCAGCCTCAGAAATGGTGGTACAGTGAGTTGACCTTGGTTATCCGCTTTGCTTTCTCAGCAGGATGGGAAGAAAATGGAAAGCTTATGGGTCAAAGACAGGGAGAAAGCTCAGCAGTTACTGTTATGGACAAAACAAACAGACTCAACTTGGGGAAAATAATTTCTTGCAAATTAAACGGAATAGGATAAAGAGAAACAAGAATAATCAAAAACCACCTTTGCCCTACTTTGTCCTTCTATGTCCTCTATCCCAAGTGACACAGAAGGATTGGTAGTGGGAGTTGTGGCCAGTTAAAATGCTTCATCTCTGTTGCTTTTTACTCACCATACTCTTCCCCTGCTCCAGCATGGGGTTCAACCTATGTGGTAGTCTCTCACTAATTTCTTCAGTGTGTGTCCTTCTCACAGGCTTCAGTTTTTCAAGAACTGCTTCAGCATGGGTCATTCAGGAACGGACTTCCTGGCCTTTCCACGAGCTGTACCTTCCTTCAGAGCATGCCCACCTGCTCTGGCATGGGGTACTCTGGGGACTGCAGAAGGATATCTACTCCCTCCTGGACCTCCATGGGCTGCAGGGGTACAGCTGCCTCACCATGGGCAACACCGCGGGCTGCAGGGGAACCTCTGCTCCAGGCCTGGAGCACCTCCTGCCCCTCGGTGTCTGCAGAGCTGTTTTTCTCGTGTGCTTGCACTCTTCTCTCACAGCTGCTGTTGTGCAGCATTGTTTACATTTTAAGAAATGTGCTATCCCAGAGGTGCCACCAACATCTCTGATGAGTGCAGCTTTGGCCAGCAGCAGGTTGGTCTGTGCTGAAGCCAGCTGGAACTGTCTCTGTATGATATGGGGGCAGCTTCTGGTGTCTTTTCATGACCCTTGCAGCCACACCCTTGCTACCGAAACCCAATTCTGTATAAGATTCAGTGAATGTATGAAAAATGTCAAGGTTTAGCACATGTGCATGTCCTCATTAATTTAAAAGAAATCCCAAACAACAAAAAATGCAAACCCAACACAACAGGATGTACATATTGTTCATTTTTGAAAGGTAAGACAATTACTTGTGGAGTTCTTTAAGTTAAAAGCTATTATTATATATTTTTAAAGTATTTCATAAATACTTTTACCAGTAGGGAACAGGATGCTGAATAAGTTAAACATCGAACACTGTATTTACTTCAAAAGCTAGTTTCAGACCCCTAGTCTACATGTACTTTGCTCGTCTCTGTGATACAGTCTGTAATAATGTTTTTCTGAAAGGAGTAATTTTGAGCACTGGCTCTAAGGTCTGGTTCAGTGTCAAGACTCCCTTTGATTTATGTTCTGCAAGATGCTGCTCCGACTCTTTAAAAATGTCTTACAGCATAATTTTAGTAAAGTAATTCAGGACAGTGTCACAGAGTAGACATTTTCATCAATATACCATACACCTGAAAGGAAGAAGAAGACGTGGTAGATACCATTAAGTAGAGTTGAAACGAGAAGATGGTTTAAGACAGTGGATTTTGATCAGTGGATTGAAAGAGCTATTCGAAAGGTACAAGCTCAAGGGAACAAGCATTAGTAGCAAGAATTTGGAGAGAGAAGCTGTTGCCCATTGCTGCTGTTACTCACTAGTATTCACTTACATCAATAATACTTTAAAGTTTTCCCCTCTGCTACAATTTTGTGCTTCAGCAAATGCTATTTTAAGATTGTTCCTACTAGGTATTTTATGCCTTGTTTTGGTCTATGAATAGCAGGCTGTTTTTCACTCAGAATAAGCAAAGGAAAGTGACTTTGCAGCTCAGAACCAGTTATTTTACCTAGTTCTGATTTAGTATTTTTGCAAGGGTTTATGGAGCTGTATGGCTGCTGTTTCTGCTGCAGAGAGAGAAGCTTTGGGCCATGATGAAAGGAGGGAATAATTTCAGCCTCAGCAAAGAAATTTCCCTTGACACAAAAAGGATTCTTAGGAACTGAATACCCCTGCATAAAAATGCTGGTCAAGATTTCTCTTATGGAGCATCAGAAATTCCTGGAGGTATATTTTATTAAAACAAAACACAACAAAAACAAAACAAAACAAAACAAAACACAGGATTAAGGAAGGATTTAAGCCATCTAATACTACTTTAGAAAGAAGACTTAGAATTAAACATGCTCTAAAAATGTTACCTTGATGTTTAGGTATAGTCAGAAATGCTAAAAGGGCGTTGGAAGTTACTAGGATAAGGTTAGAATCTTGAAACAGAGAGTGTACCAGAGGAAATACTATGCTGTACAAATCCTTTTTATACTTGTCTGTTACTGATTCTTCGGGGATGACTACAGAAGAAGCGGCTTTGGTTTCTTTTTTTTTTTTTTTTGGGGGGGGGGGGAGAGGGAGGCATTATAATTGTTCTTTTATTTCTATTATGCAGAAATACTAAACACAATAAAATATGATGTGCATTTTATTTTAATTGATTTCATAAGTCTTTCTGTGCTTTTCTGATCTCTGCAAGGTATATTATTTAGCTGCTAGAAAACTAACATCTTTCTGTAGAAGTCCAGTGTGAAATCTTTAAACATCTTTTTCATTTGACTTGTATTTACTCTTGCACATGGAGAGGCTTCTGCTTTAACCAGGATGGAAAATAGAGCTATTATCAGTAAACGGATGGCAGAGGTTGCTGCTGCTTCCAGCAGCCCCACTTCAGGACCTCTCCTCCTAGACTTCAGCTGGGTGCTCCCCAGGACCCAGGTCTCTGCCCAGACTGAGGGAGGTAGCTGCCGCTGTCCGGTTTGGTGGTTCAACTAGTGGTGAAGCTGAGCATGTATCCCAGGGGGACACACGTGGGATACAGACATAGACATGGACATGGACATGGACAGGTACACAGGCATATGCAGGACACTGGCACAGGTGGTCAAACACGCTGCCACAGACAAGGTGCTGCCTTCAACAGAACCCAGAGACAAGATGCAAAATAGTGAAGTGTTAGCAAGTTTTAAAGGTTAAGTTCTCATACACTTATTTGATTGTTACTAGTTGCTGTGTGCTGCAAGAATATGTATCAAAGCATAGTATACTAAGCTATTGTATAAGTATCCATTTAGAGCAAGTTATTGAAGATGTATCCAGTCATAATACAGTAAGCTATTGAACATGTATCTAATTATACTAGAGCGAGCTATTGTAGATGTATCCAAATATTATACAGCGAGCTATTATAAATGTAACCGTAGTTGCAGTGTATTACATGAAAATGTATTCAATTATAATAAATGTATCCGATTATAATACAGCAAGCTATTGTAAGCCAAGGCAGAGAAACTGTATAAAAAGGATTGATGCTCTATAATAAATGGCTTTGGTCTGATCACACTGATCTCTGACTGAGTCCATAATTTTTCTGCGGCAAATCTCCTCCTCCTGTTGGCCCAGAAGAAGCAAAAGGTCACTAGTGCAGCACATACATGGCACTCTCTCAGTTCACAAGCACAAGCACATCTGAGGATCCCCCAAACTGTTGGTGTGGCCCCTCATCCCTCTTACCCACTCAGTGAGTACCCTACTCACTGTCTGGTCCAGATCAACTCTCTAGCAAACACGTGGCATTCAGACACCTGTCCCACAGGCATTCACAGGCATGCTTGGGCTTACCAGCACTGACCCTCCACCTGCCCAATATCCTGGCCCGAACCTGGCCAGCTGATCAGCTAGTCCAGCTTGAGCTTTGTCAGTGAACATACAAACCCCTCCTTCACATACACCACGTTTGTGGAAGATACAGTGGGACACTTTCCAGCGGCCAGGCTGTGATCAACAGTAAAGCTCCAGGCACCAGTGCTGACCTCCTCCCTCGTGCTAGTCACCCCAGTAGCTGGTTTTCAAGGCACACACACCATTTCCACCCCAGTAGCTGAAGGTTATAAGCTCCCACTAATTCCAGCAGCTAATACCAGGCCAGGGGCGCCTACAACCCTAATCTAACGACAGTTGTTGGCACCAAATTTCACCCACACACTGAAGCCTCACGGGCACTTAGTCTACATGTTCCTACTGGATGGAGAGGGAGACTAACTGGACAAATAGTTAAGAAAAAATTGAATGAGAAGATATAAGAAGATAAGACAGCCTGTAGTGACCAGGCCCAGGGCTCAGCCAGACAGCAGTATGGACCAACCCTGTTTTACACTCAACCCTCTTGAACCCTTTTCTGTCTATATCCTGTTTTGTTCCTACCTGCTTCCTCTCATCCTCTGAAACCCCTCCAACATTCTGAACTTATATGCTTTTCAGTAGCAAATTCTCACTTTCCCTGCAGTTTCTTGATAGCCCATCAATTGGTGCACCTGACCAGACTTATTTCTGGTTATTGTTTTTGTTAATGCTAATTGTCAGGTTTTATGTCTCTCTATGCTTTCTCCTCTTTTTTTTCCAATTTTTTATGATCTCATTTTGACAAGGTGCTTAGTCAGATTATTGTATTGAAAATTGAAAATTCTCACATTTCACATATTCGTACCAATTAGTGTGGCTGACTGGGTTTGCTCTCATCACTGTCCGCGTTATAACTTGTTCTTCAGGTTTGTGTCTATATGTTCTTGTTCTTGCCTTCTCTTTTTATTGTCCCTCCTTGCACTGAAAAAGTAATTGACAGGGTACACATCAAGGAGCAGACACTCTCCTTCCATATAGCCTTAAATAATATGTTTTCTTCTTTTGAGAAGGCAAATTCCAGCTTTAAGAAAATGAAAGAGCTTAGAGGTCTGGTCCCTGGTAAGGTTTCACCAGCTATCCATTCCTGGTTCATAATTTCATGTCAAGTGGTTTAGGACCAGCAGGTTCAAACATCAGGAAAAACAGTCAGTCTGACATACTCTCGGAGTCTGATGAAAATATGGCTACCAGATGAGTGTATGTCGTGATCTGAGGATACCCATACTCCAGTCTTTGGAGAACTGCATCCTGTAGGATCATAAGGCTTAACAGAAGTCTCAGTGTCTTCTCTTGTTCACACCTGTAATAAGGTACTCCTGAAAGGGTGTCTCTTCTGGCAGAATGTGGCAAGCTGCAGATTTGTTTAGGAAGTCTGCTGAGCTGAAGAAATTTAACTGAATTCTTACCCAATGCAGTTAGTGAAATGATGGCCAGTTCTGCATACAGTGCCTTCTCCTTAGCTATTGGTCACCTCTTTTGAGCAGTAGGTATCTTGACGGGTTCTCTAGGAACATGGTAAATTTAAAGAGTATCCTGTCATAGAAATCTTTTGATTTGATTCTAGTACAATGAGAGAAGAGAGATACTTTTACAAGAAAATCTGTCAACCAGTCTCTGTCTATTAATGGAATCTTGAAAATATTGACATACTTATGCAATCTTTTACAACCTTTTTCTACATGAGTGTACATTTTCCCTCTCTTGTAACTTATGCAGTGGATTCACCTTGTTATTCTCCTATTTGACCAAGACAGCTTCCAGACTATATAATGATATATTATCCAAGACAATTGTTGTTTTCACTGAAATGAAAATGTCTGAACTGGAAGTGAAAAAATACTCCTAAGTCTTTAAATACTTTCTTTTGTGCTTTCTTTCCCAGTGTATATTGTGCTCTTGTGTAAACACATATAGAAATGTACTGAGTTGTCAAACATACAAACAAGCCTAAACCAGTTATCACACCTATTTGATTGTTCAGTACTAGGATGTCGGTAGGTCTGGCCATTCTCCAGACAGCCCCACTTGTAATTTTGCCAGGATGAATACCACCACCAGTAATATAGCACTGGAGTGAGTAGCTGTCTTCACAGACTCACATTTTCCCATGTTTTAGGTGAATCGGTCTTCTTAAGTACTCACCCTGCTTTGTGCAAATAACCATAGTGGAACTCACTAGCACTGAATTTATGGTCCTTTCCTTCATTCTTGGCTCATGACAGACTGAAGACTCTTGAGTTTATAAAATCTTTATGTACAGACATCTTCCTGCACTAAATTTACTCATGCAGCATTCCAGTAGTGGGCATGGAACTCTGCTGTAGTCTGAGTGGTGTTTTACTGGTTGTTGGCATTCAAGACAAACCAGTCATGCCTGGAAGCTGCTCTGGGCTGTCTGTGACATCTGTGTCAGTCTTGAAATCTATTGACTATACTGACTGCAGCATTGCAATGGAGGGCTACAGGCTCTTTAGGAGGGACAGGATGAGAAGACAAAGCAGGGGAATTGCACTTTATGTGAGAGAGCATCTGGTGTGCACGGAGCTCTACCTTGGGATGGATGAGGAGCCAACTGAGAGTTTATGGGTTAGGATTAAAGAGAGGACAGGGAAAGGTTGTGTTATAGTGGGTGTCTGCTGTAGGCCATCTGACTAGGAAGAACAAATGGATGAGGCGCTTTACAAATGTAAACAGCCTTATGTTTGCAGGCTCTGATCCTCATGGGAGGCTTGAACAACCCCAATATCTTCTGGAGGGACAACACAGAAAGACACAAGCAAACTAAGAAGTTCCCACAGTGCACTGAGGATAACCTCCTCCAAGTGACAGTGGAGCCCAAGAAGTGGTCTTCTGGACCTCATAATCACCAAGAAGGATGGACTCATTTGAGGCGTGACTATCAAAAGCAGCCTTTGCTGCAGTGACAATGAGATGGTGGAGTTCAAGATCCTTAGGGCAGGAAGGAGGGTTAAAAACAAGCTCACAGCTCTGAACAGGAGGCTTCTTCTGATCTCAACTGTTCTGTGATTCTGTGATAATGCCAGTAGTTTCATGCAGAGGCTCATTGTGTTTACTGGGAGATGTAGTAATGTATTCTTGTCATCAGCATTCAGCTCATGCATGTGGGACTTGTCTCCTAAAGCCTGATTCCTAATGCACAGTGGCATCATTTTTGTTATCTGTTCCATACAGCTAGCTACTCGGCATGTGTCTGCCTGTTTTCAGCCTATTGTGGGTACTGTGCCCACATATATAGACTGCCAGTGAGGTTCATGAGCTTGGCACAAGAATTTCTTTTTCTTGTCTGATTTTTTTGAATGATATTAAGGATTTCTCTCCGACATCTCAGTTTACTTTTTGTCTTACTCAGTTTGCCTAGCCCTTCTCGTTGTTTCTCAGCCCTTAAATCTGTCTGTTGGCATCCTCTGCAACGTGTGATAATCTCTCTTTCCATAAGCAGTACAGTCCCAGGTTGTTTAATGATGAAGCTTTCTTGCAAAGTCATTGTGTTTTGTTGGAGTTTAAAGGACAGTCATGAAATTTTCCAGGTTCACTCTTCTCTAGGAACAGTGAGGAAAAATATTCATCCAAATGACAGATGGCAGCATTATATAATGTTGTTTCTTAATTCATAAGGTTAAAGAGAAACATGTTATTCTCAGCCTATAGCTCTGTCAAACACAGGTGAAAGCTGTATTGCTACACAACTGACCAGGTTTTCAGAACCTGTTGCTTATCTAGAGTTCTGTAATTTGATTTTAAGTTGTCCTGGAGATGTAACTCGTAATCAGGGAAAAGAGAACTTTGTGTCATACTTGCACTCTTTCACATATTGTCTCTGATTCTATTTCAGGGTTTCTACTGAATTTCCGCAGTGAAATCATAACATCTTGTATTGTTTAAAAAAAACAGTAATTCATAATTAACAATGTGACTTACTTGGCTCTTGGAAAATCAGTCACCTGAAGCAGAACATTCCTTCGTGAAGCTTAGGAAGAAGAAAAAAAAAAAAAAGGGGGGGGGGGAATAAAAAGCCTAAGAATTCCTCAGCCCTCAGTCTCTGATGAGCCAGAGGTACACTTTCATTGGAGCATGTATATATTTCATGCTTGCACATGGTAGAAGATCATCCACAGCAAAATTATTTCTGTTTGTAATGTGAACTTGCAGTCTAGAAATGTGAGGAGAGTGGTAGCTGAAGATATATTAAAGCTAATCATATCCTATTCCCCAATAGATCAATAGAACAGATGGTGTATTTGTACATTTTGCATGCTGTGAGTGCCTGAAGCCATAGCAACATTCACCTCATGCTGGAAATCTATTTCTATCTCCCCCTGCTATTTTATCTTCTCTGAAATCTGTCATCTCAGTGTCCAGAATCCACACCTTAGAAAACCTGGAGTCTTACTCATTGTAGAGTATTAAACTGCTTCATACCCCTGTCACAGTCACATCTAATTTTACCCAAATCATCAGACATAAACTGCATTGGCCCAGGCACAAAACAACTCTTGTCATATTTGGACAGTGTAAACAAAGGAATTCTTAAAAAGTAGTTGCAGAACATAACCAATCTATGATTAAGGATCACAATTCACTAATAATTAACTCAGAAATTACTGAATTGTGATCACTAGTAATTACTAGAGATACAGTCATTAGCAGTCAAGTGACGAATCTGGTGCCTTAAGTTGTTGGTGATCAAAATAACAGCATTGAAAAAGGCTGAGTTCCCAAGGGGAAGAAATGAACACTCTGTAAAAATCAGAAAGGCACTCTTAAAGATAAGATCTTTCATCCTTTTCATTCTGACTTTAAAACAAGGATAGACCAGTTATCTTTGAAAATCATCAAGTACTTTCTTGCTTAAAATGTTCATTAAGATGATTTATAGTGGTCTTCTGAGGGTCTATGGAGTTCATATATGTATTTCCACATATTTGACTGAGTTTTAGAACATTTCAGTGTGCTAGGAGTTTTGCAAAATGTGTACATAGAGCAGTTAGAACCTATTCTATGCTGAGATCAGTCTGAGGATCAGGTAGAAGATTTCAATAGTTGTGAATTTCCTTGCCACATTCTGCAATTCATGTTTTGGAGAAACAGCAACCTACCAGTGCAATTAAAATTGCGTATTTTTTAGAACATTGATATTATTTTTTTCTGTCCAGGTGGTAAATTTCAATTCAATTGACAGAACCCCAGTCTTACCATTATCAACCCTTTCTATGGTGAATTGAATGCAAAACCAAATGTGGATGAATGACAATATTTTAAATATAGCTAATTTTAATTGTATTTTATCAAAAGTCCACTTTACCTTTGTTTGGTTTTTTAACTGCAATGATTTGAACATTGTGTTTACAGTCTGCATGAATCATTGTTTGCTTAAATGCTCTCTTCTGGAATCTCTTTTTTTAATACCTTAGTTCCCATGTACAAATAATGATATGCACACAGAAACTAGAAATAATTTGAAGTTCATTTCCTTAAAAATGTGTTAATTTATCACAATAGAAGCTAACTGACAAACAATGAGAGAAAAAGAGGAAAACCATTCCAGATTTATTTTTGCTATTTTTATTTCAAATGGGTAAGTTCTGTGGATGATAAAAAAAAAAAAAAAAGTGTCTCACATAATTACAATTGCAGTTAATGTCTATTAAGTTTGCTTTAAGGGACTTCTGAAGTTAGAAATATACAGGCTTCCAGATGTTTATTTGTATCAACTTTCTTAGTTCTAGCAGAATCATAAAATCGTTGAATGGTTTGGTTTGGAAAGGACTTTATCTAGTTCCAACAGCCCTGTCATGGGCAGGGACACCTTCCACTAGACCAGGTCACTTTAAGCCCCAACCAACCTGGCCTTGAACACTGCCAGGGATGGGGCATCTACAGATTTTGCAGGCAACCTAGCTGCGAGAGCTTTCTATCTGATGTTGCTATTTTCCATTACACTGTGGTAAAATTGTCAAAGGGAAAAATTGCTCTTTAAAATGCTGGAAATAATGGAAATTAGAAAGTTAATTCATTTGGGGGGCTTTTTTGGTAGTAGTTTCTGTTCTTTTAATACTTAATTTAGATAAGTGATTTATGTGGGGGTTTTTTATCTGTATGTTTCCATATTATTATTTATATACTGTAAGAAACAAAAAGGAGTTCTTCTGAGAAATTTACAATCACTGCCTTTCCTGATAGGTCTCTGTGTGTGTGTCCCCTTCTTTTTCTATTTCATATACTGAAACAGTAATTTTCATATTCTTACTTCCTTTCAAATGATTGTCTTTGTCAGCATGATAGAAGCATGGATATTTTTTGCCTTTTTCTTTTGGCATTCAATAACAATGTACTTTTAAAAGCACTACTAATTTTGTAGCTTGTTTTGAAATAAGAAATTTGGCTTGCTAAATCCTCATTTTGTACATGCACATGAAATTGAACTAGGATCTCCTTAAAATATAATAGAAATCCACCAAAATAATTTTCTGATTTTCTCACATATTTACTGAGGGAACAATTGAATTTTTTTTATATTAGTGAAAAGATAAAGTACACATAAAACATACCTCTATAGAGTTATGACATTTCAGCAGTACAGTGATTTTGACTTCATATTATCACAAGGGAGGTTATTTTTATTTTGTCTGAAGGAAAGCAACATGGTGAAAAGTCTAAATGAGCTAGCTTCCTAAATTTCACTGGGTGAGTGGTAAAATATTCTATGTCAGAGGAAGTGATTCAGAGATCCCTAAAAATCAGTAGCTGGAAGGAAAGAGGTGGTCATGGCTGACTGAGGCTATCTTGTACAACAGCAGATATTCTGTAAATATAGGGGAACCAGCTGAGACTAGGTATGAATTTCAGGGAAGCAGAAGAACGGGTAGACCTCATCATGAGTGTGAATACAAACCAGGAGTCAAATGGTGTGTGCCAGGGCAGATGTTACTGGAGTCTTGTGAAGAGGGGGAGAAGGAGTGCATTCTCCACCAAGCTGGAAAGCAGAGTGGGGAGAGTTAGATGTCATGCAAACTACAGAGTTGTAAACTTGGAGAAGACAGAAAATACTGGGTTTCTATGACAGTTATTTTAAACGTACTTCAGAAAATTATGCCTACAGAGAAATCTCCCATAAATAATTTTTCGTTTTGCTGTAGAATAACTGATATAGATATCCAGTTCTAAGGAATCCAATCACTTCAACCTATTGAACATCCAACAGTCCACAACAATTCTGAAATGTCTTAATAAAAGTTTGCTTTTAAAAGATATAAACATACCCCTTTGCTCAGTCCTTTGCATCTGCTCTTACCTGTAAAATCTATTATGGACAGGAATATGCAACTCCATGTAACTCAGAACAAGAGAAAAGAAAGCAGCAAGATTTTTGACACTGTCCCACACAACATTCTTGTCTAAACTGGACAGTTTAGGCAAGACATGGAATTGATAAATAGACAACTTGATGAATAAGGAACTGGCTGGATGGTGGCACTCTGTGGCCAGTTGGTCAATAGCAAAGAGGAGATCAGTGATGAATGGTATTCTTCAGCATTGGAACCGGTGATGTTCAACATCTTTGTCAGCAGCATGGATGATGGGATTGAGTGTACCCTCAGCAAGTTTTCTAATGACACCAAACTGGAGGGAAGGGATGCCATCCAGAGAGACAGGCTTGAGAACTGCAAACCTCATGATGTCCAGCGAGGCTGAGTGCAAGGTACTGCACCTTGTTCGGGGCAATCCCATGCACAACTACAGGATGGACAGAGAATGGATTGAGAGCAGCCTTGAGGCAGTTTTGGTGTTGTGTGTTGATGAGAAGCTCAATTACTTCTAAAGGGATTTGTAGTGAGGTTTTAGAGTTTTGTCCAAAATTAAATTAATGTCAGGTGAACTGCAATACTTATGTTGTCTATATCTCTTTCTGAAAACTTTTGATAGAAAATAGTGTAGATCAAATTTTGCAATGACTTTTTTGTAGCAGGGATTAAATAAGGTTATGTTCCAGTTTACAGCAGTTTACCGTAGATCTGAAGATTGTGTTTTCTGTATATAAGATGATTGCTCTTCACTATTGATCTGAGTACTAACTCTTTAAACCTCCACATCTCTACAATTCCAATATCACACTTGATACTGAATACTGTACTGGATGCATATACATACTTTACATGGATTGGACATAGCCTGTTTATTCATTCTTGTAAATTTAAATTTACACATTGATACTACTTTCTATAAAGAGGAAACATAGCTAAATCCTAGTTAGTCAAACATTTTTTCAGGTTAAGTGTCTTAATTTTAATTTAGAAAGACCCATATCTTTAACTGTGAGTTGTAAAAGACACACAAACAGGTTCTAACTTATTATTTCATTTGAAAAAGCATCCCAGAATGTAGAATCTGCAAAATATAAAATTAAGCATAATGTTAAAATTATACTCTAGGGTGATAGAAAAAAAATGAGCTAGCAGCATCATCAACAGGAAGTATTAGCTAACTAAACTGAACTAATGGTACTGGTTTTCTACTGACTCCTGCTGTGCAGTAGGATCTGAACTGTAAACTTTAGACATGAACACCAACAGTAGCATTTCATGTAAGTACAGCAAGTACACTTATTAATAGACTCAATCATAGGAAAATAGTTGATGCTTGGTATCCACACTAGCAGGAGCTTGTCACAGGGCAGATAAGCTGTAATTTCATACCTGAATTGATTCATAACAATATGCTCAGGGTCACACATGGTTTAAAACAGAAAAGTCTGCAGTTTTCTGGAAGACAAAGGGTTTTTAATTAATAACAATTATCTTATCAAGTAGTAAACAGTAACTTTATCTCTACCACATGAAACTCTTGATTATATATTCTATATTACTACATAGAAGAACAAGTAAATCCTGATGTACATTAACAAGAGGAGGAGGAGGAGGAGAGTAAGATTTGAACGCACGGTCCTAAAAAAATTGAGTTAGAATCTATTTTGTTTCACTGGAAATATTTAATGGCACTTGAAGGAGTATCTCAGTATTTTTCAGCATTTTGGAGTCTCCTAGAGACAATAATTAATCTAGGTCCAGTATTTAAATCATAAACTTATAATTAGGAATATAACAACAAAGTATTTCCCCTTAAAATTCTGAGTACTGTCATGACCAAATTCTATTTATTTCCTTTAATTCTTTGTTTAAACTGACAGCTATAAGAATATTGCCAGGGTGTGCAGAGAAGAGAGTTGGAAAATCAAAAGCCCTGCTTGAACTGAAACTGGACAGAAATGTCAAGAACTATAAGAAAGGATTCTTCAGGTATGTTAACAGCAAGCAGAAACAAACAGAAATTATTGGCCTGCTATTAAGCAATAGAGGGGAATTAATTAGCAACAATGCTGAAAAGGCAGATGTTCTCAACGCTTTCTACTGGAGAGGCATTCTTCATCAGGAACTGTAGTGATAGGACAAGGGATAATGGGCTCAGACTAAAACAGAGGAGATTTAGGTTGGATATAAAGAAGAAATTCCTTACTGTGAGGGTGATCAGGCACTGGAACAGGTTGCCCAAGAAAGTGGTAAATGCTCCATCCCTGGCAGCATTCAAGACCAGGTTGGATGGTGCTTTGAACAACCTGGTTTAGTGGGAGGTGTCCCTGCCCATGGCAGGGGGGTTGGAACTGGGTGATCTTAAGGTCCTTTCCAACCCTAATTATTCTGTGTTTCTATGGTTCTATGATTCACCTTTGTCTTTCCAGCACTCTTGGCTGACAGGCTGCACCCACAGGGTGCTGATATAGTAGCTCCTTTTCAAACTGATGAAGTGTCACCAGTGGAGTCCCACAGGGATAGATGTTGGGCACAGTGTTGTTTAATATATTCATAAGTGATCTAGATGTTGAGGTCAAGAGTACCCTGATGAAGCTTGCTGATGACACCAAACTGAATGGGGAAGTGGACACTCTGGAATGGAGAACCACTCCACTTGTTAGCTCACAAGAACCTTATGAAGTTCAACAAGGACAAGTGGAAGATCTTGCATCTGGGAAAACATAATCCAAGAGTGAAGCTCAGACTGGGACCTGCCTGGCTAGGGAGCAGCTCTGTGGAAAGGGAGCTGGTGGGGTGTGGTTGATGGCAAACTCAATATGAGTGAATAGTGTGCAGCTGCAGCAAAGCAAGCCAACAGGATGCTGGGTTACATCAGCAGAGGCATCACCAGCAGAGATAAAGATGTTACTATCTCACACTATTCAGCACTTGGCAGGCCACACCTGGAATACTGTGTTCAGTTTTGATGTCCATTATACAAAAAGATCTGGACAGGCTGGAAAGGGTCCAGCAAAGGGCCACAAAGATGATTAAAGAACTGGGAAATCTGCCAAGGCTGAGAGACTTGGGTTTGTTCAGCTTTGAGAAAAGAAGGCTCAGGGGAGACCTTATCATCATGTTTCAGTATCTAAAGGGTGGCTGCAAAGAAGACAGAGGCTCCCTTTTCAGAAGGAGTCCCATGGATAAGACAAGGTGTAATGGACACCAGATTTTTTTCTGGGGAGATTATGATTGAACACAACAGGAAAAAAATTCACATCGAGAACAGTCAGCCACTGGAATAATCTCCACAGGGAAATGGTGAATTCCCCGGTGTTGGACGCTTTTAAGACTCAGCTGGACAGGGCGCTGGGCCTTCTTGTATAGACTGCTTTGGTCTAGAGTGCTTTGTCCAAGAGAGGTTGGAAGAGATGGTTCTAGAGGTCCCCTTCCAACCTCGTATTCTATAGTTCTAGGAACATAAAGTTAAGCCTTTATTCTGAACTGAAATACTGTTGTTACTACACAGCGCTGCAGAAAGAAGTGGAGAAAGTGTAAGCAGGTTCTGCAAGGATATTGAGTCTGTTTCCTTAAGGAGAAGAAGCAGAAAGCAATTACTTATTTAAACAAATTATATAATTAATTGTAATAACAGTCTTGGCTTTTATTAGAGAGGAGACTATGGTGTCCCATTTGTGGCATCTATCCCATGCAGATCCTAAGCATTGAAAAGTCTTCTGCCCCCAGAAAATGGATTTTACAGTGCTTTCAGTGATTCTTAAATGATAGCCTAATGACAAGCAAAAACCGCTTAACAGCTTAACATGAATGTAGATTTTAAAATGGAAGTATATATTTGAGTTTTATTCAGGTGTTTGTTAGAAGCTTATTATTGAGTACCTTTTTTAGTTAACCAAAAAATTCTAAATATGGTTTTATAAACCAAATTTTAAACCTCTTAAAATTATATGTCCTTATTTATAATAAATAAATCTCTCATGGATCACAAGCAAGCTCTTTTATATACTGACATCTTGCACATAGCAAAAGATATCCTTTGGCTAAAAACAGTAGCTCTATGATTCTCTATTTTTTAACTCAAATTACCGTTGGAAAATTGATTTAGCCCACAGGAGTAAAATATTTTCATATTCTGACCAGTAAGGTTTTGTTAAATTAGAAATAAATAGTTGCAGAAATGCTAGGATCTTGCCCATCCTTGCAACACTTATTTATACAAGTATTTTGTTACTTATTTTTTGCTAGTATAAAGCTAGTGACACATTCCTAACGTAAGTGAGCTAAATATTTATAACATTATTTAATAAAAAAATTAAAGGAATTAAACCCAGTAATTCACAAAAATAAATTTAAACTTAATTTCATTTTTTTAAAAATCAAGATACTTGAAAAATCAAATTAAAATAAACCTGCAGGCAATGCAGGCTGGATTTGTCAATTTCTTCTACTAACACTACTTTAAACAGCAACCTTTTGTACGTTTGTTTTTCAAAGAAAGAAGGATTCTTCTCAGACTGGATATTCCAGTGGGTTCAGCATCCAGCAGCCTCAGTAAATGTTCAGATTCATAGGTGCAAATTGTTCTCAGTGGGAGCTCCTAGATGTTTACCTTTCTTAAGAATTTTAGCTTTTGCAGAAGAGCTGAACACATGGAGACCTAGCTGTCTGAGTTCTTCCTCCATTATTTTTTTTTCTTTACAAGATTTTTCTTACAGCAAGACAAGTGTACGGATAAACAAGATCAGCAAGCACGGGTGAGGTATTATTTGATGAAGCTATTTTTGGCCTTCAGGGGGTCTTAGCCTAGGCTCATACCTCTGCTTCATTTACTGATTTGGACGTGGCCTTAGAGTAGTAATTCTTTACCCACCCTGCATTTTGATTCAATAGCTCTTCTCACCTATTAACGTTTGAATCTTTCCCAGGCATAGATTAACTGTAGTTTATTAATCTTTCAAATTATCCAGAAGGTTTATTAGCAGACTACACTGTGGCCTATTCAAGCAGTAAGTTAGCAAAGGACCAGGTGTCCAAGCTAACTGCTCTAGGGAATTAAAATTTTCAGATAGTACACCATCCAGTTCAGGAAGTGCTATTTTTGTGGTTATCAATGAATGTCCTGCTGGACATTGTTCAACTTGCAGAAGAGAAGCTATGTACTCCTGTTTTAAGCTTACAGTGTCACAAGGTAAAAGAAGGGCAAGAAAGACCTAAGCCTCTCTGTGACAATTCTGATGAATTTAGTCGTACCACTGCTGCATTCAATATGTTCTGAAGATAATTTTCTTAGGCACTTAACCATCAATCTGTGGTCTGCAATGAGCCTGGCCAGCAGAGAGGTGTGTCCTATAGGACGGAATAGGCAGCAGGGAAACATACATTACCATCTGCTCTTAAAACATTTGTGTATGCATTGATGATCAGCAGAAAAAGTTGATCCCATTTTCATGTGGCTGATAATTTATAAGTGCAGCGATTCTGATGGAAATTCTATTGAGGTATATTTGACAGTAGTTACATTTCCACTTTTTACCAAAAATCCTATCTTCTAATCTTCTGTATGAATTCTGAACAGAGATTTTTTTCTAAGTGTGTATGCTGTATATTCCACCAGGTACAGTTAGAACAGAGAATAAGTTTAAAACAAAAAGGCAACTGAAAAAGAAGCTTAAAACACAAAAACTTTCTGCCAAGTCTAATTTAGATTCCTCTCCTTCTACCAATCAAGTTGTAGCTGATAAACTACAACTCCTGTTGCTGCTGCAACAACTTAACAAAGTGCTGGATGTGAACAGAGTTCTTTTTTTTCATGTTTACAAGCATAATTTTGAGTAAACATTCTCCAAATCAGTAGCACTGTATCGGTGGAAATAAGGAGAATTAGCAGCAGTGATATGGGGGGCTTATATTGCAGCACTGGGGCATGAACTTGGATTTAATTAACTTACTATGGGGCATTTATAATTTAAAGCTTTGCTACTCTGTAGCCTTTCTTGTCACCTCCTATTGCCTGAGTCATTCCAGCCCAGCAGCATCCTGTTTAGTCCTCTGTGGTGCAGGAAGGATATTGATCAACATGACTGAGTTTCAGGGGACACCTCAGAGACAGAACTAGAGGCCTTGTCCCACAAAGACAGACTCTGGGACTGAGGGTTGTTCAACTGGGAGAAGGGGTGGCTTGAGGGGCACACAACAGCAGCTCCCGCACTGGCGGGAGGGCATGGGAGGGTATGGGGGACAAGCAACCAGGCTTTTCAGAGTGGTGCCTGGTAGGAGGGTGAGAGACAGCAGCATAAGCTGGAACATAATGGGCTCCGTCTGTAGATGAGGAGAAGCATTTTCCCCATGAGGTCCAGCTGTGGGACTGGGGCGCAGGTAGCTTGGCCTGTCTTCCAGCCTTTGGCATTTCAAGTCCTGACCTGCTGAAGCCCTGAGCAGCCTGGTCTGAGCCCACGGCTGACCCTACTCTGGGCAGAGGCTGGGACTACAGCCTTCCCAGGTCCCTGCCAGCCTGAATTGTCCTGTGATTTCTATGATAATGCCAAACTGAACTAAACAGTCTTTGGGGAAAACAAACAAGCAAATAAAATCGAGAAGGACCCTGAATAGCCTTACCTTCTATTCTACCAATTTAAATTATTATTTTATCCAGTGCTTGTCTATGTTTTACAAGAATGCACAGTGTACTGGTAGGTGTAGGATGATTGTAGTGAGGATGAAATATCTCTGGTATACCTTTTTACAAAAGAAATATATTACAGATACTGAACTACCCAAAATGAAGGTATGGTTCAAGGAAGACCATTTCTGTTTGCATACTGCGTGTTGTAAAAAGATTGCACAGAATACACAATTTTGTTTGCAATTTAACATACTTGATTAACTTAAAAAATGCTGCATATTCTCACAACAATTTATGTACCTAATAAGAAGTAAAACAGAATCCTTTCAATTTGTAAAAATCTGTTTCTTAAAGTTACTGGATTTTATCATAGCTCAGAGAAATAACTTACTGCATTGTGAATCTATGTGCTAGGAACTACTATTAGTCTTTCAACTTCAGCCAAAGTTGTGGTGTATATCAAAGCACAAAAACCCTGCTGCTGATGGTGCTGTACTTGGCAGATGCATTCATATCCAAATGATTCAATTGATTGAGTAAAACTGCAGCAGGTGTATTGAAAGTGCTATATCAGAAAGTTTTAATGAGGTATATGAAGTTCTCCTGTAGTCTCTTTTCTGTCATCTATGAAGTCTATCCAGTCAGGACAACTATTGGGATCTTGCTCAATGAGTCATGTGGCTTTGCTATTTGATTCAGAGTAAGCAATGGAAACATCTGGTCTTGAATATTTTATTTTCCTGGGATGGCCAGCTTCCAAATGACTTGGAGAAAGCTGAGAAAACATTTGGGTTGAACGTTTAGCTTTGTTTTAAAACCTGTCTTGCCTATTCAACAGGTACTGGAAAATAACATGGGTACATTTTTTATTCTTTTCCATTCCTAATCTTCTTTGCTGTTGTCTGGTTTTGTAGGCCTATTACTTTTTGCCAGTAATGTCTTATTTTTCTTCTCTCTGGCCTTTGCTGTTTGCTTACCTACTTACATTAGGCATTGAAATTATTTTTCTTCCTAATGATTTTGAACAGGTCCTTTCCCAGTTCTTCTGAAAGCTTCACTTTCATCACTTTCTCTCCTGGAGAAAACTGGTAGCTTATTTCACTCCTAGCTGCTGTTTAAAATGTGAACAGTTCTGTTTACAGATTCCTGCTAAGTAACACTAATCTCTTTATACATATTTTTGTTATGAATTAAAATAAACCTTCCTGCATAATGGTGCCAGGACTTATATAAAGATGAGTTTGAGCTCAATCCCATCACTTCAAAACATCTTCCTATTAAACCTCTTCATAACTTTCAAGGAAGTACTGTTAGGGAGACCTTAAATACATTTAGAAGCCCATCCACTATGCCTACAGTTCACTTCACTGGTGCATATACCAGGTGTCTCGCCATTTTGTGCAGTAGCTATTTATTTATTTTCTTGATATAGTAGGTAATTCTTCCTTTATAGTTTTTCATATTAGGAATTTCTCTCATACCTTCTTATTGCAATGCTGGGTTTATTATGACAAAAACCATGTACATTTGTCCATTCCAGTTCCTTGAGCTCCTATTCACGTTAACCTGCAACCTGAAAGAGTCACACTGAAGTGGCTTATTTTTCTTTTTTTAATAAATATTGATTAATATATGTTCATATGATTTTTAACACTATTTCAGTGTAAATGTTTTTTTAACCTACATAAAAAATGACCCAAATTCAACTGTATTACCAATCTGTTTTTTTTGGTTCATGAGAACAAAGAAATAAATGTGACTGTAACTAAATTTGGATGCAGTCTGGACAACTTACAAAAATAAAGTAACGGGAAGTAAATTTTTAAAGTATTTTTTTTTTGTTTGGGGTCTTTTTTTGTTTGTTTTAGATGTAAACTTTTCCCAATAATCATGAAGATTTGTAATCTGTTGTGTGGGGCATGACTGTTTCCATAAGGAAGTTGGTCTACATGAGTATGTTAAGGTGAGTCATAGAAGTAAAGAGAATAATAATAAATAACACAAATTATTAACTGTGCAAGTCACAAATACATAATTCATATACCTTCTTGCTTTATATTCAGCTTTTCAAGTATTCATTTCCCATAAGAAATGTGAGAAATATCTGTTCTTTCAATAAGGCTCCAGCAATTAATTTGCTTGCAACCTTTTTCATGTTAAACTTAGATAAGACAACCTGGTGTTTGTGATCTAGTGATACTGTAGCCACAAACCCCTATTTTTTAGAAAGAAATTATATCTCACTATTTCGGTCGTAATAATTACCATTATTAAGGAAACTGCAGATTTGATCACTGTAGGAATGATATAGGGGATACGGTCCAAGCAATACGTACTCGGTGACTGGAAGGTTCCTTTGAAGGTCCCTTCCAACCAAAACCATTTTAAGACTCATCCTTTGCTTCTATAATAGTTCTTTAAGATGTTGATTGCCTACATATGTGTGGACAGAAACTTAAGTGCATGCCAGTGAAAAGAATTTCATTCTTTTCCTCTGCTGAAGACTTTTTTTATCCTTTTCTGTGCTCTCAGTATAATTAACAAGTGAGAATCTACCCACGCTACACCAGCAGAGAACAGAATGACACAGCTTTAAAAGAATTTCAACACCTGACTTTTCTACTAATAAAGGAGTCCAAATGATAGAATTTTGCAATCTATTCTCAAACTTCAGCCAATTAATTTACATAAATTAAGTTAACAAGTCTTAAAAAAGCATAATCTTCCACAGCTCTTGGTAGGTGTCAGTCTTGTAGCATAATATAAAAACAGTCTGGGGTCATTAATTTCAAAAAGTGATAAATCATACTCAGGAACTATGTCACTAACAACCAGCACTTGCTAAGCTTGAAAAAATAAAACACTTTTTTTGGGGGGGCTGTTTTTTTTTTTTTTCCACACAAGGGCTGACATTCTGGACATAAATTCCTTCAAATAACTATGAAATGCTCTGGGTGATGATGTGGTGCCTGAGTTCCAGAAAGAATGTGTGTCTTTGGAATATCTAAATTTTCCTTGGTGGAAAACAAAAACCAAACCAAACCAAACCAAACCAACCAACCAACCAAACAAAAAAAAAAACCAAACCGACCCAAAACCAAAACCAAACAAACCCAACAAAACAGCAACAACAAAAAAAAAAAACCTAAAACCAAGTATTTGATCTCACATACAACTTTCATTATTCTTAACAAATGAGGGAAGCTGAGCATACAGTTGGGGATCATAAAGAAATAAAATAGGGGCATATAAGAGTGAAACTCATATACAGAAGCTAATTGACAGAGACTACACTTATCAATTACTATACACCTTGTCAGTTATTATTTCTTTTCTGTCTAAAATTTTTGCTTGTGATGGACAAAGAATACAGTAAGACAAGTGGAAGGATGGATAAGATGAATCTGTTCCTGTCTATGCCCCAGCTACTGTATCAGGACTGATATGCCTACTTGGAATTCTTCTCCATCTCCAGGTTAGTTCAGCCAGATTAGACATCACAATGTCTGATTCTAAAGAATATTATACAGTCACTAGTAAGGGAAAAAATACACCCGAGGATGTTACAGCAATTCTCTTAGAAGGCTATGGCCGGGTGCACGGGAAGCACACATTGAACATATGGACTATGATCTGCCAAAGAAGAAGCAGGTTGCAGAGGAGTCACTAAACCTTGCCAAAAGCTGTGTTCTGTTGCCTGCCCTTGTCACATTTTGGCTCTGCCCACATTTCCTCTGATCGTCAGAATGAGGATGGCATGCAGCTTCCCATCAGGATATGGGTTTCTCTGGGGCTTTGAGTGGATTTTTTGGCAGGTGATAAAGGCTGTACAAGGATGGAAGGGAAATCAGCATGATATGGCAACAGAAAGGAGTAAAGCAAATCCTGGTTTGGTGTGAAGAGTTAAGTGTAATAAGGACTGTATAACCTAATAAATTTGATATAACTGAATGGAACAAAACCACTCCCCATTCCCAACTCTTTGCTTAATATTATCATTAATAAAATCTGATATTTACAGTGCCATATGCTAAAATTCTCACTAACTTAGTATGGTAGGCACAGTTTACCTACATCTTTTGATATTTCTCCCTTTACCATAAAAATATGCTACTACCACTCTGTTGAGCAGCAATATAGTGGTGGCTTTTATAATGTTTCTTGATTTTTTGTGCCATTCTAAACTGTATTTCTTTATTTTTAACTTTGTGTTTTACAGAAAGATTCCATCTTGAAGTGCTTTAGTAAAGATGCAGTATAGATTTTTAGCAAAACCTTCAGCTTTCTTCTGACCTATTTATATACCTTCCTTTTTTTTCCTGTTCTCCCCTGCACTTTGTGCTGAATCTGATGTCAGCTGTTATGACCGCTTTTCTGTTTAGCACTTATCTGAAACCCACCCCCCTCCATTAGGAAATAGTGCCTAAATATTACATTCCCCTACTACAGGGTACAGTGAACTAGCTAGCTAAGTAATTAATACAATTATGTGCAGTAATTGACGAAACATTAAAAATATTTGTACTTGCTGTTTACCTGTTATCGTATGTGTTGCAAACCGACAAATATTCTCTATTATATATATAAATATATATACATATATATAATTATATATAATAATGTTTATATATAATATATTTTGCAATATCTATAAGACATATTTTACATATAGTGACATATAATATAAATATTGTATATATTATAATAATAATATGAATATATAAAAATGTATATAGTAATATGTAATATATATTATTCAGTATAATACATATTTAATATATAATACAAATGTTATATAGTATAGAAATAAAATATATTACATATAATGATATATATATGAAATATACAGTGTGTATATATATATATGTATATATATATAAATTTTTCCTTATTTGGGAAATCTACATTGAAATTGACAGCAGTAATTTTTCTCCATTATTTGGTTTCCCTTGAAAATTGTGACAGACAGTGGTAGTTTGATTTAGACTTTTTTGTGTCCAGTTTATGTTAGTGGAAGGCGCATAGTAATTCCTTCAGTTAAACCTATTAAATCTATGAAATCTATGCCATGGGCTTGCGAGAGTTGAGAAAAAAAAGTTATTATCTATTTTCATTAAAGTGTATAAAGAAAAGAATGAAGCATCTAGAAAAAGAAAAGAAAACACATGTAGGAATGATAAAGTTTATTACTCAAAAAGGTTGTTTGAAGATCCTGTACAGGGAAGTAAAAGCGTATTTACTGAAAAATCATCCATCAGAACTTTCAAAACAGGCTAAATCTTCTGGAAGCAGACATTTTTTACTGAGTCTGAATTTCCTAAAGAAAACCTTTTTGGAAGTAATAATAGTGCATCTTTGTTTTGGTATACTCCTTCCTCCACAGCTATAACCACCTGGGGGAGTCGTGATGGCTGTATTCAGCTTCCTCTGGCTGGACTTCGCGGGATGGAGGGTAACATGATAACCAAGGACTTTCTAGAACAGTGACCCAGATGTCTTGCTAGTATGTGAATACGTGGACAGCCCAGGGCCCGTCGAGCTCTCCTGCACAGCAGTGGGTTGCATACCAGAATCTCCCGTTGAGTTGACTCTCAAGGTTACTTCTTGAGGTTGAGAGATGCCTTGCTGCAACAGATTCTTGGTAAGTAATACATAGCATGGTAAACTTTGAAATTTTAGTTTAGAGATACAAAGGATCAATTGAGCATACATAATCCTTTAGAGATAAGCCATTAATCAAGCCTCAGATATGGGCTGGATTCAGTCACACCTAGAATCCCCTCTGAGAGGGAGATTAGAAAACAAGTGGGTCCTTTCGGAACATCCTGACTCGATGGGAGCACCACCCTGACAGTTTTGCCTAAGCCTGTCCTCTGCTCAGTAAACAATCAAGTGTACCTTGACATCAAATCCTTTATAACTGCTGTCACATTTGTCATTGAACTTTGTTAGCTCATTGTTTTATATCAGTAAAGAATATTGTTGCTTCTATCTTGAGAGCAAAATGCATGATTCTGTGACAAATTTGCAGGAGAGCAAGTAACATCACTGATTATTTATGGAGGCATGAAGTGAATTCTAGTCAAAATTTCTCATAAGAATGAGCTTGTGACAACTGGTCTAATTGGGAGGTCCCTGAAGACTGCTTAAAAGCAATTAGGGGTCAAACAAAGGACAGAAAAGGGAAAGGCATTCTCTACAAGATGTTACCTGCTGGTTTAGAGGCTGCATATCATGAGAGGGAGAAGAGACAAAGGAAGAAGCAGGACCTAGAGAATGAAATAGATGGTAGGAAGGCTACAGTTATTGCTGTCATTAAAAACTGAGCAGCTGCAAAAACAATTACAGGAAGAAAAGGAGAAAAGACAAAATCTGAGACAAAAGGCAGAAATAATGCTTATACAGGCTTCCCATCCCCTTAACATTTTACAAAATAGGAAACAAGTAGTATTCTCTAAAGATTTTTATGGAGATCTCTGGAGTGAGCCTGGTAATAGTGAACCAGAAGATGACTTTTCTTTGTTCCACACAAAATCTCCTTATAATAAAACCAGACCTGTGGTTAAAATAGACAGAGCTGTAGGACCTTGAGGTGATCATCCACAACATACTACCTGAAGCATCCCCTGAGATATGCTGCAGTTGATAAATTTTCAAGAGAGATATAGAACAAAACTTCGTGAAACTGAAATTCATACTCATGGTGCATACGCCTAAGTGGTGGTGACTAAACAATGCTGAGTGAGGACAAATCAAATGGCTAATTAGTACCCAGCTTGACAAATATACTCCATTCTATCACCAGCCAAGTTGGTTGTTGGGCTTGTTGGGCTGTCAAGCTTGTTGGGCTGGAGGGGTACACACAAGGGAGTGAGGTGAACCCCTCCTAATCCTCACTAAATCTCTAAGTGAGCTCTCTACAGATGTCATAAAGTAGCTTGTTGGGCTGGAGGGGTACACACTATGGAGTGAGGTGAACCCCTCCTAATCCCCACTAAATCTTTAAGTGAGCTCTCTACATATGTCATAAAAGACAGTTGCATACACGAGGAAAAGCCCTGCCTGAATGAGAACCCCATGATGCTCCAGTCTGCTACAGAAGATTTCACAAAGTTAAAATCACTGATTAGAGGAAATCTGGCAGTTCTTAAACCCCATCCAGTTGCAAAATGAGGTGAGGTTAGAAGAAATACTGAATATAATAAAACCCAGAGAAATAATGTTCCCAAGCAACTCCCTAAATAGGCAGAATTAATGCATTGTATTGTTAACAACAGTTTTGAAATGGACTGGAAGGAGATTGCAAAGCAAGGTCAGTGAAACAGGGAGCAGAAACTAGGTCAAAGACAAACAAATTTTAAAACCCTTAAACAGAATCTTAAGACTAGAGGAATGAGTTATGGAGGAATGCGCTAGCCCTAGCATTCCCAGAGCCCAGATTAAAGGTCAGCCTACTGGCATTACAGAATCACAGAATCACAGAATCCCAAGGGTTGGAAGGGACCTAAAAAGATCATCTAGTCCAACCCCCCTGCAAGAGCAGGGTAACCTACAGTACATCACACAGGAACTTGTCCAGGCGGGCCTTGAATATCTCCAGTGTAGGAGACTCCACAACCCCCCTGGGCAACCTGTTCCAGTGCTCTGTCACTCTTACAGTAAAGAAGTTCTTCCTGATGTTAACGTGGAACTTCCTATGCTCCAGTTTACACCCATTGCCCCTTGTCCTATCACTGGATATCACTGAAAAAAGCCTAGCTCCATCATCCTGACACCTACCCTTTACATATTTGTAAACATTGATGAGGTCACCCCTCAGTCTCCTCTTCTCCAAGCTAAAGAGACCCAGCTCCCTCAGCCTCTCCTCATAAGGGAGATGTTCCACTCCCTTAATCATCTTTGTGGCTCTGCGCTGGACTCCTTCAAGCAATTCCCTGTCCTTCTTGAATTGAGGGGCCCAGAACTGGACACAATATTCCAGATGCGGCCTCACCAAGGCTGAGTAGAGGGGGAGGAGAACCTCTCTTGACCTACTAACCACTCCCTTTCTAATGCACCCTAAGATGCCATTTGCCTTCTTGGCCACAAGAGCACATTGCTGGCTCATGGTCATCCTCCTATCCACCAGGACCCCCAGGTCCCTTTCCCGTTCACTACTTTCCAGCAGGTCAACCCCCAACCTGTACTGGTACATGGGGTTGTTCTTCCCCAGATGCAAGACTCTACACTTGCCTTTGTTAAATTTCATCAAGTTTCTCCCCGCCCAACTCTCCAGCCTGTCCAGGTCTCGCTGAATGGCAGCACAGTCCTCTGGTGTGTCAGCCACTCCTCCCAGTTTTGTGTCATCAGCAAACTTGCTGAGGGTGCACTCAGTTCCCTCATCCAGGTCATTGATGAAAATATTAAACAGCACCGGTCCCAGCACCGACCCCTGAGGAACTCCACTAGTCACAGACCTCCAGCTAGATTCTGCGCCATTGACCACAACTCTCTGCCTTCTTCCTTTCAACCAGTTCTCGATCCACCTCACTACTTGATCGTCAAGCCCACACTTCCTTAGCTTATCTATGAGGATGCTGTGGGAGACAGTATCAAATGCCTTACTGAAATCAAGAAAAACTACATCTACCGCTCTACCATCATCCCTCCACCTAGTCACTTCCTCATAGAAGGCTATAAGGTTGGTCATACATGACTTCCCCCTCATAAAACCATGTTGGCTGTTCTTAATGACCCCCTCATCCTTGATATGCCTAGTGATGGAGTCAAGAATAAGTTGTTCCATCACCTTTCCAGGGATGGAGGTAAGGCTGACCGGTCTATAATTACCCGGGTCCTCCTTCTTGCCCTTCTTATAGATTGGTGTGACCTTTGCCATCCGCCAATCCTCAGGCACCTCGCCCGTTTCCCACGACTTTCCAAAGATGATGGAAAGTGGCCTAGCAATGACCTCCGCCAGCTCCCTCAGCACCCGTGGGTGCATTCCATTATCTTGAGTCTGACTGAAGCATTCCAGAAATGAGGGAATAGTGAAAGGAGGAAGTGTATTTCAACTTCTTCAGTGCTAGTCCCTGGAGAGGAACACAACCCTTTTCTGCTTCTTATAGAGGAATTGCATGTCCTGAAGGCAAAATGCAAGTAATGTCCAGAAGAGAATTGGTCCTGCCTGACTGGAAAGTGGAGGCTTATCAGTGGATAAGCGATGATGGCCTGTGCATCTTAATTTCAGTTGGTCCTCAGAGACAGTCAATAAAGTTTTTAATAGACAGGAAGCACAAATTTCAGTACTAACATGAGATGCCAAGAAGCTAGGTATGCTATCCACAAGGCAAAGAGATCATTAGTATGAACAGAGCAAGTGTTGTGCGTCAAAGTGCTAACTAAGCTCATGTTGACTACTTGCTTTGCAATTGAAGACCAGCATGAAAATATTTTGGATTTTGATGTTTTAAAAGGATGAACCTGACATCTACCAAATGGCATTGTGTGGTCCTTTGGCGCATAAACTGATCCCAACCCTGGCAGAAAATGGGAGCTAGAGTGCTTTGCACTGAGTCCTACACTCCCTGATTCAAAAATTACTAATATAGTGCGATATCCAATTTCTGCTGTGGCGCAAAATTAAATTTCTGAAGTCATAGCTGTTTTGAAGAAATGACAAATTATCTCCAGAACCCGCTCCCCATAAAATTTTAGCCAGTTCAGAAAACAGACAGATGACAGTTAGCAATAGACTGGCAGTGCCCAAATGCTAATACAGCCACATTAACAGCAGCTGTACCAAACACTGTAAACTGAACAGCTACTTTGCTAGCAGCTGCACACCACTGGTTGGTGGTGGTAGATGTAAAAGGTAAGTTCTTTTTGATTCACTTGAAGTAGAGGATAAAGAGAAGTTTGCTTTCACTGAGAGGAAATACAATATACTTTTAACAGACTCCCACAGAAGTATAAGCATTCACCCACAGTTGCTCATGTCGCACTTGCTGAACTTTCATAGAAAGTCTCACTCCCCCAGGATGTGAAACTGTACCGATATATAGATGATATTCTGATTGGAGGAACCTCCCCTGAGAAAGTGGGGGAAGCAGCAACAGCAGTATGGCAAGCACTAACTAAAAGAAAAATTGACGTTCCATCTGAAAAATGTCAGTGACCAAGTAAAGAAGTAAAATTTTTAGGTACTAAAAATTAGCAGGCAGTGCAGTGATTCCTCCAGATACTTTAATAAAAATAAAGAACTGCAAATGCCCCAATCATGGAAGGAGTGCAACAATTTAGGATATCAGAGGAAGCATGTCCCTGGATTTCCTCTCATTTCCCATCCATTATACTCACTCCTGTGGAAAGACAAACCCTAGGAGTGGAAAATCAAACACAAAGAGGTAGCCAAAACTCTAACTGAAGAATTAAAAACATACCAGTCACTGGAACCAGTACAGCCGCATGACCCTATTATAGCTGAATGGGGTTTCAAATACGCTTCTTACAGTAACCTGTTCCAGACTGGCCCCAATGGACAAAAATAACCTTTGTTTTTTAGCTGAACTGAATTTAAAGAAGCAGAACAGTGGTACTCTGAATGGGAAAGGGGACTTTGTCATTAGCCTGAGCAATTAAACAAGTTGAGAAAATATATCAGCAACAACCTGAGTAAACTGGAAGTCTATTCAATTTGCTAGAAAAAATCCTGAAGTGGACTGCTTCTCCAGAAGGAGTTGCACAAAATGCCACCATCAAAAAATTGTATGCCTACCTAACAGGATTTGACCTTAACTAAACCTCACGACCCATTTGCCTGGAAATCTGTTGATAGCAATAGTGCAAACTACAGAATCAACGCACAACAGATTTTTCCTTCTTCTGAACGGGATAACTGCTTGCACTCTCCCCACTGAAGCAAGTCACCATTTTCTCTTACAGAACCCTACACAATGACAATCTTGTTACTATACCAAACCCTAACAATGCTGCTTACACCCATTGTTGTTTTCTCTATCAACACTGGAAACTAAGCAATGACTCTTACCTGCTATTACTCTTACCTGATTGTGGATGCACTTGGTACAGCCCATAATACCATTTCTTTATCTTCTGGTTTTATCCAAGCTCTACTGAGGATTCAGTCTATGGTTGCAGCAATTCTGATATATATAATCATTTTGCGACAGCACCTTACCCACTGAATTTCTAATCATTATCTAAGATAATGCAACTATATTTGAAAAAGAATTACAGACCTGATGTCATTTAGTCAAGTTTTGATGCACACCATATATTTAATAATTGTGTTAGGATTAAATCAGAATGGAACTATATTCGTTAGAACATAGAGTGTGGGCATAGCAAAATGGAAACAAATGGCAAACTATTCATGTTAACACATGCATGGTACTGGAACAAGAAGGGTGTATTTGTGAGAATAACACCATCAACACCCAAGACATTTGTCTTGACACAGAACAAAATGTCTGTCAGTTTGAACTACATCCCAATGCAGCCCCTGGAACTGTACTTGTATATATTGGGAAAGGATATATTTGTATATGATCTCTATGTGATTTCATATTAGTAGATAACATTACAGTAGATACAAGCAATCACTCAAATACTTGTGTTTGCACCTTTACCGAAGTTGTGTGATGCAACTTTATATTATTCAGCTCCTATTGCATCTTGTCAACTGTTAAAATCTAATTGCAGATTGACTCAAGATTTATTGCCCAACCCCATCAAAATGAATCTTGGTGAATTGGTGAAGAATGTACTACATCATGATGACCTGTGTCAACTGCTAGAATACTTCTGAAGCATTGGACAAAAAACTCTAATCCCTGTTCATCATGATACAGAAGAGAGAACACCATGTGTTGGAAAGAGTGAAGAAGGATGAAAAACACCATTGGTGGGAAACCCTTCTTCAAGTGTTTAATCTTGTGCTTCAGGCAGTTGTGATTTTCTGACTAACATGTTTATTGCTTATAAATATGTTATATATAAAGGTTTGGTATACGGTAAAAAAAATAAAGATGATAAAAGATGAATTGACTGTACTCACAGGATTGAGTGTGGTGGTATGCTCCTCACCTCTTTTCCCCCAGCCATAACTACTGGGAGTTGTAATGGCTGCATCCAGCTTACTCTGGACTTTGGGGAACAAATGGCAATGCAGTAGCCAAGGGCTGTCTGGAAGTGCAACCCAGACGTTTTGCCATTATGCAAATCCTCTTGTTTTAAAAATGGTGGGCAGCTCAGTGCCCATTGAGCTCTCCTGTATGGCAGCAGGCTGAACACTAGGATCTCCCTTGAGTAGGGACTCTTCCCAGTTACTCCAGAAGGCTGATAGATTTGTTGCTGCAACATATAGTTTTGTCTGACCCTATCCTCTGTGCAGTAAATAAAGTGTACCTTGATTTCCAATCTTGTTAAACCACTGTTGCGTTTATCATTGAACTTTGTTAACTCACTGTTTGATATTAATGAAGTATATTGTTTCTTCTGTCTTATGAATGAAGTGCATGACTCCATCTGTGACAATCCCTGATAAGACTCCAGTTCCATTTAGCCATCTCTTGCAACAAAGTTCATGCACAGTTACACAGCTGTCCTAGAATGGGAAGTCCTAAGTAAGACTGAATATGATCTGCTTTCTTCTGTCCATTTCTGATCTCTAATGTATCTATTCAAAATATAGGGAGTGGACGCGCTCATACGTAGGCTAGAAGAGAAGAGCTGTCAGGTAAAAGCCTAATACATATGAAGGTTTCCATGCAGGGTTATCAGTAACACCTGCCTTATGCTGCTGAATGTCCAAGTTTTATTAGCCTTGGGTGAAGCTATTTGAAAGTGACACAAGACAAAAGCAATGGCTTTTTCTTTTCTTTTTTTTTTTTTTTTTTCCACTTGTGCTGTGCTGCATGGTCACTTGGACTAATTCTGACCCCCAGAGGTAACAACATGCAGTAAGCAGAAAAGGTGTCGGCTGAGACTCATCATCAGAGGGATCCTCAGTGTGAGCTATTTGGTATCTGCCATGGAGGGAAAGGGCTGTTGCTGTGGTACTATAAGAAGAAGGATTTCTACTGGGACTTACAACAGTCCTTTTACTTCTTTCTGCTTCTGCAGCCTAACCAGATAAGCAAATGCTAAGAATGCAGAAGCTTAGTCACCTCTGCATAAGAACAGACCTTTCAAGGCAGAAAAGAAAGAAATCAGTATTCCTGACTTGTCTTTTCAAAAGTGCTAGAGCACATGGTCTTACTAATAAAGAGAAGCAAGAAATGACGAAACAGGAATGGCTGTGAAATCAGAACCTGATGATCCTGGAAATATAAGTACAGAATTAGACAGCCAGAATGAAATAATTCACTCAGTTACTTCTTCCATATTGGAGTGGAAAGCACCATAGTCACAGTCACGGATGCCTGTTATTGATTTCTCAGAAAGCCAAGAGGAATGGAGAAAGTGGTAAGCAATCATTGTATCTGCTCTTTCCAGAATGGATCCTCAGTTCTGTTATGTCTCCTAATACAAAGTAGCCTTAAAAACAATTTCAATGGCAAGTGAAGATTTTCTCTCTGTGTAAGTGCAAGATTTCTTGCATGGGTTGATTGTGTCTTCAGTGCAGATCAACATCTCAGGCTTTGGTAAGTGCCTGTCTCTGCACTGATGAATCCTACCTGTCAAAACTGCACTAAGCAACCAATAGTCAGTATAAGGATAAAAGGAAACGTATTCTTGGTGTGGGCACTCGATGAAGCTATATCAATATGGTTAAAAGGCAGTCTTGTTTCTTCATGGTGTAAATGGATATGAAATCGATTTGGTTCAAGATCGGCTTTTAATGAATGCTTTTGGGAATAATCAAGATGGCTATGTTAACACTTGACCATTCCATCTCCTATATCACAGAGAGCCAGATGCTAGCAAGGGGTTTATTTACCTTCAAATGCAATATGGTGCCGGACTAGCTTGTGCTTTCAGTGTCTGCTTTCATAAACTGATATAAGAGAGAGACTAGATTGTCGTAAAACAGCAGTTCACTTTGTGCCATTTAAGATTCTCTTATAATTGCAAAGGCCTGATACACATAATATATATTATATTAGTAAACAATCATTAAGCTGGAAATATCAGGTGAGCATGATTCTTTCTGAATCTTCTTTGCCTCCTCGTATTAGGTAGTATTATTTACAGTAATTTATTCCTTGTTAATTGTATCATTGTTCTGTGGCCCAAAGAAATTGAAAAAAATGTGTTTTAAAAACCCACAGATTTATGACTAAACCACATTTTTTGATGCTGTACTTCAAATTAGCTTGAGTTGCATTCTGTCAAAGTTTTTGATCATTCAGCATTCTTGACTGCCATTTTGCTCATAGTATGTTCTCATTGCTGAAATTGGCTGAGCTGGGAAACACGCTTGAAAAAAAATTAATTATTACATTTTCTAAAATAATACTGTTTCCTATGCTGCACCAGTGTCTTCCTTTAAATGTAAAATATAGCATAAGGCAAAATTTCTTTCTACAGGAGCTTGGGAGTTAACTGGCAGAGCTAGATTCAGACTTTTGTGAATATCTAAAAAGCACCTCATGTGGAGAGAAAATAATTATGGCTCTACCTGAAACCATAATCAGAAAAAAAGGATGTGATTTAAAATGCCTAAAACCACATTGACTCAAACACGTATTTACTTGTGAGATCAGAGCAATTTAAAGTCTCCCATGTAATAACGTCTGTTTTATTGTCTATGGAACATTTTAATAAAACATGAAAAGAAATTAAATAGAATCATCATCCATAATAGCTTCATATCATATAGTAGCATACCTGCCTGTTTACTACTGTCTAATCAGTAACTGAACCTTGTACTGCACTTTTATGGTACTTCCCTGCTGGGTATATTGCCCACTTAGGAGTGTAAAATCATGTTATGTTTTTTACTGCTCTAAGCCATCCTAGCTCCCTTTTCTCTGGTAGACTGTTTTGCACAGTATCACAGTGATATCAGATTAAGTCTCTGTGGAACAAATTCTTATTCCCACTTTTAGCATCTCTTCA
Source organism: Lathamus discolor (assembly GCF_037157495.1). NCBI lineage: Eukaryota > Metazoa > Chordata > Aves > Psittaciformes > Psittacidae > Lathamus > Lathamus discolor. Next base: position 78,572,854 of record NC_088909.1, read on the forward strand.
TTGCCTGATATAAGCCACTTTGTACAAGTTGTTACGTACCCTTTGAACTTTTTCATAGTTGTATCCTGGCAAAAATTTCTTTTATTTGCCGTAAGGCAAGAAACTGAATAACAGAAGCAAATACAATTCCTCTTTGTTTCAAGAGAAATTGCAGGAGATTGCACACATTGACTATATTTCATTCCCTAAAAGCTGAGAAAATTCCATCCCTCTGACATTGTGTAATCTAACTTCTGTGAGCACAGAATTTAAAGGTATTCTTAAACTTGAGATCTTAGCTCATGTTTCAATCTATTACTGTAAGCCCGGAACAGGAAACAGGCTTTTGATCTGCCTATTTTCCCATCAGAAGCATAATCCTAATCAATATCAACATTGACAATATCATTGCAAAATTAAAAATAATAAGTGAAAAAGGAGGTTTTGATGATTATTTCCATTCCTTGGTAAATAATGCTTATTATTTTCAAAGTCATAACTGTTGCAGATATGAAATACATGTATTTAATATCAGGAAAACAAGAAAAAAAAATTGTTAGTTGAGACAAGAAAGAATATTATGTCCTACAGAAATTTCAACAAAGAGGTCAGGTAAAAATAATTTTTGTTAGGAAACTGATTCTGTAAGTTTTTCATCTATTGACAGCAGAATATAAGAATGTGAAAGAATGTGAAAAATCATCTGCATATGAGAACAGACCACCTACAGGCATAAATTCTAAATTAAGCAACAATAAAAGTTTTCTACATAAACTTGGAATCTGTTCCTAATCCCACTGAAGTGAATGGTAAAACTTCAATTTATTGCAGTACTAACAGGGTTTGGCCTTTAAGCCTCATGTCTTAGTCGTAGATGTAGGTAGGAGTCAATCACTTCCTAGGGTACTTATAGAAATAGTAGGAAGAGTTCTGTTAATAGGAGGATGTTATTTAACCGGTAACTCTCCTTGACACAGAACAGATTCTGCTGAGTAAAAAGCAACTTTCCAGTTTCAACACTAAGCTGAAACTCCACAACAAAGGCCAGAGAGGAAGAGTCTTCTGTCTGTTAATAATGAGCAAGGTTAAAAAGCTCAGACACTTTAAGAAAGAATGGCAGATCACTGCCCTTGTTGAAGGTAAGAATGGTTTTGATGAAATAATGTGTAATTTGGACACAGATGATTTTTTTTTCCCTGCAGGTCCTTGTCTCATCTTTCAGTATTCAGGTATGGCACAGGAGAAAAAGAAGGTGTCAGAAACTTCCTGACCCAGCTGTTGAGTCTCCCCAAATAAGGGAGACACCCAACTAGATTTGCTGTCAACAAATAGAGAAGAACTGGTGGGTAATGTGATGGGTGCAGGCTGTCTTCGGCAAATCAATCATAGAGAAGATAGAAGTTTTGATCCTTGGAGAAGTAGCAAGAAGGTCAGCAAAACTGCCACCCTAGACTTCCAGAGGGCTGTTTTTGGCCTGTTTAGGATGCTGTTCAAGAGAGTCTCTTGGGAAACATTACTGAAGGACAAAGAGGTCCAGGAAGGCTGGATACCCTTCAAGAGTGAAATCCCTAGGGCACAGGAGCAGGTGATCCTTATGTGCCAAAAATCAAACCAGTGGTGAAGAAACCAGCCTGGCTGAACAAGGAGATACTGAACTGAGGAAAAAAAGATAATTTGTCACTAGTGAAAGAAGAGACTGTCACCCCATGAGGAGTACAAGGATATTACGCAGGGAGAAAATTAGAAAGGCAAAGGCACAGCTAGAACTTAATCTATTAATCATATTCCTCTTTTTTTCATTTATTCCCAGATTAGGACAGTTACTGTTCAGCAATATAAATAACTTCCCACTTCCGACTCATGATTGTGTTTCCAAACTCACTCAAAATAACTGAATTTGTAGAGAATTTTTTCTTAAGCAAATATAAGCAAATGTTTTTGCTTAAACCTGACTAACAAGGAATTTGGAAAAAAATAGCCCTTCAAAATTTGACTCTGGTAGTATGAGTATCTTTTTCAGTCTGCTGGTTGAGTCTGCTAACAGGCAGTCTTCTCCCACTGCAGTGGGTAGTGGGTTCGAGATTAGAACTTGGAACCTGGACTGCTGACAACCACTAAAATAAAAAGCTATCAGGCTACATGAGATGCATCCACATGTAGTCAATATTAGCCTGTAATTCAGTGAATTTTACTTTAGAGCATCTGAACACTGAGTCATTCAGGCATTAATGCATAGGATATTGTCATGGTTTAAGCTCAGTTGTAAATCATGCAGTCGCTCTCTCACTCTTGTCCTTTCCTTCCCCACCTCCCAGAAGGATGGGGAGGAGAATCGAAAGAGTGTAACTCCCATGGGTTGACATAAGAACAGTCCAGTAACTAAGGTATAACACAAACCCACTACTGCTACCACCAACAATAATAATGATAGGCAAATAACAAAGGAAGAGAATGCAACTGCTCACCACCTGCTGACTGATACCCAGCCCGACCAAGCAGCGATCTCACCCTTCCGGGTAACTCCACCCAGTTCTACATCCTGGGCATGACGTGCTGTGGTATGGAATACCTCTTTGGCTAGTTTGGGTCAGGTGTCCTGTCTCTGCTTCCTCCTGGCTTCCCCTTCTCCCTGGCAGAGCATGAGACTCAGAAAACCCTTGGTCAGAGTAAACATCTGAGCAACAACTAAAATCATCGGCGTTATCAGCGCTGTTCCCAGGCCAAAAGTCAAAAACAGCACTTCACCACCTACTAAGAAGGAGAAAAATGACTGCTACTGCTGAACCCAGGACAGATATTAACATTTAAAGTTATTTTAGTTTAAATTTTAAATTATTTTACCAAAAATCTCATCTGTGTATCTGAGACTGGAAACAATCTACCATTTCAACAATTATAAGAGAGGATGATAAGGGCACTAAAGGAACTGAAACATAAGTTCTATTGAATTTCAATTCCAGAATGTGAGCTGTTCCCTGTCTGGTTTGTATAACTCTGTGTGAGCTTAATACTGAAATTTCCTTCCTGACTATGACTTGTCTTCCTTGATTAGTTGTTCCCTAATGCGTTATCACAAAATCACTCAGGCTATTGTCATTGACTTTTTGGTATAAGAGGGATTTAAAGAATGGAAAGCACCAAACCCCTTGTTTAAGGAAACAAAAGCAGGATAGAGAAAATCACTCAGATGTCATTGTACAAAGTTCACCAGGTGAAGTAAAAATGTAGTCAGTATATTTTGCCTTTTCCTTTAAATTATGAAGTAATCATGTTCTCCTAGAATCATAGAATAGATAGGGTTGGAAAGGACCTTAAGATCAGCTAGTTCCAAACCCCCCTGCCATGGGCAGGCACACCTCACACTAAACCATGTCACCCAGGTCTTCGTCCAACCTGGCCTTGAACACTGCCAGGGATGGAGCATTCACAACCTCCCTGGGCAACCAATTCCAGTGCCTCACCACCCTCACAGTGAAGAACTTCCTCCTTATATCTAATCTAAACTTCCCCTGTTTAAGTTTTAGCCTGTTACCTCTTGTCCTGTCACTATAGTCCCTAATGAAGAGTCCCTCCCCAGCATCCCTATAGCCCCCCTTCAGATACTGGAAGGTTGCTAGGAGGTCTCCAAGCAGCCTTCTCTTCTCCAGGCTGAACAGACCCAACTTTCTCAGCCTGTCTTCATACAGGAGGTGCTCCAGTCCCCTGATCATCCTCGTGGCCTTCCTCTGGACATGTTCCAAGAGTTCCATGTCCTTCTTATGTTGAGGACACCAGAACTGCACACAATACTCCAAGTGAGTTCTCAGGAGAGCAGAGTAGAGGGGCAGGATCACTTCCTTCGACCTGCTGGTCACTCTCCTTTTGATGCAGCCCAGGATACAGTTGGCTTTCTGGGCTGCAAGCGCACACTGAAGCCGACCCATGTTCATTTTCTCATTGACCAACACCCCCAAGTCCTTCTCTGCAGGGCTGCTCTGAATCTCTTCTTTGACCAACCTGTCATTGTGCCTGGGATTGCTCCGACCTAGGTATAGGACCTTGCATTTGGCATGTTTAAACTTCATGAGGTTGGCATCAGCCCGCCTCACAAGCGTGTCAAGGTCCCTCTGGATGGCATTCCTTCCCTCCAGGGTATCAACTGAACCACACAGCTTGGTGTCATCGGCAAACTTGCTGAGGGCGCACTCAATCCCACTGTCCATGTCAGCAATGAAGATGTTAAACAAGACCGGTCCCAACACCGATCCCTGAGGGACACCACTCATTACTGGTCTCCATCCGGACATTGAGCCATTGACCACAACTCTTTGTGTGCAGCCATCCAGCCAGTCCTTTATCCACCGAGTGGTCCATCCATCAAATTGATATCTCTCCAATTTAGAGACAAGGATGTTGTGTGGGAGTGAGAAGAGTACTACTATGTTAAATACTGACTAATAAAATATGGAACACATAGTTGTGGGGAGTGAAGGTGATAAGATCTGCCTGAAAAAGGTTTTGGGAATGAGCTCTGATGCCTTGGTGATTGACAAGCCCTGGGGCAAGGAGTTCGAATTTTGAAGGACAGGGAAGGTAAACAAGCAAGCCTTGGGAGGATGGGCCAGGATGTAGTTGTGGCAGGAATCTCAGTTGAAGGCCAGAGGATTTGGAGGTTGTGAGAGGGCCTGCAACATTGTGATTGGACTACTTACCTGGAGAGTTTTACAGGGGCCATTGAGATTGAACGTTGTATGTATGTGCAGGTTGGGAAAGTAGTGAATAAAGGGATAAAAAGGGCCTGGTGGCAATAAATGAGGATTTGAGTCTCTGCATCAGCTTGAGTCTGTGTGGTGAAATGCCACACATAGTTTCTCAGTGGAGAAACTGCATAGTTTATGTATTTTATGGGCTTATTTTTCTCAAGTTAACTTGTTGTTGTCATCTACTATTCAAAAAGAACCATCTTCATCAGAAAGTAAATGCTGACTCTGGAGAGAAGAAAGCTATAGAAAGATTTTTTTTTTTTTTTTTAAATTGTTCAGTTTTTTAAATGTTCTTAAACATGCAAAATCCTTAGTTTTCAAATCAATGTAAAACCTCTTTGCCTCTTTTACAACATCTTGGATTTCTACACTGTTATTCATTTAATATTAGGATATCGCATTATCCTTTTAACAGAGAGCAGGGGGGGATTTGTCATTCCTCCATCACATGACAAGTGTAGGCACTTGAGAGCAGATGGAAGACTTGGGATGTTCTAATGAGATATTTGGGCTTTTTGTGAAACTTGTTGCATTGTATTTACCTGTAACTTGCTCACAGGTAAAATGTTAACATGGGAAAAATACTGGGACAAAGAAACCCATAGTGACTTTTTTCTGTGTTCATCAGAAGTGAAAACAATGTCATCACTATAGTACGACCGTATTTATCTACTTTCCAAAAGAATACACTCAATGAAGAAAACTTTGATTAGTAACATAATATATAGTTTACAGTTTATTCTTCTATAAATTCTTAAAGCAATTAACATGTCTTCCAAATTAGATCATTTGTCATTGTCATGGTTTAAGCTCAGCTGGTAAATCAGAACCATGCAGCCTCTCTCTCACCCCCCACCCCCACCCACTGCCCCATCCTCCCCCTGTTCCTGGAGGGATGGGGAGGAGAATCGAAAGAATGTAACTCCCATGGGTTGAGATAAGAACAGTCCAGTAACTAAGGTATAACACAAACCCACTACTGCTACCACCAATGATAATAATGATAAGGCAAATAGCAAAGGAAGAGAATGCAACTGCTCACCACCTGCCGACTGATACCCAGCCCGACCAAGCAGCGATCTCACCCTTCTGGGTAACTGTCCCCCAGTTCTACATCCTGGGCATGACGTGCTGTGGTATGGAATACCTCTTTGGCTAGTTTGGGTCCAGTGTCCTGTCTCTGCTTCCTCCTGGCTTTCCCTCCTCCCTGGCAGAGCATGAGACTCAGAAAGTCCTTGGTCAGAGTAAACATTACTGAGCAGCAACTAAAAACATAGGTGTTGTCAGCTCTGTTCCCAGGCTAAAAGTCAAAACCACAGCACTTCACCAGCTACTAAGAAGGAGAAAAAATGACTGCTACTGCTGAACCCAGGACAGTCATTAAATAATGTTTTTCCATTTTCATAGACATAAAAGGTCTCTGAGACATGGACAATCATGCCAACACTTTACAGCAATCTTAAGAAGGAAGTGGGGAACGTCTGTCACAAAACAGTGTTTAGGACTGCTAAAAGAATCATGGTTAGAAATATTAATAAAAGTAATTTTAATAGAAATTTTTAAATGTGTGTGATTCAACAGAATTTAATGTCAAGGTCCACTCTATTACATGCAAAAAAAGTTGTGTCAGAATTGGCAATGAGTTAATCAGGTTTGGGTTAAAGTGATTTATACATGATTGAAATGAAATGATGTGTATAGATACAAAAAATACAAAGGAATAAGGGAGGCCCTCCCTCTGAGTCATGAGGTTCAGACTAGGCCCCATTGCTTTCTAGACTCCTGACTCTAGTTGTGGCTGGAGCCAGTACCAGTCTCAGATTTGGATGATGGCTTATGCCTAATACAGTTTGACAGGAAAACAAGGTAGAGGGATTAAAGTTGAAAAGAAAAAGGGAACCTTATGACTCCCATAGAGTCATAAGGTTCAGATTGGAGCCACTTGCTTTCTAATATTCCTCTCAGAGAGGAGTCTAGCTGTGGCTGAATCCCGTCTCAGTCTCAGACCTAGAAAACAGTTTATGTCTAATGAAAGAAATATGTAAAGGAAACCCTCTCACTGAATCACAAAGTGCAGATTGGAACACCTTGCTTTCTAAAATTCCTCTTTGAAAGGTGCTATGTGCAGCTGAATCTAATCTTAATCTCAGACCTGGACAGCAGTTTATGTCTGAAGGATTACAAACGTAATTTAGCAGCAGTTTGTATTGTTGAAATGAATTACGGGATTTCTAACAATACTTGACTACTGAAGCTAATGTACATGCGCTTACAATTAAGTATTTAAACTAACACAACACACTAAGATGTACATATATGAATATATAGACATATATACAAATATACACATATGTATGTTAAAAATTTCCGTCAGGTGCAGTGAAAAGTAAAAGATAACACAATACACACCTCAGCTTTCTCAGCACTCCTCAGTGAGGTAAGGGTGAGTATTAGTAAGCAGCAGTAAAAGACCAGGCAAACGATTCCGCTGTTTTGTAAACTTTGAGAGTTTATGGGCTTTCAGAGATGTTTTACTCAGAGGGAGATAACTGGTTGCAGCCCACAGTCCAGGAGAGCTCAAAGCGACTCTCTTTGGGGACCACTATTTATAGGGTCATAACATGATTTGGTTTGGTCAATGTAGATTTTCATCTTGGACTCAATTCTTTGTCAAAGAATGATTTACCATCTCAAAAGAACTGATATGATAAGGGAGTATCCAATCTTCCTGGTAACTGTGGCCTTTCCTACCTTTGTTAGGGCAGTTAAGAGTTCCTGATATGACAAGGGAGTACCAAACTATCCAACTCCTTGCATCTGTGCAAAGGCTGGGGCCTAATAGGAATTCCTGGGGAAGCAGAGGCATCCAGGAGAGAGGGTGCAGGGGGACGCACCACCACAATTCACTCTGTGACTAAAGTAATTTCATCTTTCTCACAGAGCATCAGTTTGGTAACCTTTTGCCTCTGTGCCTGCAAACAGAGTAATGCTGAATTACAATTATAATTTGAGGGAAAGTTTTATTTAATTTACTCAACTGTTGAGATTTTGTTAACTGTAGGCAATATTACATATGTGGTGAGGTTTTTGCAATAACATAACTTGTCTAGATAATCTCCACGTTCTAATGTATAGCGTAATGTTATACATTAGAGAAACAAAATGTAAGAGAAATTAGTAAATTTATGGTAGGATCTAGCATTTGATTTAATGACCTGATTGCTGTTGGTGAACATCTGAACAAGGTGTCCCACTGGTGATGTTCTGCATCCTTCTTCAGTCTTTCTAAGGTATGTGTATTCTTTCTGCCTCATGGAAGACTGTAAGCAGAGTCTTTTGTCTGTTCTTTTGAACTTAATTCAGTAGCTGATTCAGGTCATCATGTTGCAATAGTTTTTTTACCAATGTGAGTTTCATTTCAATAGGTGTAGGTAACAAATCTTGATAAATGTGTATGGTGAGATTGTAGTAGTTGGTAAGATGTAACAGGAGCTGAAAAATTAAAGTCACATCCTATGATTTTAGTGAAGTCACATATACAGGTATTTGAGTGGTTAGATATTTCTTCATCAGTGTCATCCCTGAATATACAATCACAGAGTGTTTCCATGCAAAAGCATCCATTTCTAATATATACAAGTATGGTTTCAAGGGTTTAATCAGGATGTATTTCAAAATGACAAACATTTCATTCAGTGTCAAGACAAATATCTTGGGGTTTAATGGTGTTATTTTCACAAATAAAATCCTGTAGTTCCCATACAACATATGCATCACCATCAATACTCAGCCATTTATTTCAATTTTGTTGGGCCCATACCCTATGCTCTAATGGATAGTATATAACTTCATATACCAAAACATCTTGCATTGTCAGGACAAAAGTTGTGATTTTACTGTTTGTGGGGTTGTAAATGCAATTAACTAGGTGACACCAGTTAATTTGGAATCCTCTTTCAAATTAAATTACAGTGTCCCAGATTACCTTCCAAACTTCAGTGGGTAAGGTGCCCTCATCATCTTATAGTTGATGCAGTGGTAGATTGTATTCACAGTTGAGCTTGGATGCTCCTAAAAGCTAGAGAAATGTTATGTTGGGCAATTCCAAATTCATCTTCAATTAACTGGTGGTCTTTTTTAATTGACTTTTTCCCACTCAGAGTATCTCCCTTCAGTTTCTTTAAAAGCAGTAGAGCTGAATATTAATGGTCCTTTTGGTCCATTAGGGCCAGGTTGGAATAGGTTACAGTGTCATGTTCAGCAAAACCCCATTCTAATACGATAGTATAAGGTCACAGGGGTGTACAGGACCCATTGACTGATATATTTTTAATTCTTTTATTAAGGTATTTACTACCTCCTCACGTTCAGGATTCCATTTCCACTGTTTTGCTTTTCATAAAAGTTAGTATAGTGGGAAAGCAATGATAGAGAATCCAGAGGTACATGCTTCCTCCAACATCTTAAAGTACCTATAAACTGTTGTAATTTCTTCTTAGATTAGTACATCTGCAGTTGATCAATTTTTCCTAAGGTGTCTGGATAAATCATTGCACTGCCTGCTATCCACCAAGTATCCCCAAATTTTACATCTCTGCTTGGTTTCTGACATATCTTAGGTGGAACTTCAGGTTTTGCATCATGTAGCGTTTGCCACATTGCTGTTGCTGCTTCCACTACCTCTTCAGGGAATCTCGTCTGATTAAGGTACCATCTATATATTAGTACATTTTCACAGCAGGGAGTGCAGATGCTGCATAGAGCACAGGCTGCAGCCTTTCGGTGTCTGTTAGGGTTAAGGTCTGTGGCTTTTGAACCAAAGGACCACATGCTGCCATTTGGCAGGTGCCAGGTTTGTCTGCTCAAAACATCAAAACCCAAAATATTTTTCATATAATTACTACAAAGTGACTAGAAAACATGTGCTTTTCACCTGGAAGCCATAAATCAACCTTGCAGTTTGACATATCATGCTTTCTCCCTTTACTCTGATAAATGTAACTCCCGGATGTCTGGGTCTTATACCTAGTTTTTCAGCATCTTGTTGTGTTAATATTGAGATTTGTGCTCTCATACCTATTAGGCATTTTATGAATTCTTAATGAGGACTGACTGTGGTCAAAATATATGGGTCATTTTCATTTATCCACTGTTTAGATTCTACTTGCTGGATGGAAAGACCCTATTGTCATCCACGAACTATCAGTTTTTGAACTCGCATTTTGACAAGAGAAAGGGTTAACATTCCCTTTTGGGGCCGGTGATAGCGTTACAGCATTTGGAATGTTATCTCTCTGAGCGTTCCGTGACATACATTAATTAGGGTCTGGAGAACGCTGTCAGGTTGTCTTCAAATTCCTGCACTTGGAATGCCTAATGCCAGTGCTTGGTTATATATTCTCTCCACCTCTGACACTTAGCAGATTCCAATCCCTGGGAACTATTTTGAGATGACTGTTTGATTTGTTGGATGTTATGACCTGAGTGTTTGGTTTCATTAGGTAAATCATCCTATCCCATTTTGGGCCCATGATTTATAATGTCATGCATTAATGTTGCCCAGGTAGGGAGATCTCTGTGTATCAGAACTTCTTGATTATCATCAGCAATGCCTCTTATGGCCAATAAGGCATTAAAGTCTGAGTCTTTCTAAATTCCATCTTGTCCTTCAATAAGATAAGGTTTGAAAGCAGCAGAAGCTCCTTTAATTAATGGCTTTAATATGTCGTAATCCACAGCTGCTGATATGGGAACATCAACAGTGCCACGCTTACGCATGACCTGAATACAGGCAGCTTTTGAAACAGTTGTAGAGATCTCATTTAGAGATCTAATAGGTATTAATAGACATTTTCTTCTTTCCCAAATATGTATTCCACCAGCCCAGGATGCCACTGTGCTAGTTACTGAGTGGGATTGCTTGGGGGTTTGGGACCAGCATTTAAAAAGACACCAGAACCCCCAAACTTATTGGCCTTACTGCCATCAAGTAAAATTCCATCTCCCCCAGTTAACATAATCTCCATGAGTATTTAGCTTCAGTTTTGCCTGGTTTATGGCTGTAGTGTTCTTGTACATTAGTCATCTGAATGGGATCAAACGGGCTCATTTTTTCAAGTAAGATATCCTGCTCCTCACTGAGGTCCGGTAGTTTCTTCAGGTTTTATTATAGGTGTGGCCTGATATACAGAAGAATTTGAATTTAAAAGGGGTGATTTACTCCTGGTTTGTTATCACTGGGGTCACCCCAGATGTCCCTATCCCAGTCTTCAGGGAATGCAATTAACTTTATAATCTGTACAAAGCAGGTGGCTTGGGAGCTTGCATAAACATAATTTAAACTTTTTCTCCCAACTTTTATATTTTCTCTTTTTCTTTCTGAATTTGATCTTCTAGCTGGTCAAAGAGAGTATGTATTCTGTTTTCTTTCTGTTTTCAATTTCTTCTGTTATTTTTTAGTCATTATTGGTCCTATACTCTTAAAATAGGTTCTATACAGGAGCTTAACTTTTTCAAATAAAATCTATTTTACAGCCTCTGGCCACTATTAGGGTTCCTGATAGGGCCAGGGACCACCCGGCCATCCAGCTCCTTTCATTTGTGCAAAGTTGGGGCCCAACAGGAATTCTCGGGGAATCAGAGGGGTCCAGGAGAAAGGCAGCAGGGGATGCACCACCACGATGGCACTCTCTTGGTAAGTGAAAATTTCAATTTCTATTCCTTCAACAAGTGCAACACGAGATATCAGAGGCAATACTGATACCTCACTATGACCCTCGAAGTGGACTTTATATTTTCTGGGTGCATTAAGCATTTAACTGAAGCCCCTTTTTATATAAAAAAAAGCTGCAGAGAGAAGTAAGTCTTAAATTTCCCAGGACTGTGTGGTTTGGAAGACAGCATGTAGTTAGCCAAGTTTCTGTGTTTGAAGTTCAGTGTACACACTCGAATATGATCATGTAATATGCGAGGAATGCTTGCAAAAGAGGAGACTGAGGGGTGACCTCATCAATGTTTACAAATATGTGAAGGGTAGGTGTCAGGATGATGGAGCTAGGCTTTTTTCAGTGATATCCAGTGATAGGACAAGGGGCAATGGGTGTAAACTGGAACATAGGAAGTTCCACGTTAACATCAGGAAGAACTTCTTTACTGTAAGAGTGACAGAGCACTGGAACAGGTTGCCCAGGGGGGTTGTGGAGTCTCCTACACTGGAGATATTCAAGGCCCGCCTGGACAAGTTCCTGTGTGATGTACTGTAGGCTACCCTGCTCTTGCAGGGGGGTTGGACTAGATGATCTTTTGAGGTCCCTTCCAACCCTTGGGATTCTGTGATTCTGTGATTCTGTATAAGATTTTTTGGGGGAGATTGCTTATACGTGGTACTGTTCCTGCATGTATCAGACCTTTTGTAAAAAATGAGGGAAAGAAGGAAACAAGAAAAGAAGGAAGGGATAGAGACAGGGAGGATGCAAAGAAGAATGGGAGAGACAGAAGGATAGAGAACAGGAGAAGGGAGGAAGGTAGCAGAAAGCATAGGAGAGAAGGAACTCCAGCATTTAATTTTGTCACTACCTTTCTGTCTCCCAGAGGTTTCAGACTGAGGCTGTGATTTTTTTTTTTTTTTCCTGGTTAACGGGATATTTGAAACAGCCAAAGCCATTAAAATTCAGTGGGGTTTTTTTGTTGTGGTGTTTTATTTTTTGTGGTGTTTTTTTTTTTTTTTGATAGGATTTTTTTAATTTTTTTTTTTTTTTTTTTTTTTTTAGGTTTTGGAGGGTTTTTTTTTTTGAGGAAGAGGAGTTTATTCACATTGGAAAGAAAGTCTGGAACAAGAACTATCCAAGTTCTTTATTGCAGAGAAACCAAGTTCTGTTGCTGTTGCCTTTCCCACCTTCACCATGCACGCTAGTCCTTCATATATCCTAGAGGTTGTACTGGCTGTAGGAGTGCTGTAAACAGTAATACAATATAGAAGTTAATGCTGTGAATGTGGATACAAGTTTGGACTAGAAAGCCTTCATTAACACAGAAGTTTACAGAACATAAGTGACAATTGTGTTCTACTTTTGGTCTCTATACCTGCGCCATGTCATAACAGGAGGTCATCCCCAGTTCACTTCCTTTGTCCCCTCTCTGCTTAGAGAGTTTCCCAGGAGAGGGGAACTAGAGCTAGTGTTACCCAGACCTCAGCATATGGAGGAGCAGAAGCGCGTCTGCAGTGTACATCAGTAGATGGGAATGGGGGAGCACTCCCTGACATATACCTAGCCTAGAGTCTTGCCTGTGTGAAATAGACTTATATGCAGAGGAATAGATCTGAAAAATTAGACAAACTCACCAGTCTTTTAGATTTTCATCACAATACTGGTTTTGGTTTTTTTTTCTCTGTGCATCTCCTCATTCTGTCTATTACCAAACCTGTTAAATATTTGATCCAATTATAGTCATTCCCATACAAAACTTACTCTACAAAAATGCCTTAACATTTTCACTCACTGTTATTCCACTAATGATTTGTGAGAAAAACAAATGTGTTTATCAAAATTGATAATGTGCAGAGCGATTTAGCTTCATTTCTCTTAATTGCTTATAAATTTACCATCCTATCTTATTATGGAGAAATAATACTGACTGCACAAAATTCTGTGGTGTATTGTTTAGTCCAACAAATGTGAACAACTTACCTTTTTTTGTCAATCTATCTATTAATCTACACTACCTTGTAAAATAACTGACTTGGCTCTGATCTATAATACTGTGTTCAGTTTAAGGCCCATCACTACAAGAAAGGCATTGAGTTGCTGGAAAAGGTCCAGAGAAGGGCAGTGAAGCTGGTGAAGGGTCCAGAGCACATCTTATGAGGAATGGCTGAGGGACTTGTGGTTGTTACTCTGGAGAAGAGAAGGCTTGGGGGAGACCTTATCACTCTCTACAGCTATCTGAAAGCAGGTTGTAGTGAAGAGAGTGTTGGTCCCTTTTCCCAGGTGAGAAGCCAAGATGGCAGCACCTCAAGGAAAACATATTTGGTAAAGGGTAGATATGCTGGACAGACTGGGGAGTGAGAAGATGAGAAATGGCAAAGGGGACACCAAGGCCAGCAAAGAAGGCAGGGGAGGGGTTGCAGCTGGATGGGCACCTGGATGATGCTCTGTCCAACCCACCACACAATTACAGGTTTCTTATTTTCATTACAAATATCCTACAGGATTGACAACATTGTGGTAAAGCACAAAGTTTAAACCAGCAGTGCCTCCAAATATGTTTGTTTGTTTAATATCTGCATATTAAAACAGTAATGTGATCATCAGAAAGTGGAGAATCTCCCCAGTATCTGTTGCTTGCCTCTTTCTGTGAATTATATTGATATTCAGGATGTAATAAGAATTTTAAACATAAAGTCATAGCATCTGATATGAAATATTCTGTCTGCTTCCACAATAATCATAAGTTCAGGAAGCTCTGTACTCTGAGTCACCAGGAATCTCTAGCCAATGACCTGTATCCATCAGACTGTGCTCACACTCTACTTCTGTGAAACCTCCACGTCTGCTTCTCGTGTCAGTCATTGTCTTTACTTTTATATTCAGAATTTAGTGAGGAATCTGCAGTAACATATTTTGTATCTTTACTACAACATATGATTTAGCATATAGCATACAGCAAAATACTAAGTAATATTTTAGCTCAACACTTTCCTTTTCAGTCAGTCTTACCTTTTATAAATGGCCTCATCTATTAGACTGGACAGAAAAAAAACATTTTCTTTTCCAGAAAAGTGTCTAAAGTAGTGATGACGCTCTCACCTACAACAGTTCCACAAATGATAATAGGTAACACAATATGTTTGTTTCTATTATTACTTGAGCAATATAATGCAGTCCAGAACCTTGAGGTCTTTGCAAGGAATAGTTTGTTAAAACTGGATTAACAGAATTATTCAGAATTTATGTGTGTTGCAGAAATATAAAATGCTACTTTCCAGCCTTAATATTGTTTCTATCTGTAGCTCTCTGGTGTTTGTAATGGTTTACAAGAATCAAAATAATATATTTGTGACTGCTATGGAAGAAGGAAAAAGACTTTAAGAAGAATGACATTGTCACTTGACACTCAAATGAAGAATCCCTCTATAATTTTTCAAACACTTTTTTTTTTTTCAAACATGTTAGTTTGGACATTTATCAGTGATAAGAGATGTTCATAGTTAAAATTATGTGTAACCATGGAGATAGCATATATCCAGATCCATGTATAAAGTACTACAAACTGTAAAATATTGCCAGGAGAAGGAGAAATTATTATTAAATAGTTTTAATTCGTTGCCTTGCAAACTGAATTTCAGATTTACATGGCTTGCAGCATCTCTATGCAATTTGTTTTTGTAAAACTTGTAGCTCATTGTCTGATCTTGTTGTAGCCTGCATTATAATTCTGATTCTGTGGCAGGCAGACAGGCTCATCAGCAATGCACGGTAAATTTGCTTTTGAGCAAGGTGGGAAAAGAAGCAGACATGCACGTCTCATTCTTCTTATAGACAACAAGTGAATATAAAATACATGTATGCATATGTATGTGCATATGAATGTCATTACTGACCTCATACACTGATGTGCTTCTGAACTGCTGATTTACAGTTCAGTCATAGAATTTTAGAATCATACAATGGTTAGGGTCGGAAAGTACCTAAAGATAGTCTAGTACCAACCTCCCTGCCATGAGCAGGGACACCTTCCACTAGACCAGGTTGCTCAAAGCACCATCTGGCCTGGCCTTGAAAACTGCCAGGGATGGAGTATTCACAACTTCTTTGGGCAATCTATTCCAGTGTCTCATTGTTTGCACAGTAAAGAATTACTTACTTATATCTAACCTGGACTTCCCCTGTTTTAATTTAAACCCATTACCCCTTGTCCTGTCTCTACAGTCCCACATGAAGAGTATCTCTCTAACATCCTTGTATCTCACCCTGCAGATACTGGAAGGCTGCTGTGAGGTCACCAGAGTGTTCTCTTCTCCAGACTGAACAATTTTCTCATCCTGTCTTCTTATGGGAGGTGCTCCAGCCTGTGGCCCTCCTCTGGACTTCCTCCAACAGCTCCGTGTCCTTCTTATACTGGGGCCCCCAGAGCTGCATGCAGTACTGCAGGTGGGGTCTCATGAAAGCAAGATAGAGAGTGAGAATCACCTTCCTGAACCTGCTGGTCACACTGATGCAGCCCAGCATATGGTTGGTTTCTGGGCTCAAGCACATGCTGAAGCCAGCTCATGTTAAGTTTCTCACCAGCCAACACCCCGAAGTACTTCTGAGCAGGGCTGCTCTGAATCTCTTCTCTGCCGAGCCTGTAGCTGTGCCTGTGATTTCTCCAACCTGGGTGTAGGACCTTGCACTTCACACTGTTGAACTTCATGAGGCTGGCATTATCCCAGCTCTCAAGTGTGTCAAGGTCCCTGTCAATGTAAACACAGAAGTCAATATAAAAGTTATAAAAATAAAAAAAAATCTCTTTTTTCTAAAAAAAAAATAAAATAAAATAAAATGAAAGGAAGCCCTAGACAAAACCAAAGCAAAACCTCTCGCAATCAGAACTTTTAGGAGCGCTGGGAAAAGGACAGAGAAATCAGAGCAAAATGAAAAGAAACTATTAAAAACATCAGATAAGTACAACTGATATCTCCAAACCATAAATCCCCAGTGTTTTTATTCCATAGAGCCTATCGTGTTAGTTAATGCATTTCTTTATATGTGGTGCTTTCTTTTGTTTTAGTTTTTCTCTGTCACATAATCTCAGTTCAGGGTATTTGCTGTCAAAAGAAAGAAAAAAACCTCAAACAGCATATTGCTTTGTGTTTAGCTATAGGAAAGCTAGTAATAGATTAGATTCTTATGACGAAAACATTTGGCTATAAATGACATACTAGAGGAAGAGACATATAAATGACACACTAGAGGAAGTGTGCTGATTGCCCTTGCAACCATTAAATTCTGTTTTGGATTTATGTGTGTAGCCTCAAACCTTTTTATTAGTAGTCTGCCTTCCTTAGATATTTTTATATTCTTTTTTATTCTTAATATCCATAGACTCTGGCTATTGAGGCATATGTTGAAGTCAAGGCAGCTAGAATGGTATTTAAACATCTTCAAGGACAGGTGAGATCTTAGGCAGAACAAAGTACATTGTATTTTCAGTCTGTTGCTTTTTACACACACCCACACCATTTTTCTTGCCCTTGTAATTTCTGCATTGCTCATAAGGAGGAAGGAAGCCATAATCAGTTAGCAAAGTGGACACACATAATACCCAAAGGTGCAAGAGAAGCATGGTATTGCAAAGATTAAATTTTCTTTTTCATCTTGTGCTGGACAATTTGTTGGCCTGTTTATGTATGTGTGCATCATATGTGATGATGCCCACTAAGTCAAGTGGATTTTGAGACAGGGGTTTCTTTAAAAATACCTCAGCAGATTAATCTAGAAAAAAGCTCCTGGGAAGAGGATTGGGGAATACAAAGGGCATCTATCAAGCGAATGTATAGAGCCTCTAGCATCACTAGATCTTGTGAGACTCCAGCAAACAGGATTGAAAACAGATAAAGTACGGAGAGGGGAATGGGTGGAATGTATGAAGTTTTCTGCAAGCCAGGAAAACACCATTATTGTTAGACTTGCTAGAAGCAAGATCAGGGGAAAAATCAGCATTGTAAGCCTGCAACTGGCAGAAGGATAACTTGTTTTCATATTTTTACTTACAGTCTGTCCAACTCATTAGATCTGAATTTTCCTGTTTGAAAGGTTGCCCTCATCTTATTTACTTTCTGTGATGTAAAGCTTTAGAAATCTGTATGTTTCTTTTGTGCTTTCTTATGGGGAATTAAACAACCCCACAACAACAACAAAAACCCCAAAACAAAAAACCTTGAGATCCCATTCAACATCAAACACCAGCTGGGGAGTCAACACATATGGTTCACCTGTGAGTTTTAGCACCAAGTCTATTTCCCTCTTTCAATACTGAAGCCTAAAACAGAGACATGCTGTTAGAAAATACAAATGAAAAAAATGTTTAGTCCAGCTCTACAAATGACTATATTTCCTTCACTGCAAATGTTCTTTGAGGGTCTGCCCTGGGTTGCATCAGTTACTAAGAAGGAGCAAAACGGCTCCTGGTAAACCCATGACAGGGTCAATTAAACTGATCCTTATGGCAAGATTTTTCTTAAGGTCACAAGCATGACCATATCAGGTTAGTGCAAAGGTCTGTTTCTCTAGTGTTGTGCCTCTAACAGTATCCTCAATAGGATAAGTGGAATCAGAACTTGCCTGATTGTGTTATTTAGTGGGCAGATTCTACTACCCACAAAAGCAGGAACTTCTGGAGCTGTGTTGTGAGGCAATACTTATCTCTTCTCAGTGAAATATTTAAAACAGTATCCTCAATCACTATTGCCTCTGGGATGATGACCAGAAGACCATGACACACATGTACTTCAAAGGTACTAGGGAGCAATCTATTCCTCAACCACACCCTGTCAATTAGGTCTAATTGCTAGACATCCTTGTCACCTATCTTGGTCATCTCTGATCCATGACTAAGCACAAGAAGGAAGAAAGATTAAGGGGGTCCTTGTAACTCTAGAACCTATTTCTTTCCCATCTTGCTTCTGGGTAGCGATATCGCTGTGCAGCTTTACACAAGTTTAAGAAGTGTTCACTGACAAGAGTTCTTTGTTCATGGTCTCTGTCTTGCTTTTACAGCCTTAGCCCTTTGGTCCTTCCTTCCTCCTCCTCTTTTTAATTTTTTTTTTTTTTTTTTTTTTTTTTTTTGCCTCCTGAAATCACTTTGTCATTAATCTTCTGGGAGGGCAAAAACACATTAAGCAATTTAAAATCTCTTTCCCTAATTAGAAAGAAAAAGAGAATGGTGGCCACAGGCAAATTACTACAGTAATACATCTCAAGTGTACCCACCCAGAACTGAACAGCTTGTCCAGGATTTACCAAATGAAACATGCTATCTTTTAACTTAAAAGTCGCATAATAAACAAACAAACATGGTGGAGTCCTCACCTTGGAAGTTGTTCATTAACTTTCAAAGACATTTAAAACATTCATCAACTGTAAAATCTTGCAGTAGGAGGTCCACTCTTTGACAATAAAATTGGCCAGATGGTACGCTCCCTTCACCTTCTCCGGTTATCACTGCTGAACTGTGCAGTTTGACAATTCAACCTGTACTCTCATTTGAATGAATTGACAGGTGTTGTTTGTGGGGAAAACCCTTTCACCATCAATCAAAGAAATTAGAACTTCAGCAAATGCATATGGATTTTCCAGGGCACAAAAGCTGAGAATCAGAAACTTCTTTAAAAATATGCAAAGTACTCCTTTGATTTTTTTTTTTAGAATTATGTTAGTTCTGTTAAACTGAGACTTGTTTATGGCTTTAACACACTTCTATCTAACAAAATATACATAGTTAAGAAATAAATGCAGTAGCTTATAAAAATACATTATGTTAATAAAGGATGCAATTTTATATTTATAATAACTTTTTTTCCCTTCACAAATAGGAGATAATATAATAACACTGCATTCCACTTCTAAAATACATGTCCTAAGGTACAGTTTGCTTAGATCACATTTGTAGCCTCATGTTAGCATAGTGATCATAATGATCACGATATAGTGATCAGGGTTGATCACAACATGGCATAGTTGCTCTTGTTGTGTCATGCATTATTCTTTGTGATTTCTTTAAATAGATAAACAGTCTTGTATGCTGTGAAGACTGTGAAGTTTTACCTGAAGTTATTTTCTGGGAGGGCTTTTTTGTTCACAGACATAAAATCCCCATGGAAACAAAGTTAGCTGATGACACAGTTCTTTCTTAAAAAAAAAACAGTTGGGAGAGTAATATCTAGACAACATATGATATAGACAGTAAAAAAGTGAAAACATGGAGAAAAAGATTAGTCAGGAGTATTTCCACAATACTTTAAATTAAAATATGCCATTATCCTCATCCTTTTCATTCTTGTTTTTTTATTCATATTTAGAACCTTAAATATGCATAGAATAGAAAACCATTAAACAAGACACCAGCAAGAATGCCCATCAATTGTCAGATACAAAGTGCAAGGCAATCATTGTGTTTTGTGTTGGCTACTGGGAAGCTGATGAAATAAATAGAATGTGTAACATGATGTCTCTTTCATCTATAAAAATATCAACTCAGAGGCTATGCTTCATTAGCTTCAAATGTAGCATGCATAATAAAGGAGGAAGGCACAGCATTCCTTTGATTCATTGTGCAAAATCTTATCATTCCCTCTTTCAAGTGACAGTTTATTAAATAAGGTAAATAATACAAAATATTCAGAATAGATCCAAATCACATCAGTTGCAACCAGCTCTTCTCAGCAGGAGTTTAAATAGTTGCAAATAAAGAGACACATGGTCCTTAAAAGTCAATATGAACAAAATTTGCAGGCTGCATTCATGAAAACACCGATTTTCTATTTGTTTTCAGTTCGCTTCATATGGAATAGTGAGTCAGACCAGTTTTTTTCTGACTATAATAACAGGGAAATTGTCTTTTCAGTGAAATATTTAAGAAACTGTGAATTCCGATGGAGTTAAGCAAATGTAATGAAATTACTGTAGTGAAATTACTGATCATGATAAAAATGCTGCTAAAACCACAACAGGAGATGCCAGCAGTAGGTGCCAGCTATTGCCTATATGGGGTGTATTTCAGAGCTGGGACTGAGCAATTTTTTTCTGTCAGCTTCTAAAGGCTACTAGCCAGTGCTCACTTTGGTTGTGTATTATTTGATGACTTTTTTATTCATCTAATTCAAAAGTTTAATGTAAAATTTACATTTAAGCTCACTTTTATTAAAATGCCTATATAAGATTTTAAATGTGCTCCAAAGAACGTGGATATAGTCCAATAAGGAATAGATAAACTGTAACATGACTGATTTGACCACTCATTATCAATCTGCATAAATATCACTGTTTAAATAATACATGCACACAAATAATTGTCACAGATAGTGATGTCTAATGCAAACATCATTAGTATTAGGACACGTAAACAAAAGATTTAATTTATCAACAGCTTAGAGACAAAAATGTAAAAAAGAAGCAAACAACTAATGAGCTGAGAGGGAAATGTGTAGTATGTAATGAGCAGAACAAGAAGCTAAATGTGATAACATTACTTTTAAAAGACTTACTTGATTCTGGTTTGTAGTGCTTAGTACTCAAATGTTTTAGACATTTCTGCCCTTCTAAAGAGGAGGATTAAAGTTGTCTAAAAGAGTAATATTGCTCAGAGACTGAAAAGAATTACTTTTGGTTGTGAATTTCGTTTAGTGTTTCATTTTATCTGAGCATAGTGCCACTGTTCTTACCAATAAGCAGCAGTTAGGTCCAATTGTCCTAAACCTTCAGTATGTTAGGTTGACACATGACTATCAGCCTCTGCCTCACAATATGACATTATGAAAAATCAGCTTACTGGTCTTGAAACTGCATTTTTATTTCCTGTTTAAAATATATTGTTTCATAAACCCCAGAAAAATCTGCTACTACCATTCCATGTGACTTCGGAGAAAAGTACTTGCTCCAGGCAGTCACTTGAAGCATCTGAGCAACCTGAGAAAGCTGTAATGAAATACTTGCAGTTCTATCTTACTAGTTTTTCTATCATACTAAGTTAAATTAATAATAAGTAAAAAATAAGAGACTACCAGCAAGTACTTAAATATCTCACAAGTTGAAGATTTAATGAATGTGCCCTAGATTATATTTTAGGTAAACAATGGTTCTTATTGAACACAGAGGCCTCCATTTTATTAGTGTAAGATTGAAATAGGATGATAAGGACTTTCAGCAGAGCTTTCAGAAGGATGAAAATGGCTTACTACCTGAAGACAAGTAGTGCTGCCTGAATTTTATTAATGTAACAGGGAGGCATGGCTGAATTGCTGCTAGTGTTTGCTTAGTGTTCTGTGTGGTGATTTACATACATGCTGAGGAAGCACAAAAATGCCATCAGTTAACCCACTTATTTTACAATACCGGTAAAATTTTATTTCCTTATTCTGTTCATGTTCATAAAAAATATTCTATTTCTGACATAAGTGTAGCAATTCATATAATTTGATAGCATCCTACATTGCCTTTGTGAAATACCTGCAAACAGGAGAAAGCAGTAGGATATTTGGATCACTTTTTATCTGTTTGATATCATCAATGTGCGTCAGCATTGATTCAAATTTACAAGAGAAGTTTTCTAATCACTAGTTAAGATGTATTCAAACAGTTCACAAATGCAAATTAATTGTGTGCCCAATGTGAGTCCATCCTATACTGACATGCAAAGTCCTTAACATGAAATTTCTTTTTGTTGAGCTGTTGAAAACAAAGTTCAGAGGAAAGCAGAACACAAACTGCTATATTCCCTTTCAGGATGTGAAACCTTTCAAGATATGTTCTGAATTTTGTTCTTTAGATGCACCTGGTATTACTGAAAGAAATTAATTAATTTTTGAATTGTGTTCACATGATAAGGACTTTATCCTTTGAAAGAATAAGTACCTTTTCTGGTAAACGGTGAAGTGCAGTTCATATTTGAATTATGGTGGTTTTACATTGGTTTTGGCATGTTCTATAAAAAACACACTAGTACTTTGATACTGAAACTTAGGTATACAAATAATAATTGTCATGGTATTATTTATAACCAGCAGTCAGGACTGAGAAAATAAAAATTATTCTGAATTTACATTTGCTAAGCAGGAGAAAAGTTTTGTTGGGGTACAATGAGTGGAGTGTACTCTCTGCACTTCTCATCTCACCAAGCTTGAAATCCAATTGGAACTTAGAGCACAACAGTCTTCCTGTTCTGGGTCTTAGAGACTGATAAATGCAGGAATTTTATCATTCTGTTCTTTCAGACTTGGAGCCCAGCTGTGTTCCAGTTTCTATACTACTGCCTTTTGTTGTGATATCCCAGGTTACTTCTTGGGGTTACAGAAATAGCTACATCATCATCCAAGCTGACTGGTGTCAACCAGAAGTGCTAACTCAAAGCCTGGAGAGAAATGCAATGTGTTGCATAGGTGAGTTCACTGCCCTAAGGAGCTGGGTCCTGCAGAGATGAAGGAGCTCTGTACAGATGTGCTTGAGTACACAGTCAGCTGAAAACTCGTTTTCCAGAGTCTAGGTCTTCCTTTTTCTAAAAGTGAGATTCAGTGATCATAGACCCTATGTTTATGACCTCGTAAGTTTCATGACCACTGAATTTGGTACAGATGATGCAAACCGCATTTTAGTTCTGCATTTTTGTATCTTCAGAAACTTAGTCAGGGACAGTACTTTTTAATGCTGAGAGGTCTCAGATACCTGTTCACTTTTGTAGTTGCTTTAAGTGATAAATTCAGTACATTCCTTTGATATGCTGAAGAACAGATACTCACTTGAGCATAAATCTGGTATCATGGGTGAAACACCTTCCTTATTTTGGTCCGCATAAGCCTCCCATTAATTTCAAAGGATCTAGAAAGCCTTTTGATTAGCTCATTTTTGTTCATTTGAGGACCATGGCTATTTACAAGCACATAGAATGCTTGCAATGATATATTTCCTCTAAAGAGTACAGTTTCAAAATAGGTAACATGATAATTGGCTGCTGAAAATGTTCTTTTTATGCTTTATAATAAGAACTCTATTCTTGGCTACAAGCTTAATTAATGTATGGGACTTGGACTTCAAACAGAAACAGTCCTGACAAAAAAACTTCTTATATTAGCAAAATAATTTTTTAATTTAAACAAGTAAAGAATAAATCAGTTTAGCTGACAGCTTCGTGTAAACTCAACTTGGGTGTAATAGATTTAAAGCGATGGTAGCATCTAAATGGGGATAACATACAGGCTTGCAAAAAATAGATGTTCATTAAACAGGCCTTTTTTTTTAATGTATTTATTTGCCTTCTATGTGGCCAGTTTTGGTGTCTTTTATCTTGAGTGTAGTCAACACAGACTGCAAAGACATGATTAACATAAGAAGAAATTACGAGTATGGAAACAGGGTTACCCAAAGGACTGTTACCTCCCTCCCCCATTTCAGAAAAGGCTTTTTAATCAAAGAGTAATGCCCAATCTTCAGGATGGCTAATTAAAGCCAGGAAGATTGAACAGTGAATACATTAATGTTGTAAATGTTTCCGTTATATACTTAAGTAATGTATGAGTATGCCATTGAAGAGGATGCTAGACTTTTATTAAAAGCTTTTTCATCCGGAGAGTAGGGTAGGCTGACAATGATATTTTCACAGAAAATGAGCAGGTTTAATGCACCAGTTGATGGAACAACTGAGTTAGAAGACAGAGTGGTCCACTGAATCCTAATCAATGTCATTTCTTTCATGTTTTTCTGTTTTCACAATGCACACACTCTCTCATACACAAATGTGTTAGCAATTGCTTTGTAAATAGCAAAAGAATTTTTCAGGATGCACTTAGTCCTATTTTTTCATTGTCTCTCTCTTTCAGAGCACTTTCGTACTGTTCTGAATTTTTCCACAAAAAGCAAAAGGTGAAAAAACCCTCTCCCAACCATCTAAAGAGAAGGTGTATATTTACTCCAAGTGCTTCTTCTCTTTTCTTTTTGTTCATCTATATTTTTTTTTTAGTATTAAATTGCCTTGTTCAAGGAGTTGTGCTGACTTTGAGTTTCCTTCAATAATAAGCTCTTTTTATAGTTTCTAAGTTTGATGTAAAGAAGAAGAAAGATGTGCATGTTTTCATGATCTTTAGTCTGGGCCATTGAATTTTCTTTGATCCACAAGGTTTTCACAATGAAAACATGTACCAGAGATTTTAAAACACACTTACAATCGCAGGCTACTTCAAATTGTCTACCAAAGTCTATTAGGAAGATTATCAAAGTGAATCTCTTTTATTTCTGTGTGATTGCTCAGAAACACATTTATACTTAAAGGAAATTACCCAGAATATGTAACTACAAAAATGTTTTTATATGGAATGGTGAAAATGCTTGAGTGTAAGATTGCTATTAACCTCCTGTTCACCTTAAAAATGGTACTGAAATAGCTGTTATTGTTGCTGTAACTTTTCTCCTGATCATTTTCCATCTATCTGTTTGTGCATGAAAACAGACAAATACAATGCAAATGAATGAAGTGTTTATGAACTTTCATTTAATCCTACTCAGGTGAAAGACTATGTACACATGCAAATGGTACCAGAACAGATTATCCTCAAACTAAAGTGCAGATGCAAATATTGCCTCTGCCTTGAATTAATAGTGGTTAGGGTTTTTTTTCCCAATCAGACAACAATTTTTGTGAAACTTATTCACCCTTAATCTGTATTGTCTAAAGCAGTGTTTCTCAGATAAAAAAGAAAAATATAAACAAAACAAAAAATTGTGATATTTTCTATATAAAAGGTTTTATTTTTATTAAAAAAAAAAAAGCTAATAAAGATTCCTTGGTAACATATTTATCTGTACTTTGAAATACTCTGCAGGCTCAGTACTTTGACATGGAAAAAAAACCAAATAGACCAAAGGGGGTGAAAAGAAGCCTATCTTCAAATACTCAGTTGTCTCACTCTTGAGGTTATCAATAAACTATAGGGCTATTATCACTCTTACAGGACTCATTTTTCACCATCCTACATTAACATCCTACATATACAGGAAATGAGGTATGTCAGATGTCAGGATTTACAATAGTAATTATTACCCTTGAAAATGTGGGCCAAAACAAGAAGTGATATTTTTAGCTTGCTATACCTGTTAGTCTTGTGACGAATGTCAGCTTCCAATAAGGTAACAGAAGGGCATATTGCAAAGGTCCTAATTTATGTATTTCAATAGAACATTATCCTTTACCAAAATTCTTCACTTTTCTTAATGTTTCATCCCAGTTCTTTGGATTGTCTTGGACATTGCTGTCAGCTTTGCATCTTTTCATTCTATCTTCATTAGTGTAGATTTAACTGCAACCAGCATTTCAAGTACATTGGTAAATGCAGTTTTGTAACTAACCCTTGGAACACAGTCACATTGCCCATGCTTTCAGGGGGATTTCAGAACACACCTATCACTGCCAAAAGGAACTAAAATGTGGGTTTTTGAAATGGTCAAGACAGTAATTGTTGTCTTTGGGACAGAAGGCTTCCTTTTCTCATAAACATGTTTGCAAGGTTCAGAAGTAAATATTTTCTTATTTCTCTGCCAACAAAAATATATGCCTCAAAGGAATTACTTAAGGAAGAGTCTTCCCATCTGACATACAGTTGTTTAGTCAGTTCATAGGCTAGTATAAATAGATACAGATGCTTAGTTAATGGTGCCTAGGTGCTGCTGTAGTGACCCTCTTCTCACTCAATATTCTGTGCCTCAAATTAAATTTAAACTGATATCACAATACAAAGATGAGAAAAAAATATTAATAACACAGTTATGTGGTGGTTTAAGTATCACTATCTGAGACTGTGAAGTCTCAGTCCATAGCCCCCACGAATGTGTTGATCTTTCTCTGTGCTGGGCAATCTCTCCATTAGTTCAGAATGCAAGGGACCAGCTGTGCTAGGAGCTTGGCCAAGGTCCTGTGTGCTGAGTTCCAGCTGCACCTGAGCTCAGGTGGGGCCTGGTCTGTGCTGTTGGCACACCTGGCCTTGCTGGTCCTGACCGCATCTGGCTCAGTGACTTCTTAGTTGGATCTCTCATATTCTCAGATTCACAGGACGACTGTTGGCTGGCCCTGACCACTGCCAAGGATCTTGACTGCTTGGCACCTCAGGAGCCCTGCGTGGTCTGCTCTGCACCACACTGGGGTGCTGTCAGGTTCACTGCCCCTGTGGAGCAGTCCTGCTGCTGCTTCCGATAACATCCTCACTAAGCTGGTCACTTAAATCGGGAACATCAAAATCTTTGTATTGTTTAGTGGATTATAGCATATAAAACATCGTAACAGTCATCACTGGCAAGGTGCATACTGGTGGTTGTATGGGAGCAAGACTGCTCCTAGAAACAAAGCAGGCAGGAATCAGGAAGGACTTCAAGCAAGGCATGCTATATTTCCACATGAATCACATGGGAAAACTGGAAATAAAGCAGAAATGAATGGGAACCATTCACCAGAATGTCCCACGAAGGATAAAAGTGAGGAAAAAAACAAACCCTGTCCCTCTCCCCTCAGTATAGATTGTGCAACCAAACATCCTATGAGCTTTTTACCAATAGCCTCATATTCACTCTAGAACCTTAAGCAATCAGTATCTTATATCACTATGTCCCCACTGTTGCTTCATTTTCAGTTTTCCTCATTCCCTACTTCTTTCTCCCTGTGTACATGTACCTTCCACCTATTTTTCTAGGTATTACATAGGCAAGAGGCAGCATGTATTGAAGCTAATTTGAAGTTACATACATGCTGTTTAGCTGATTAGTAAGAGTGCTGAATGACCAGCTGGCAGGCTGAACAAAAAGTTGTTTGAATTCATATTGTGGCTGTTACCCTCTTGAGGGTGTTAATATGTATTCCTCACTCTTAAGCCACCACCACTCTTTATAGGTATACGATATTGGTATAGCTTTGGATAGTACTGCTCCATTTTTGTAGGTTTGAAATTGGCCAAGAATCAAAATTATTACAGGGAAGAACTATAGATAGTATGACTAAATAAGCCTTATTTTGTTAAGAAATCTGTTTTAAAAATGAAAAGCACATGTGAGATACTTTTTCACAAGTCATTTACATAAGTACTAAGACTTCAGACAAATAGTTAGCTTCACTTCAAATGAAAGAAACAGGAAAAAAAAAAAAAAACCCAAACCAACAGGTATTAGCACATTAAGAGAACAAAAAAAAAAAAAAAAAAAATTGTGACCTACATGCAGATGTGGAAAGAAAGTATTTTCCAGTGAAGCTTTTGACTTTTCAGATACTTCAGCTGGACCCTGTGAAATGTCAAATCAAAGAATGTGAAAGAAGCCAGCTGATTTATAGGCTAGCTAACAGTCTTTTTGAGCTATTGTGGCATTGTAACAGCCAGAGATCTAAGATCAAGCATTTGAAAGAGTGAAAAGAAGCACAAGTAAAGCACTATATCTAAAGTTTCTCAACCTTGGGAGCAGCTCAAGCTACAACAGTGCCTCAGGAAAATGGTCAGCACAGGTAAAATACAGCAACACATATTTATATTACAAATCATGGCAGCCCAGAAAGAGGGATATTTTCACCCTGAAAAAGAC
Source organism: Lathamus discolor (assembly GCF_037157495.1). Classification (NCBI taxonomy): domain Eukaryota; kingdom Metazoa; phylum Chordata; class Aves; order Psittaciformes; family Psittacidae; genus Lathamus; species Lathamus discolor. The sequence goes on from NC_088909.1 coordinate 78,600,875, forward strand.
CTGCTGGCTATGCTACTTGCAATGATGCAAGTACTTGCAATGATGCAAGTCGTCTGCCCTTCAGACACAAGCGAAGCCTGATTCAAGTAATTAAGAAGAAACACAGAGAAATCTTTCCTCAGTAGGTGCTTGAGTGACTCTGTTCTGAAACAGAGTTACTCTGTTCTGAAAATATATGCCTCTCCCAAGAAAGGATATGAGCCCACAGAGTGATCGCAGGCAGGTAGAAGGGACAGCCTTGCTTATTTTAATAATAAAGTTGCCAAGTTATTTTAATTAGTTTTGAGAGCAGGGCACATAGTTAATGAGGAAGAGCTTGCACAAAGCCAGTAATTCTTTGCAATAAGAGAGGTAAAGATGGGGAGATATCTGATTTTTACAGGATCCTATTATAAAACAGGTGCACAGAACAAATCTAACTACCAACTTGAACACTGCACTCACGGGAGAGAGATACAAAGTAATGAGTGTGACTGGGATAAGGCAGATCCAGGACAAAGAGATTAAGGAAACAAATGACAGAGATGGTTATGGTTTTACCTTGGATGTGAAAAGTTCTTTTCATTTGGCAACATGCCATGCTCTCCTGTTGCTATCCAGTACTACTCAAACATATTGAAAAATGTCCTTTTTGTAGTAATGGAGCCATGCTGAGTTATATTACCTTTCTACCTTGAACTAGTAATGTTATATTTTCATTGGAAATCAACCCACAAAACCATTGTTTTCTTAGTCAAAACTCAGAAAAAAATAATACCAAGAATGGGAAAAGATTCAACCACTGTTAGTAGACAACAGAAGCTACATTAAAGGACTGAATCTGAAGTTTTCCAAATACTTTGAAATCAGAGGCTGTGGTTACATTTCAATATTAGCTATGAAGATGGTGTAACTGTGTAGGTGTGGAGTAGTAAGTTATATTTTTATGGTGAAACTGATGTGAGAAGGATGCAGTCAGTATTTGGGGCACAAATAAATATATCCCACTTCGACAGGGTGTTGTTTGTACACAGTGATGTACCGTGGTGATTGGTTTCTGCAGCTTAGGTCTGCAGGCACAGAATCAACATGCAGGTGAAGGAGCAGAGCTGCCACAGAGGTGTCCTGATTTACACCAGCTGAAGAATTTTGTTCCCTCAGTTGCCTCTGGTGAAGTTATGAGCTCTTCAGAAGCACACTTAATCTGGGAGGATTTCAGAATTTTCTGCATCTCAGTGTTTAACATTCTATTACCCAGATTGCTCTTTTCACTGTTTCTGTCCTTGGTATGGAGGAAGGCAGTTGTTGTTTTGCCTTTTTGTTTCAGGAAGATTCTTACTATGTAATTTTCTTTAAAAGAGCAGCTCATGCTCAGTGATATGTTCTGAGGATTTTGTGCCACTCCACTGGTGAGAAACTGACTTACATGTGACTGAAATGAGTAGTTACCCTGGGAGTGCAATCATTGTGTGCAAATGAGCAGCAGAAAACAGGCAAAGTGAATTTAATGCTAAGTTAATTCTTGTCACATATTACTTCTTTTCATGTGAAAATCAAAAACCATGTCATCATGCCATTTGCTTTCCCAGTTTTTGAATCAGTGACTTATACCAGGCACTGAATGTTCTTTGTTGTATTACCTGTCTCCACAGCTATATCTGTTAATTTCTATGTTGTGATTTTTTTAGTGCCTTTCATAGGTTCCTTGGGATGCTTTGTTTGGGGTCTTGCGTCTTTTGTAGAAACACTGTAAATTTACTCTGCATAATGTTTTGCCTGAATGTGATAAACATGATTCTATTTCTTTGCAAAACTTACACTTTCTTGTGATATGTCACTCACTATATACTTCTTCAGTTTACGGACTTGTTACCAATTAACCCATGCTATTTTTATTGATGGTTATTGCTACTTAGCAGCGCTTTTACAATGAAGGCAATTATTTATTGATACGGGGCATGCTCTTTTATAATGATTTCCTAATCTCTGTCTACTAGCAAGGGTGAAAAATGTATTATTAGCTGTGCAATTACTTCCTTATAGGAAGTAAAAGTAAAGAAAAAATTGAGGTTCAGAGTGTCTAATCAAGTATTATTATTCTAAGCAATTTTCAGTCAAAATAATTTTATTTATTTTCCTAGAAGAGCTTTCACTTTTCAGATAGTTTAGTAATTCATTTCCATTATTTCCATAACTAAATTACTATGAGGTAAGTAAGAAATCATTTAAAAGCTAATTGTTTTCTTAACTTGCAAGAAACATGTATCAGAGAACCCCAACACAGTATTTATTTTTCAATTATATCTTTTTCTTTCATAAAAAAAAAGGATAGCAAATATAGGTGTAGTGCAGTGTGTGCATCTGGTGGAGAATGTCATATAGAAGAGACGAGAATTCTCACAATGAATTTTGTCTTAGCTCTCACCCATGCTTTGGCATAGGAAAATTAGACACAGTGCTAGGATTTGCAAGCTGCAGGCTCATTACCTCATTCTAAAATGGTCAATTGCTATCTTTCTATGTCCCAGTTTCACTGTGAGAAACAACTCTAAAGATTTCTAGGACACATAATGTGCCTATTAGATGCTAATTGTGTAACTGCCAATGTACCTGACTCCTACTGATTCTTTACTGATCAGTAGTGCACCATCAGGTTATTCATTGCTGACTTGCTATTTACAGTTGTATATAAATGTTGTAACCCCAAAAGAGCCTTTCATTTTGCTATATATCTTTCTAAGACTGTTTTCTTATTGCTATGAAAAACTTTTTTGTGTCTTTTTCAGTCTTTTTAGTCAGATCAGTATGGGGTTTTACATCTTCGTCCTTCTGTTCCAGCTTCTTTACAGCGTGACAGTGCAGCTCAGAAATACTATTCAGGGCAGTATAACTAAATAAATTTCAGTGACCTTTTAATCCCCTTTCTATTCTTTCTTTTTTTTTTTTATTGGTGGCCCGTATACTTTTTCAATTATTTATGCAGAAGAATATGCAATATAGGATAGAAACAAAAAAACCCATGAACTTCAGGGTATTTTTAACAATTCATTGTACTAAGGCATTAATTTTTCTAGTAATATCTTTTACACTGACCAGTCAAATACATATTTCCACTCTTGTAGTATGAAGGAGGCAGAGGAGGAGGGAACCATTGCTTTTGACATAAACCCCTGTTTAAGAACTAAGCAAAATAATTTTTGAAGTCATTTACTGTTACAAAATTTTGTGATAAGCAAACATCTTTTGAAAGTTCTTCCATTTTTGTATGTTTTGTTTTTCACAGATAAATTGTGTTTTATTGCTGTAACAAGCCTGTTGTACTTATGGTTATACATGTAGCTCATTTACTAACATATAAGCTTATATTTCAGAAAGCAAGCTTCTACTTTGTTCTTTTTTTTTATTATTATTATTATTTGTTCTTTAGTCTCATCTCAGTTTTACTCAGTCCCCTGCAGAGGATGTGAAGTAATTTGTTAAGCAATCTTCTTCTATTGAAAAATAAAAGAGAACCAAAATTCAAACATGTTAAACATTTCATTTAGACAAGGAAACAAATACAAGGTGACCTAAGACTCTATGGAGGCCTAAGAATCGCCTTTAAAGTCAGATACATCCAGTCCTAGAGTACATCAGAGTAAGCCAGCAGAGTATATGCTTCTCTGTCATAGGGTGTTCACAAAAGTAGAAGCAATGGTTTGATGCTCACATGAAAAAGAAATATTATCTTTTAAAAAAAAAATATGTATTTTATAATAGTAAATAAATATAAGCATGTTATAGGTGCAACAACAACAGTTAGTAAGTGGCTACAGGTATGACAATGGTATGCTTTAAAACATTGTTAGAAAACAATCTGTAACTATTTTTGAAATATCAGTGAATTTATAATCATAAAATAATTTGGATTGGAAAAGTTCTTTAAGATCATCGAGTCCAACCATGAATCTAACACTGCCAAGTGCACCATATAAGTCAAAAAGCCTGAGACTCTGTCTTCCTAAGCAGCAGAAAGATAACTGGAATTAACCTTCTGCTGGGTCACCAGTGCAAAAAATCAGGCAGAATTTAGGTTAAGAAAACACATTTTTTTCTCTGTACCAGTGCCTTTCAAAGCCTAGAATACTATGAGTGTGTGTGACAGGATGCCGTGACTATGGGAAAAAGTTGTACCCACTAGTGCAGTCACAGTCAGTCTCTCTCCTCATAGGAGTCCAAGGACACAACATGTGCCTCTGTGCGGCAGGGTGGTTCCTGAAGTTTCCTAGGGGCAAGTAAGTTCAATGCTGACACTGACCCAGTGGCTGCTACTTGCTGGAAAGCCAGCACTGTCTTCCTGGAGCCCAAGGGTAACATAATGTTCTTGTTTGCTGGTCTGATGCTGTTGTCTGACAATTAATGCTGGTTTGAACCTCTGCTGAATCTCAGTGAAAAGCCTGTACCAACACAAGGCACACAAAAGCCAGAGTTCAAAGGGAACTTTAGCCAGTAAATTCTCCATATGTGGTGGTGTGAGTGTGTAAAAAGAGAAGTACATCATAAGTTAGGAAGGCTTCTTTTTTTTTTTTTTTCTTTCAGTTTCTTATTTCTGAATGTCAACATCTTACTGTGTTGTAGGGAGAGAAATCACATACAGAATTCCAATGCAACTTGGCAAAAGCTTGTCAAAAATGGGTTGATTGAATGATTGGTGTCATCTCTGTGAGAATGTGGCCTCTGGCTTACAGGTTGTACCAAATTCAACACTCAGCAGGAGCTTGCAAAAGCAAGATCTTTCCTTTTCATGTCCCTGCCTTTCCCAAAGAAAGTTCATCTCATCATCGTCTCTTATTTTTTTCACTTCAATTAACCAGTTTCAGGTACTTTGATATAAGTCTTTGAGTGACCATGAATAGTAACTTGCTGTTCTTTATTGTTATTAATCTAATTAATGTAAAACACCTTATGCTGTTAAAGTACGTATATTTTCAGTTACAACTAAAATCAATACATTTCAGATATCAAGTTGTGATAACAAATACATGTGATTATGTATGGAATAAATTGCTTTTATGAAAGCAAGCCTCTACTAAGTATTTCACAGTATTTCACGCTGATCTAAACCATATGATTGTTTTACTTTCAATAGCAGATTTCCCCTTGATATATCCCTGTGTGTATTCAGAGCAAATTGTGTATTCAGGAAATAGTGGACTGCTGGTGTAGTTTTTGTTTTCTCTAGGCAGGACTGTACCAAGCAAACACTGTATTTTTCCATGCATTTTCTGTGTTTCCTTATAAAAGGAACAATCTATTCCTTTTAAAATATAGTCTTCTCTGAAAAGAAGTGCCTGGATGACTCAATAAATTTGGATTCTACAAGAAAAATTAGAAACAAAAAAGATGAAGGACATGGAGACCTTGTCAAATAAACTTCCTTTGCGCTGCTCATACGTATGGAACAATTACTGTTGCTGAATAGTAAAGCCGCTTTGCAGATTACACTAGATAACACTAAATTAAATCACAGCTCTTTTTCAGTAACTGTTTTACGTTATACCTTTATCATGTCACATCATCATCAGTACGGGATAAATGTAAATAAAATTCCTCTGTAACACGTAATCAAAACATAGTAGGAAGGCCACAGAGAGCTATCTGAATTTTTTAAAACCTACGTACAAACTACAACAACTGATTAGAGCTCTGCTCCTTATTGCGCATTCTCTTCTATCATCTGACTTCTGAGTGACTGTATGAGCTTCTTGTAGATGAAGCCTTGATATATGTCACCATTAAACAGCAGGATATAAATGTGAATGGTTATATGCGCCTGCTGCATTAGAATTTCTCACAATACTCGCTTGTTAGATGAGATTGGTCTCTTCCCTATTGACGGCAGTTTTTAGCATTACTTCAAATACATCTGTCATGTCTTTCTCTATGCAGGCAAATTGAACAAATGGAGTACTGTGCTTCCACAAACTGATTAGGTAGGTGTCTCGGTAAAAAAAGTCTGCATAGACAGAGTCTGACAGTTGAATGACACGTGCACAGCTGGGAAATGTTGAGTAGAGCTCATGGAGTAAACAGCACTTCCAATTTATAACTGCTGAGGCCTGAGTTTGTTTTCTTTGGCAATTATTATTTTTCTTTCTAGATTTTTCCATTCTTGACAGAATGACTAACGTGGTCACAGATATTCTGTCACTCATGCAGTTTCTTTCAATATTCCAATTTTCATCTGGGAAAATAAGGCAAATCTTTTGTCTAAAGCATGGTTCTGTACAGCAGAGAATATGTCTGTCTCTAGTTTTTTTTTCAACATGATTCTTTTGGTGTTCTTTAATGCATTTCTCCTTTCTCTGTCTCTTCTATTGTTTTCTTGCCATGTTGTGGAATTTAGTAGATAAATGATAGTAAATCATAGCTTTATTTTAAGTGTTTCCTCAGTACATGTACTCCACAGCACTATAAACAGTACTATTCTCTGAAATCCTCCACCAAATCTAACAGCATAGGAAAGAATAGAAGTTAATTAAAAGTGCAACTAATTAAATAAGACTCAGTTTAATTTTCAAGACTGTAGAATACACTATACTTTGAATCCCTAAAGGAAACTTATTCTGCATCTAAGAACCACTGACTTTAGAACTTCAGGTTAAAAGGCTCAAGTCTCTTTACTTTACTTGTGCAAAACTTGCACTGAAATTTATGCAAAAAAGAAAAAAAACCCATAAATAAAAAACAAGTGGAATGAGCTTTAGACTCCACACATAAGCATATGGGAAATATAGAAGCTGAATTCACAAGCTGCCACCGAGCTGCTGCAAATTAGGGTAAATGGTTACAGTAAGACTCTGTCTTATAAAACAGAAAGTTAATCAACCAATTCACTAAAAATGGCAAAATATAATGAAACACATCTAGTCTAAATAATGTACCTAGATACTGATTTTGTAAAACCTAAAGATGATTTGTGTAATCACTGAAAGTTATGTTAAATTATTTTATCATCTTACCTTGAGGTCACAACTGTTAATAACATATATTTCTAGATAACATATTTATGTTAGTATAATTTTTAAAAGGACATGACTACAAACAATCATAATTATGCAAAATTTGCCCTGGATGTTTTAAAATGTTGGTGTAATAATAAATGATCTTTTGTCTAATACTGAATAGATTTACCAGATGCTGTATCACACCACTGCATTTTCCTGAACTGATGGAGCAGAAAACTGACAGTCTTGTATTCACTATAAATTCACAGATATTTTTACAGTGTACGGACAATACAAAGATCAGTGTCCTTTTGCATTAAGCATCTGGAAGATCTGGAAGAAACAGAAGCAAACACACTACTACAAAGAGGTTATTCTCCAAGGATGAAAACAGGAGACAAAGTTGCTCTGAGATGAATTAAGCAAAGCGGTTTTTTTTCTATTTTTATTTAATTTCATTTACTTTTATAAAAAAATAATAATCTTGAGACATTGCATATTAGTTACTACTCACAAAGTGATCATTAAGCAAAACCACTAGCAGAAACAATAAGGAATTCCACCATGCGGGCAAGAAAATATGGAAGACGTTCCTGCTTGGTGCGTAAGCCCATTATAATATACTGTCTCAGATATTACACAACTACTGCAGCCCATGCAAGAGCTGAGTGAGATGAAGAAATAGCACTCATCTTTCCTAAGTAAAATGCAATTTGCTTAAACTTTTGAAGAAAAAGCAGCAGAGGGTAACAACTTGAAAGAGTCAAATGAGTAAGCAGTCCATTTCCTAATTTAGATGACAGCATGCTTCATCCGATGACTAGTTCTGGACTAGAACCGGCAAAAAGCCTTATAAAATAGTGGCAAAAGAAAACTCTTAAAGCTCCATAAAAGTGAATTGCACGTTAGGACAATGAAATACATGGCTTTATAATAATGCCGTCTTGACAACAGGACTGACTGAAAAATTAATGACTACAAAATAACTCGATCATGTCACATTTGACATACAAAGTATACATATAAATGCACAAATAAATAGGACTCTAGAAAGCAAAGCCTGTTGTGAAGCAGATTATATTTTCCTTTATACTAGTTTCCAACTTGGATGTAAAAGAGATTACTTCTGAAACTGGCATATGTGTTCCTGTGGGAAAGCCTCATTTTGAGTGAACCACCATTTTAAAATAAACTGATGTGCTGCAGGTTTCATGTTGCTTAGCTTGTGCCCCAGGTGACACCTTTCTGGATTGTCACCTGTTCTGTGTGCTTGCTTTAATCTGGTAACTGAGCTTGTGCTCTGGTATCCACACACAGAGTTTTCCCTAGGATTATAGTTTAATTTTTAAGACATCTTCATTTTCCATGTTTAATTAAGTAGCTCTTGCAAATTCATAATAAAAAGAAAAAAAAAAAAACCCTAGGAAAAAAAAAAAAAAGAAAAAGAAAGAAAAAAAGAATAAAAGCCAGACAGCACTAAAGATGAGTTACAGGAGGTGGAAGCTTTTATACTGTCACCATGAATAATAGAAATCCAGAGTGCTTGTACATTGCACAAATGTTCTTCCAGTAGATTTTCTAAACTGCAACCATATGCTTGCAATGCAAAAATATCACAGGGAGTACTGTCCTACTTATTACATCAAAAACAGTGGGTTTTAGCTCTTCTCGGTTAGCATCAATGTAATGTAGTTAAACCAGCAAAGCATTCCCTGGAATATAAAATCCTCTCTGATGTCTCAGATGTATGTTCTCCCTAGTAACAGGGACCCAAAGAGGTTCCCATGGAGAATTGTGGGGTATAGAGATAATCTGAAGTAACAGAACAATGTGAGAATAGGCTTTCTTTTTGCTTGTTTTAAAGTCATGAAGAAAGAAATAATGAACAAGGAATGACTGCATGATTTTAAATACATAAAATTATGAAAGCATTGTGTGCAGAGAAAGTCAAAAGATTATATGAGGATGGTACAGTGACAGCTGTTTCTGCTTTTTTACATACCAGAAGTAAACTTGTTGGCTTGTGAAATGCCCCTTTTGTATTTCTAGCACTAACTATCAGCAATTACAGTATGATACTAGGACATATGGTAATGTAATTGAAGGTGTGGCAAGAAATCTGAGTTAGGCATTTAGGGCCATATGTTCACCTCCACTAAGCAGAGTGGAGGGAAGCAGATGGGCACAAGTTAAAAAAAGTCACAAAGGGCTGGCATAGTCCACCCGGAAGACAAAGGCAGCTAAGTCACTCTTTGCTGTATATCTAAGTGGTGACCTTTAGGAAGCTGGAATGGTGAGCTGGAATCAATGCGTTGCTTCTTAAGATCTAACTTATATTTTGAGGTGTGTTAGCTCTGAACAAAAGAGTATTAACTGAATGCAAATGGGTAGCTGCTGTTCCACACTGTGTTTCCAGAGACTATGGTCATAGACCAGCACTGGCTGAGTAAGCCATGCCAAAGAGACCTTAAGTGGCCAGGAAAGCTACGCACAACAGGGCCACATACGGGCCGCAAGTGCTTCTCTCCCCACCCTGACATCAGACTGCTAGGAAGTATAATTTCTAACAGCTGTTCAGACTTCTGGTCTCTGCTCATTTATTTGTCTTCTATACTCTTGTTTCAGGAGATATTGTACTATTGTCTAGCTCCAGCCATTTTTAGGATGGTTTTGGCTGCATTTAGGAATTGAGATAAACCACAGCCTGTTCCAATTAATAATTGCCTTCCTACTTCACTACCCTTCTTGTTTCTAAAATGGACATAAAGTCTGCTTTCAGGTTAGAAGGGCAGAAATTTGCACCAACCGTATATTACACTTGTGACTGAACACACTAGTGAGTGGTATGGGAAATTTAAATCATAATTATTACATGTTTTATTTTCAGATTGTTATTAAAACAGAAGTTGAAGAAAGAAGAAATTAAAGACATTAAAAGAAATAAGAGAGTAAATATGCTAGCATTTTCTTGCAATACAAACACCTTCTTCGAGGAATAATCTTTATTTAGGAATACTCAATGTGTGAGCAATAAGTCAATTTTTAGCCAGCAATTTATTTTAGATCACTATTGCTATCTAGTATCACGTGGTATCTATGCCTTCAGAAAATCAATAGCACAATAGCTATCTTCAGTATATGATTCATTATTATATATGTTATGTATAGAATCCCATACTAGGTATTCATTGTTTTGAGTAACACTGGAAACAGTATGTTTATTTTTTTCTGTAGTGAAAACTATCCTGCTTTCTGTGGGAAAAACAAAAGGATTTTTTTTTTCTCATTTCACTGAACAAAATAGAATAAGAACATGATTTCAGTGTTAAAATCTGGATTTCAGTATTACCCTTCATCATGCAGCCACAGAAACCAGGTTGTACTTTGCACCAGCCAACTCTGCGATTAAGAAGTTAGGGACATTTAAGAATGCACAACTCAGGGAAAAAAAGATAGAATTGTAGATTCATACGTACTGCGGTTGGGTGGTTTGTGTTTTTCACGTGTAATTGGTGTCTCCTTCCAGTTACTGTTAGACAAAAACAGGCAGAGTGTTAGCTTCCAGCAGGGGGCAGCATGATATGCAGTTTTCTACTCCATGGCTAGGCTTAAGGTATTAACAATACGATTTACTAATTAACACCGAGGTTTGCTCATTACAGACCCTTGTGTAAACTCCATTCCTATCAAAACGGGCATAGAAGTACTAGTTCCGTGGAAGAGCTGCAGGACTTGGCATAGATACAAGGCATCAGTAAAGTATCAAAGTGTGCCGGGGGGGGGGGGGGGTGGGGTGGGCAGAGGAAGAAATCATTATTCACAAAGATTACAGTATGTAGTGTAGGTTAAGACCTCATTTTTTCATCAGCACTCAGCTATTAGTGGATAAGCACTTCAGATAATAAACATCAGATTACTACTAGTGTCCTTGTTATATTACAGACATGAGGCTGACACAGTGGTGAAATGACGCCATTCTCTGCTTGAAAAGCTGTTCTAGGGTCTTTATATTGTATCGTTTCCAGCCCAAATGCTGGCACTGAAATCAGTTTTGCTAAAGACCATTACATCATTAAGGTATTGAGTTTGAAGACATGTTTTTGTACTAGATATTGCCAGCAACTGGGAAGACTTATCTTTAGTATCGTACCGCCAAAGGTCAAAAGTGAACATAATTATCCCAAAAGCCTTTTGTTTATAGATGTGCCTCTAGGATCGATAAAATTGTTACGAAGGTGTGCTGGGAATGAGGAGGGCACTTGCAGTATCCTGCATAATTGATTCTGCTGTTGATTTAAAATGCAGTGATCCTTACTTCTTGGGGATTTTTTAAACTCAGTGCACGAATGAGAAGATTCTAGTTAATGCTAAAGAATCTGGTTTACCACATAATTTCCCTGCCATTCTAAATAGACTGTTTTGTTCTTATTATAGTATAAATTAAGGAGAGCAGAAGGAAAATTATTAATTTCCTTTAAAACAGCAGAGCAGAATTAATGATATTACAGCTTTCTGATGAGGATGGGTAGTTTCTTAAGCCAAACAGAAAAATAACTCTAACTACTAATCAATTACACCTGGATTAGGGGCTATTACTAACAATTAATGGCCATGTAGCATTGAAATCAATGAGGCTTGTCAAAAGAAATAATGAAGCCTGCAGCATTTCCAATGTTCAGCTACTGTACCCTGAAATTATTGGATGGAAAGTCCCTTGCTGAAAATGAGGAAGGCTAACTGCATGCCAAAAAATGTTAGAATGTCCAGAAAAGAGGATGTCCCAGACATTCATGAGACAATTAATTGAGAATGTGTTTCTGCACAGTCTCCATACTATAAGGGGAAAAAAAGATAAATTTTCCTTTTGGTTAATTAATTGTATTGAAAGTGTCTCACACCATGACTTTGCATAATGTAAAATATGCATATTTCAAGGTTTCAACATTAAACCAGGTGACACTCAACAAGTTTGCTTTGACAGTCTAGATTTGTTTGAACCTGAAACTCTAAGAAAAATAGAGGAGGAGGGTACAAATCTACATGGATAAAACTGAATAAAATATGTGTACAGAACCTGCAAACCCAAATGTTAAGTTTTGCCAAGATGTAGTAACAGAAAAAAAATACAAATTTAACCAGTTATGTTCCTACTAAGACTTTTCAAAATCAACCTAATTTTAGGACAGTAGAGCATCTACTGCTGTTTATTTCGGTGATTACCACTTTTGTAAAGAAGTCTTCTTATACAATAATTACCTAACTAAATATGGGTGTCATGATGTGCCTTCCCTCTGCCCCCAGCTTGACCTTTATTTCCCATAACCTTGCTCACATGATAACCACCAGTCATTCTCATAATGGATGCATCTGGTCATGATGGCTGCATGCAGCTCAGTATGGATTCAGGGGAAGCAGATAACAACAGAATAACCAAGGGCTAATCTGAGCATCAAGTCCACCTAACCATAGAGCTGGTTAAGGTCTGACTCAAGCCATGAATGAACTCACATCTGTAGAAGGGATGCAAATGTGAATATGACTCAGTTATCTTATTCCATAAATAGTAGACAGCCCAGGTCGTGTTGAGTTTTCCTGCATGGCAGTGGGCTGCACAACAGGTTGGATGGAGCTTGAAGCAACCTAGTCAAGTGGAAGGTATCCCTGACCATAACAGGGGAGTGGAACTAGATGATCTCTTCCAACCCTAACCATTGTATGACTGTATGATCTCCCCTTGAGTAGGGATGACTATCAAGGCTACTTATGAAGGCTAAGAGGATCCTTATTGAGTCAGATACTTGGTAAGTAAATTAGAGGGAAGCGTGCTGAAATTTTGGAATCGTATCTGAGTGATATAAAGAATTGATTGTGCACATATAATCCTTTAGACATAAACTGTCAACCAAATCTGATACTAAGTCTGGATCCAGCTGCACGTAAACCTCTCTCTGAGAAAGAGCTTAGAATACAAGGGGGTCATCTCCAAACCTCACGACTCAACAGGAAGGTCTCCCCGACAGTTTTGTCTCACCCTGTCCTCTATGCAGTAAATAATCAATTGCACTTTGCCATTGAATCTTATGAAACCACTGTCACATTTATCATTGAACTTTGTTAACTCACTGTTTCATACAAATAAAATATATTGCTCCTTCTCTCTTAACAAGAGAAGTGCCTTATTCCCTCAGTGATAATGGGTTTCCTCCTTGTCTGGTGTATTTTAGTTTGTGAATGTTGTCTGTCTCCTTTTCTGAATTGAGTGCTGTCAAGGAAGATTTCACTCACAGTAGGCACATGTGTCAACAAAAATGCAGAGTTTGTGGAAATTCATAAAATATTTGCAGGGGTGAAGGAATATGGATTTACGTAAAACAGCCTAGAGAGAGTAGACATTCGAAACTGCTAAATTACATGCAAATCGATCCCTCAGTACAGTATTTTCAGATGATGACGCCCAGTGTACTTAATTGTCCTTAAGTACACCTAACATCACATCTGGAAGTCAGATACCTACTGCACAGCCTGATGAATGGAACTTTGAGGGTCAGGAAGAAACCTTGTTTGAGAAGGCCCTGAAGAATTAAGGCATGGCCTGCATGCATGTGGTTTATTCATCTCTACCCATAGCTCCCTGATGATGTGATAAGGACTCCAGGGGAAGCTAGAGGTTTAAGTGTAAAGCTAAGATGAAGTTATAAAGAAAGGTCAAGTAAATGGCACACTGGGAATTTTAAATGCTCAGGATGAAAGCCACAGCAGAGCAAGGTAGGCATCTGCAGGACTAGGGTATGAGATGCTGAACATAAAATCATAAGAATTCTTTGGCCTAGTACTTAGTTGCTCTGCAGTAGATGCCATCCGCTTCAGAGTCTAGATACATTAAACAGCAGTGGGTACAAATATATGCATTGCATATCCTGACATAAAAATAGATGAAGAAATGGCACTGTGATAAACTAGCACTGCTTGGTGTGATTAAACCTTCCTGTGAAAGTATGCGAACTCTCAATGTTCTGTGGCTATAAAGCCTAACACTTAAAACACTTTACATTGTTCATCTATATACTCATAGAACATGAAATCCAAGATTTCTTTAAAATTAATAGCATTTTTTAAAGCCAGCTTACAAGGAGAACATATGGTGTTACATTTTGTTATATACTGAAAAAAAAAAAAAGCGCTTTATCAGCTCTGAGAGGCACTTCCTTTGGTCTTGCACAGACACCAAAAATAATGTACTGGTCCTATTTTTTCAAAAGCTGAGAGAAAACAGAACCTAGAAATCTCAAAAAAAAAGTGCAAGATGTATAGTTACATCACCAGAGAAGCCAGGTACATGTGACCAGGATCAACTGGAATGTACCATATTCATCAACACTAAGAAGCTCTGAAGTCAAAGAAACTGCAAGTCACACAGTTCCTGAGTTCACTGTTAGCTCAGTTTCATCTCTTCCCCCTTTACTAACAAAAAAATGTGGTTCTCAATACATGTTTAGTAAGCTTTTTTCAACTTGAAATAATTACTGAGGTGGGAGTAGGCTGGGAAATATTTACACTTCTGTTACCAAAGAAAATTTTTCTCCTGTAGATATTGCATTTTGTTCACCTTTCTAATTCAGTGCATATGAATGGATACACAGCTCTCATCTGGAATTCTCTTGTTCTGAAAGCAGAATATATCTGGGTATAATAAGGATACCATGACAATCTCTATGCAGTGCATTGTAGGGAAAAGAAGAAGAAAAGATCTTTGCTAGTTCAGTTAGTTCTTCAGCCTGAGTTTTCTCTTGCTGTTCAGCAAACCCAATTACACAGAATTCGGGTTAGCAAGGTTCAGGGTTAACTAAAGGTCAGTTAAAGCCTTTAAGCATCAATGAACTCTTAACTGGGCTTTTAGCTAAACTTTCTACTCTTATGATTACTATGTCTTAAATCTTTAAAAATAACATTGTTTTTCCATTAAGTGAAATTTTCCTTGCATTTTCCAACAGTGTTGAAACCAGGTGACTTATCTCTGATAATCTTACATATTATTGTAATATGCTTTTGTTTACTGACAAAATTATTGCTATTGCCCCTCTGTATGTTCCATGTTCAACCCCTTTATGGGCCAGATAGTTTTTCTCTAAGTATTTGGTAAATGAAATAAGACTTTCTGAAGTGATTTTGAATACATACTTAATTAGTTGCTAATTACAAGGAACACTGCAGCAGACCTTAAATTCAGTGCTGATTTTGCTCCTTTCACAACTGCAGGACTATGTTTAAGATTCCCCTTACAAAATATAGTGGAAACATATGTATGAGATACAGAAGTTTTCCAGCATCTCACTTTTGCCAGGCAACAGTGATACAGTGTAACATGCTCATTTTCCTGCCCCTTCTTATTATCTTTTTTCACCTCATCCAGCTTGCGTGATATTTTCTCAGAGGTTTTATAAGGCAGCCCGCAGGGTCTACGGTTGATGTTACGTCCTGAATTTTAAAGTGAGGTTTGTATTTTTTTATTTTTTTTCACTTTCTTTCATTTCCTCCTGTCTATAGCTTCAAAGACATGTCTACTGCCTAACACTGTGTCTTTCTGCAAGTTTAATTCATGATTTGTATTTAAAATTCTTAAAGGAGGCCAGGATAACCATGTAAGCGCTTCACAGCTGCAGGCTGAAGTATCCAGCACATTGTAATATACCTAGCAAATGGCAATGCACAGCACAAATATGTAACAAGTTGTCTAGAACAGCAGTCACTTGTTGCAAAATATTTTGTATTTAGATCTAGTAATAGACATCTGTATGCCATTTCATTAGATTTCCAATCTTCTTTTCAATTTTGTTGGGCTTCAGAACAACTCATGAACAGAAAGTAATTTTTTTTCTCAGAGCTTGTTCAGAGCTTGAGCTGTTTAGTTTGAGGAGTTCCATGTCTTCATGTCTTTTTAAGTCATTGTTTAAAAAAAGTTAACAGTGTAAAATGCCTTTGCTTTCACACAATCTATTTTTTTTTTCTTCTTTTTCTTTTTTCTCTTTTTTTTTTTTTCTTTCAATATTGCAGAGTTGACCTAGGGGACTTGCAGTGAACTTACTGATTTTTTTAGCAGAAATCAAATATTGACAAAGGCAACTTTTACCAATATTTATCAGTCCAGAACTTGGAGTACGAGTCTGTGTCCCATGCTGCACTCTAGATTTGTGAGACAGCTCTGAGGTCATTTCAGTGTGGTTTGTTAAAGAGCTCAGTCAGCTTGAGAGCTGTGTTCTTCCAAACAGGTAGGGAAAGAGGGTATTTCCAATGAGCAAATCTTTTTGCACAGACTTAGGTGCATAGCTTAAATTCTCTGTATGGTGTTCAAAAGAGTTATTGATAATGTGCTTTATCTTCCTCTACACTAATCGTAAGCTGGATGTGCAACAGACAAAACACATGTCACTCAACATAGTATGAAGAAAACATTGTCAAATAAGACATCTATAATAAAAAATGTACTACTGTGCCAATAAAGGCAAAGGCAAAATCATCATCTTTCTCATCTGATGTGCATCATGTCACAACTTCTCCCTGAGCTGCTGCTTTCTTTGAAGGACAAGTTATGACTGAATACATTAAGCTAAGCAAATTGACTTTGCTGCTGAAGACATGAGGAAGTTGTTGTTCAAAGGAATATACAACATTCATCAAATATAGTTGTTATGTACATCAATGTGTACAACCAAAATATTACAGATATTAAAAGATAAAAAAGTGATTGTGTTGGAAACATTAGTATGTTTCCATTCCATGGCACTAAGAAGGCAATAGCTGTATTGTTTGCAAAATGTTTTAGCGATATATTTCAATTCTTGAAGGTTTTGGAATTACACATTAAAATTTGTTTTGTTTTGTTTGATTTTCTCTTGCCATCATAAGCAAAGAACTAATGATGTTCTGAGTTTTTTTTTTTCTGAAATGTTATATTATGCAATCTCGGTTCTTCCCCTTTAGATTTGTAACACTCTAGTTTTGAGAACATCATGTTTCAGAAGCCAGGAAATTTTGTAGGTTTCTGGAGTGGAGAAGCAGCAAATAGAAAATCACAGTAAGGATTAATAGGACTAAACCACAGCCATCAAGGTAGATTTTATGCTGCCAGATCGGTGCAAAACCTAAAGAGTAGAAAAGAAAAAAAGAATTAAAGTGGAATTTTTAAGATTCAGTGTGTTTATAAATTAAGGGGGAAAAAAAAGACACAAGCACATTGAAATAAAGAAAAAAAGTGAATATCCTTAGTGTTTTTTTTTTAACAGGATACAAATCTAATAATTTGTTGAATAACACTCCCAGTTGATAGGCCAACTTTCATTAGCTGTCAGGTGTATAAGCAGCTAAACGCTACATTCACAGCTCTACCTTCTCTCAAAGCATATGAACATTGAGAGATAAATCT
This sequence comes from Lathamus discolor, assembly GCF_037157495.1. NCBI lineage: Eukaryota > Metazoa > Chordata > Aves > Psittaciformes > Psittacidae > Lathamus > Lathamus discolor. The sequence goes on from NC_088909.1 coordinate 78,618,260, forward strand.
AACTTACCTTACTTCCATCATATTCTACTACTAGATCAATATGACACTTACTTTCAAATTATCAACAGTGTAACATTTTGCAAAAAAATCCCAAGTAATCCTTGTCTTGAGTCTAACAATTTTTGTTTCAGTAAAGGTTTATTTCAGAGAAACCATCAAATTGCCCAAGCAATGACAGTCCTACTCTTTAATGGCAAGAAATTGTACAGGCTAGTTATTCTCACTCTTAAAATTTGCATTTTATTTCCACTTTCAGTTGCTCAAGATTCTGCCTGTTCTACTTCTTCTTGTGCCTTTGTCGGCTAGATTAAGACGGATAGGGGCCTTTCCTGTTTGTGTACTTGATGTAGACTCCTGAAGGTGGTATTCACAGTCTTGCTGAAATCTCCCTGAATTGTGATTTACACCTATCAATTAAGCAAAGTCAAAGTGAAATTAAAGGCTGAAAAAAAGAAGGAAAACATGTCATCTCATCTAAATGAGACAATTTTGTTGATTTTGTATGTAGGTATTCTTTCTCTCTATTCAGTGATCTCCTCCAGAAAGTCTCTTCATACTTATGTTCTTCTTCCTTCCTTTATTTCAAGAACAGTTTTACCTTAATTCTAAAATTTATAGAAATAGAAATTTGTTGCCTATTAGTGAAAATGATGGAGTGCTCTAGTGACAAGTAAAGATAGTTAGAGGGAGAACGTATTTAACTAACAGAATAAAAGAATGACAGGTTTCTGTGCTGGTTTTCAAAACTTTTGGCCAAAGCTCTTCTCAGTAAGAGCCACGCATACTAGATGTGTTTATGGCAGTGACTGCCACAAATTATGATGGATGAAAGGAAATGAAAAACCAGGAAAGTAAAACAAATAGCCTTCATTGTCTTCTTGTCAGAGGACATTGTTTAATAGCAATAGAGAATTATGCTGAAGTTTCCATTAATCTCTGCACCATCCATGACAAAATTGTTCTTGCAAAAATCTAGACACACCTGCTGCTGCTAGGATTTCATACTGCAACTTCAAAAATGGATTTATTTCTGGTTGGTGGTATATAGTGACAGGTGGAAGATGATTGTAAGAAACCAGTAAATTAAATTGCAAGCTTATTGGTAGATATATGAAATTTCACTATTTGAATAACTGATCAAGATATTTATCAACAATGCAGTGCAATTGTCTCTGGGTGTGTCTCCTGGCACAACGCAAATTGGACAGAGACGTCCAGTGAGATACCTGAGACACCAAAAGTGACATACCCACCTAAGTGCATCACCCCTTTTACGCTAAGAAAACCTGCTTCTTGGTTCCATATTATGCACACAAATTCTGTGCCCCCAAAACCTCAGGTCAAGTGGCTGCCTTAAAGCATTTTCAATGAGAAAGCCACACTTCTCTTAGAAAATATCTCACAACATGCCAAGTAGGGCTGTACCATTTAAACAGTGAAGCTGTGTGAGAATCTGGGTAAAGACATACCCTGCCTAAAAAAAAAAAGACAAAAAATTTTTTTGGGAAGTAAACACCCCTTTTATTTGAAACACAGTGTTAGAATTTGTTGTTTTGTTTGTTTTGGGTTGTTTAGGGTTTTTTTTCATATTAGGTAAGTATTTCAAGGACCTTAAATAAGGTTAAATCTGAGGAACTGATTTAAAACTTCAATAAGCCAATCAATTTTTCAGGAATAAAACCTGTGAACATTGTAAATTGTTTTCCTCTCAATAAAAAAACAACAAACAAACAAACAAAAAAAAAACCCAAAACAAAACAAAAAACAAAACCAACCTGTAAGACTGTTTACATGCAATGTGTTTGACATCACCGCAGAGTAGTTCAAAGGTAGCAGTGAAATTACTTGAAAGTTGAATTTCCTTTCTGCCCTACATAAAAGTAACTAAGATCATGTAACATTGGCTTTTGTCTTGGCAACTCTTTCTAGAGATCCTCTGAGGCTTCTTGCAATTTCCTTTACTTTTTTCTGAGAAATCAACATTTCTTTGGAGAGAATGTTTCCCCTAGGTAACTTTGTCCTACTTCTTGACATAATGTAATGAAAGTTTTCACAAAAGATCTGTCCTTTGAAAAGAAATATGCGTGGCACTGAGATACTTTTGTGTACTGCATACCATGCAAATGAAATTAAAGAAAGATCACTATAATCTTCTTCAAACCATCATTTGTAAACCATAGAAGTTCTATGACATCTGCTGGAAATGAATCAACTTGCAGTCATCAAGTCAATGATATCAACTAAAATCATAGTTTGATAGAGTTAAATCATAGTTTGGAAAAGACCTATAAGATTATCAAGTCCAACCACTACTCCAGGACTGCAAACCTCCCGCTAAACCACACCTCTAAGTGCCTTATCTACACATTCTTTGAACACTTCCAGAAACAGTGATTCCACCACTACCGTGGGAAACCTGTTTCAATGTCTGACTGCCCTTCTTCAGTGGAGAAATTTTTCCTAATAGCCTGTCTAAACCTCCCCTGAACAGCTTGAGGCTATTACCTCTTGTGCTTGTTATGCGGGAGAATAGACCAGTCACTTCCTCGCCCCATCTTCCGTTCAGGTAGTTGTAGAGAGTGATAAGGTGCCCCTGATTCTTCTCTTCTCCAGGCTAAACAACTCCAGTTCCTTCAGTTGTTCCTCATCAGACTAGTGCTCCATATCCTTCACTAGCTTCATTGCCCTTCTCTGGACCTGCTCCTGCACCTTAATGTCTCTCTTGTAGTGAGGGGCCCAGAACCGAACACAGGATTAGAGGTGTGGCCTCATAAGTTCTGAGTACAGGGGGATGATCACTGCCCTGGCCCTGCTGGCTGTGCTGTTTCTGATACAGGCCAGGATGCTAAGGTCCAAACAGACAATGTCCACTGCCTTTCTCTCATCAGCCAGTTAGGTCAGCTGATCATAGAAGAAGATCAGGATGGTCAAGAAAGACTGCCCTTCATAACCCCATGCTGACCGGGCATGATCCCTCTGTATTCCTGCATGTGCTTTATGATCTCACTTAGGATCATCTCCTTCATGACCTTCCCTGACACCGAGGTCAGGCTGAAAATCCTGTAGTTCCCATGGTCTTCCTTCCTACCCTTTTTGTAGATAGGTGTCACATTGGCCAACCTCCAGTCCTCTGGGACATGACCACTATACCAGGACTGCTGATAGATGGTGGCAAATGGTTTAGCAAGCTCCTCTGCCAGCTCCCTCAGCTCTAGGGTGTAACCCATCTGGCCCCATAGACTTGTGTACATCCAAGTGGAGCAGAAGCTCACTAACCATTTCTTCCCGAATTATGGGGACTTCATCAGCTCCCCGTCTCTGCCATCCAAATCAAGTAACTGATACCCTGAGGATGGATGGTATAACTATTAAAGACTGAGGCAAATGTGGCATTAAGTACCTCAGCTTTCCCTCATCCTCAGTCACTGGGTTTCTCCTAGTATTCAGTACAAGACGGAGGTTCTCCTTGGCTTTCATTTTATTGCTAATATATTTGTAAAAGAACTTTCTATTTTCTTTTATGGTAGTGGCCAGATTTAGTTCCAACTGTGCCTTCACCTTTCTAACTTTCTCTCTACTTAATCTAACAACATCCTTGTACTCCTCATGGGGTGACAGTCCCTTCTTCTGCAGGTGATACATTCTCTCTTTTTCCTGAGTTCCAGCACTATCTTCCTCTTCAGCCAGGTTGGTTTCTTCCTCGATGGTTTGATTTTCAGCATGTGAGGACTGACTTCTGTTCCTTGAAGATTTTATTCAACGAAGAGTGTCCAGCCTTCCTGGACCACTTTGCCCTTCAGCAATGTTTCCCAAGGGACTCTCACAACCAGCATCTTAAACAGGCCAAAGTCAGCCCTTCATGTTACAAAATGTTGGGATCCACAAAAATGTATTAACTAATACATATAGCTGCAAAATTTCATAATCATAAAAGGACTAGAAGATTAAATAAAATACATCATGACCTCAGATGAAAATTAGCACTGTATTTATTGCTGTGGAAATTTTGTCTGAAAGTTTAGTTCTTTGAAAACTGCAAAAAATGGATGTTTATCTGTTGGGTTGTTTTTTTTTTTTAAGAAACTAAGTAAATAAATAAATAAGTTGGTGAATTTGGTGTACCAAAAAAAAAAAAATACTCAGGGGGCATGTATAGAGGTGAGAATTAATACATATCCCAGACCATCACGTTTTCTGCAATACAAAGCACATTTCTAGGAGGTCGTTGTCACCAATGATATCTCTTTAGGAAGAGAAGAATGAACTGACGCTGAGTTTTCCATGTTTGCTAAGTGCATTTATCACTGAATAAATAGGTGGGCAAGGAAACATCTTTTCTGAGGATTTTACTCATTTTTCAAATATTACCCCATCATCAAGCTGAAATGCATATTTTGCATTAAAACCAACAACAAATAATGAAGGCTGACACAAAATAGTTTAGAACTACTATGAAAATAAAATATTTTAATAATCATGCCTACTGATCACCTCGTTAATAGTTACTAATTTGAAGACAAAAAGTCTTACTATAGAAGTCCTTCATCTAGTTCTCTAATGCTGTATAGACAGATAATGAAAATTTTGTGCCTGCTAATTTCAGATTTCTGAAAGCACTTTTTACAGGCACTCAGCCATTTTACTTCTGATTTTTGAACACCTTTGAAAGACATACAGGTGGGACATTCTTCTTAGCGGATTAAGATACTAATTTTCTATATTTGGTGATGATTTAATGAAGAACAACAGCAATAATTTCTGAAAATACCTTTTTATGTTTTAGATGGCATAAATGGAAAGCCAGCTTCTTAAATCTCATAAGCATGGTCTCCTAAACGAACACTGTGTTGACTGAAGTACAGACATTCCTGAATATTCATACAATGATTGGGGCAATATTCACCGCTTAGATGTTATTAATTATGAGTATTTTCTGATACCATTTCTCAATACAGATTACTTATACTGCAGTCTATTAATACATTGCTAATTCTGTTTATTCTGAAGGTTAGTTTAAGCACAATAAAATAATGACTCCTTTCTGACTAGTTTTAAGTGAACTTACAAATATGCTTTTCCATCAGTGTTGTGATTTGTTATTACATGCTGATAATACCACAAGCTAAGGAGTCTACAAGAAATTTAATTAAGCTGTTTTTTTATGGGAGAGTATGTGAGGAGATAAATGGTTCATGATAAATGAACTCTCAGGCCACAAATTGGAGCATTTATTGATCTACTGGCCATTTATCTTAAAATTTATTCCCTAGCAAAAAGAATATTGCTATACACTTAAATAAAGGTTTTGAATATTATGCTAACCTTTCACCAGGCAGCAATAAGTGCCCTAACCAAACTCATTCAGCTTCACTTCTCATTCATTTTGCTGTCATCATCTGCACTATCATCCTTTTCCACTACAGAGGCTGAGCAAATTGTGATGGGTTTATCTGGAATATAGAGTCATGAGCTCTAACCTTCCCATATTCTTTATATCCTTATGGTATCTAATAAAAAAATGGGCAAATCTTATATTGATTCAGATATCTATATCAAACATAGTTTAAATGACGACCCCATTACAATCTGAAAAGCTACTATCCATTGGGTTTTTGGAATATTGGTTAGAGCATATTATGTGATATCAGATTCAATTTTAATATTTAATGCATAAGCTGATTAAATATTAGTTCCCTATATAGCTTCTAACACGTATATATAAACAGTTAATACCCAGCATTTATGCTTATAAAATAGTCAAGACATAAGGGATTGTTTAACTCCATGTTTTTTCTTTGCCTTTGGCTAGCCTAGTTGTGTTTAATTATAAGGTTTCAATTCACTTGGGTTTTATAAACCATTTAGTCACAGAAAGCAGAATAGTCACAGTAAAGATTCCATTTAGAGTATGTCTTAACTGAGCATAACATTTCCTTTTTTTTCCCTTTTTATTTATAAACTCTCCCCCCCCCCCCCCCCAGCTCAAGAGTTGTGAACTAAATTGCCTAAAAGAGATTCTATTTTAAAAAAAGAAAGAAAGCCACTGAAATATTTACCATTAGGTAATATCACAGCTTTAAGCACTGCACTCTTTTATCATGTATTCACATGGGACACGCATGTGAAGATGAAACATAATGTTTCAGACAACTGGGAACAAATAGCTGGCTGTCAGCAAATGCTGAAATCAGAGGGAAAGGATGCCATCAGACATGTTTCCTACAATGATGGTTACTATCTAGGCTCTTTCCAAGGTATGGGTCATGCTGGTGAGTGTTGCTCATATTTGTTCAGTGATAGTCACCCTTAGACACTAGTTTTAATTGTTCAGTGAAGGATTTTCATGAATGATCTACATGGTTCTGTATGGTGTAACAGAAACTAATGTGAGGGGTGGAAAAGAAGTCTGAGTCGGCTGATTTGGAAATTTGAGGACTAGAAGCATAAGGGTGGGTGAGGAGGAGTCACAACTGGTCTTGATAGACCCTCTGAAATAGAACAATATCAGGTGCTTTCAGTGGCCCCCCAAAACCTGTCATTAATGGTAGGGGAGCAAAAAGACGTCTGAGAAATATTAAAGGACCAAAGCTGCTTTGAATAATTTTATGCAAGGCAAAAATCAGCCTTAAACAGGCATTTTATGGTAACGTTAGGGTATTTCCTCTAACAAAATTCTCTCACATATTCTTTGTTCTAGTAACTTACAATTGCTTTGACCTGAAGTTAGTTTTCCTTCTCTGGAGTGCTGTCCTGGGACCTGCTTCCAGAGCAACAGAGAATACTAAAATCAGCTGTGTTCCAGTAATGCTCAAGCTGTACACAACAGTGTGTTGTACCTGTACTGTAAAGTGTTTCTATCTGTAGTGTACAAAGTGTATCTGTACACTACAGATAGAAAGCAAAATGGCTCAGGCACTGTTACACACTTTTTCTGTTAGCTACCCCTGTTAGCCATTAGGTTTTAATCTCTACTGGAAAGAAGGTCTAACCATAATGGCTGGTGTTGTATCATTATCTCAAGCTATGATCCTGGGACGAGTGCAAACTCTGAACTGAATGTAAGCTAAAGGCTGTTTGCTGATTTAGCCAGCAACATCCTTTTGGAGTAAGAAGCATAAAGTGGCTCAACTTGATATTTTCTTCAATGCTGATGGTTACAGAAAGTGGTGTGCTCTAACCACATTGCTCTGAAGGTCTTATTTGCTCTTTTGCTACTTCTTTTTCTAGTACTTCTTTTTCTACTTTTGATCTCAGTAGCAGAGAATTCTTATGAAATGAGAGATAAAGAACTATTTATTTTTAAGAAATAGAAAGATTTAAAATATGAAGACATTTATCCTAGAAATGGTATGTAAATCCTTCCTGTGTGTTATAAAGATTTTAAAGCTTAGTAAGGTTCCATGGGATATAGCCCTGGAGGGCAGGGGGGCCCAAGACTCTTGGTTGATATTCAAGGATCACCTGCTTCAAGCTCAGGAGCATTGTGTCCCAAGTAGAAGGAAGTGCAGCAGGAGGGCTGGGAGACCTCCTTGGATGGATAAGGAGCTGCTGAGGAAAATTAGAGGGAAAAAAAGAGGCTTATGAAAGGTGTTAGCAAGGACAGGCAGCCTGGGAAGAATAAAGGGATGTTGTCCGGGAAGCTAGGGACCAGGTTAGGAAAGCTAAGGCCCAGTTAGGATTAAACTTAGCTATGGATGTGAAAGATAACAGGAAGGGATTCTATAGGAACATTGCAAATAAAAGACAGACTAGGGACAGTGCAGGCCCTCTTCAGAAGCTATCAGGGGAACTGGCTACCCTGGATTTGGAGAAGGCTGAGGTTCTTAATGACTTCTTTGCCTCAGTCTTCACTGGCAAAGGCTCTGACCACACCACCCAAGTCTTGGAAGACAGACACAGGGACTGTGAGAATGAAGACCTTAAGCCCACTGTTGTAGAGGATCTGATCTGAGACTATCTTAAGAACCTGAATGTGCACAAGTCCATGGGACCTGATGAAATCCGTCCACGGGTCCTGAAGAAGCTGGCAAATGAAGTTGCTAAGCCACTATCCATCACATTTGAAAAATCATGGCAGTCAGGTGAAGTTCCCGATGACTGGAAAAAGGGAAATATAACCCCCATTTTCAAGAAGGAAAAAAATGGATGACCCAGGGAACTACAGACCAGCCAGTCTCACCTCTGTGTCTGCCAAAATCTTGGAGCACATTCTCCTGGAAGGCATGCTAAGGTGTATGAAAAAAAAACCAGGTTGTTGGTGACAGCCAGCATGGCTTCACTAAGAGGAAATCCTGCCTGACCAATTTGGTGGCCTTCTTTGATGGGGCTATGGAACTGAAGGACCGTGGTAGAGCAGTTGATGTCATCTACTTGGACTTGTGAAAAGCATTCAACACTGTTCCACATTACATCCTTGTCTCTAAATTGGAGAGACATCAATTTGATAGGTGGACCACTCAGTGGATAAAGAACTGGCTGGATGGCCGCACACAAAGAGTTGTGGTCAATGGCTCAATGTCTGGCTGGAAATCAGTAACGAGTGGTGTCCCTCAGGGATCGACGTTGGGACCGGTTTTGTTTAACATCTTCATTGCTGACATGGACAGTGGGATTGAGTGCACCCTCAGCAAGTTTGCAAATGCCACCAAGCTGTGTGGTTCAGTTGATACGCGGGAGAGAAGGAATGTTATTCAGAGCGACCTTGATACGTTTGTAAGGTGGGCTGATGACAACCTCATGAAGTGTAAACATGCCAAGTGCAAGGTCCTGCACCTGGGTCGGAGCAATCTCAGGCACAGCGACAAGCTGGGCAAAGAAGAGATTCATAGCAGTCTTGCGGAGAAGTACTTGGGGGTGTTGGTCGACAAGAAAATGAACATGAGCTGGCTTCAGTGTGTGCTCGCAACCCAGAAAGCCAACCGTATCCTGGTCTGCATCAAAAGGAGCGTGACCAGCAGGTCGAAGGAAGTGATCCTGCCCCTCTACTCTGCTCTCGTGAGACCTCACTTGGAGCATTGTGTGCAGTTCTGGTGTCCTCAACATAAAAAGGACATGGAACTGTTGGAACAAGTTCAGAGGAGGGCCACGAGGACGATCAGGGGCTGGAGCACCTCCTGTATGAAGATAGGCCGAGAAAGTTGGGGCAGTTCAGCCTGGAGAAGAGAAGGCTGCTTGGAGACCTCCTAGCAGCCTTCTAGTATCTGAAGTGGGCCTACAAGGATGCTGGGGAGAGACTCTTTTAGGGACTGTAGTGATAGGATAAGGGGTAAAAAACTTAAACAGGGGAAGTTTAGATTAGGTGTAAGGAGGATATTCTTTCCTGTTAGGGTGGTGAGGCAGCGGAATGGGTTGCCCAAGGAAGTTGTGAAAGCTCCATCCCTGGCAGTGTTCAAGGCCAGGTTGGACAGAGCCTTGTGTGGCATGGTTTAGTGTGAGGTGTCCTTGCCCATGGCAGGGGTTTTGGACCTAGCTGATCTTAAGGTCCTTTCCAACCCTAACTATTCTATGATTCTAAAACACCCCTAAGAAGCTAGAACTAAAGAAGTGGAGAACCACATGCATAGCTAATTAATTTAAACAGGCGATTATATTTTAGATCGCACTCCAATAAAATATAAAGGTTTATTCAATTAGAGAATGCTCCATTGGTCTCTATCCTCATTCCTTCCACAGAATGTTTAATGGCATAATCTTGGTCTTAATGGTTCTGTGAATGTATCGTTCACTGAAAACAGTTTCGTCTAATTGGTAGTGATGAATGCTTGTGGCACAGCGGTGTAAAAATGGTGATTACCGCATTCTGATGTGAAACAGAGGGATTTATAATATTGCAGATAGAACTCTCTCTGAAAGTTACAGGGTTTGTTGATGCTTTTTCAGCTATGCTTTCAAGTAGGTCAATTGTGCTATAGATGCCACCTAGATCAGCCGTGTCAGACAGAGAAATAATTTATATTGAATGCTGAGGTTTGAAATGACCAAAGTACACTAGATCTAGAAATTCACTTATAATTTTTGTAGCCCTCAGAATTTTACTATTAAATATATTAACATAGGGGGGTTATAACATTAATAAAAAACAATGTAGGAACCTTCAATAAACCAACAGTTTTGAAGATAATGCTGAGATGGTAATTACATACATCTGTACTTCCAGCATGCAGAATCAATAGACATAGTTAATAAGGAAGAATTCATAGAAAGTGAAACTGTCAGAAGGGATATTTTCATTGTCCAGTAATATGCACTTAAAAACAAAACAGAAAGAAAACAAAAACCCCTCCACAAGAAGAAAAACACACCTCCCACTCCCCAAATCTTTCCTTATAAATGAAGTTGCATATCTAATCTTAGCAGGGGCAGTAGTGTATACTTTGTTTATTTGCAACATAATTGCTAATAAGAAAGTGTAACCGGTTCAGTTATCAGTTAACTTCTGTAACTGATTTGAGGCACTGAATAGATTTTAGTGAACAATATAATTTGTACCAGTGAAAGACTTTGCTTTTTTTTTTCTTTCCTGAATTGTGCAATATACTTTTCAGAGTACGTACTCACTGTGTAGAATGGAGAAATAAAGGTAAATACATATTCCTAAAATATATATTTAACCAACCAATTTTCTTAATAAGGAAACAACTTTAAGAAGTTAGCAACATATAGAAGTAAAATTCAATGAAAGGTGAGACTAAGACATAACCTTAACAAAACAGCAAAACATATAAGCAAACAAAACCTCTAATCAGGTAAAGTCATCACCTTATATTTAATTATAATCTTGGCTTTTTAAGGTCTTCCCCCTGAAATTCCTTTAGGAATCTGCAAGCTTTTTGCTGAATTGGACAGTCAGGCATATACTTATAGAACATTGTTAAGAAGAAATAGTATTTAGAACAGTGCCTACTTGAATTCTGCATACTTCAGCGAGACAAGGATATCAGCATAGTTGAAAAGCTCATGCTCCAGAGGCAGCATGCTTCAGAAACAACAATGTGATTTGTTTATTGAGAACAGTAATCGAGCCTATACATATCTTTGTCATGTGCTCAGGATTATTACCCCATCATCTTCTGTAGTAAATAAGTTCTGTAAAAATTAAACAAGATACAAATTTAAATTTTAACTAAAAATGTTTTTTTATTAAGTAAACTTTTTTTTTTTTTTTTTTTTTTTTTGCCAGATAAGTGGAGATGTCATTCCCTTTACATAAATATTTTTGGGGAGACTGCTGTTATAAGTTGTCTTAGGAAGAGAATGAAAGATTGTGGAGATAAAGAGAAGATAGAGTGAATCAGCTACCTCTATATAAAGCTTACTGTCTTGGCACTTAGAAAGAAGCTTGTTAATATTGTATTCCTTTTTTCATCAAACATAGATTTCAGCCATTTTACCTAATAGTCAGGCTTCTATGTACCTTGCTAACCTTGTAACTGTGTGGGTTGCTGCCCTACACCTCAGTGAAAACTGTATCATCAACAAGCATCCTACTATTTACAAGACATAGGCACAACCACACAAAGAAGGAAGAATGATGTGATAGTAAAACCAGTTAGCACAAAAACTGCCAAAACCTGCCACTCAGGTTAATGATCTGTTACTGAGCAGCTGGCCACCCTCCCATCATTCTGAAGTAGACATACACTAAAAGAATGGGAAGCATAATATACAGTTGCAAGAGAACAAAACTACCAGGAGTGAAAGGGACTACAGTTTTTTAAATCGGAAGAACTAGCTCTAATTACAGCATTAGACATGTCTAAAAGAGACATTTTGTACATGAGATGAGTTAGGCTGATAAAGGATAAGGTATCCAGAAACCACATTCTCTGAGTGCAGAGGACTAAGAAGGAAATTATGTACTAATTATCTTTGGGAAATCAGATAATCAGGCAGTAGAAGCTGAAAAGGAAGTTAAGTGCTTGAAAAGGAAAGAATAACTTTTCTGTCATCTTTTAAGTATAAGCATGTGTTGAATGTTGCAGTCATTCTGGTTTGACTGATTTGATTTTTCTGGACTAGGATCTTCTCAGAGACTGAAATGTAACACTATGCCTTTTGGGTCTACAGGACAGAGCCCAGCCCTACTATAAACAGTAGTTGCCAGATTTTACCTGCTTTAGATTTTCAAATTTATTGCAGATATGTATAGTCTCCCTGAGAGGAAAGCAAACAACTACATATGAGACTGCTTGGGGGTTGGTCACTTTTGACCTGATCTAGTTGTGATAAATAATTTTGCACTATAGCTGTAGTAGCTGTATGTGCTCTGACAACATCCAGAGGCCATAAACAGTATCAGGGCCCCATGATGTGATGAATTTTGAAAACAGAAGAATGCATCCTTTCTCCAAAAATCTTACAGTGTTCAGGCAAAACTGACAAATGGTTGTAAATGAAAAAAATAAAAAAATACAGAAACCCCAAACAAAAACCCAGAGAAGAGTGGGAACAAGTGACAAGAACAACTGTTGAAATCACTGAATGTTACGCTTAACTTGATAGTATTCAGAGTCCTCAGAAGCTACAGAAAAAGAACAAAACATTAAACTGTGCTCCGATTTTTCA